>NC_064646.1:343915298-344239481 GCF_023864345.2 Schistocerca serialis cubense
GGCAATAATATAAAAAAAAATTTGAAACCTGCTGTAAAACAGCAAATACAATAGCAAAAGTTAATTAAAAAATCAAAAAACTAATCCTGATGGTGCTCCAGAAATCGACCTCTGAGAAGGTCCGGCAACAAAGACTTTCGCGAGCGATGAGATAGGCAGCCAAGAGTTGCATTCGCTTCACAAGATGGTAACTCAGACTAGTGGCAGTCTAACAAATGACTAATGATAATCTTGCTGAAGCTACCTGACGTCCGATAAACCAAATGCAACGATGGAACAATACGCCAAAGCCGGAACCGGCGGTCTGCACTACGTCCAAAATACTGTGTTTAGAGCGCCCGGAACGAGAAAGGAATCGTTATCACCCGAATAGAAGAATCACCAACCGGCCTACAATCAAGAAATCTGTCAAACTACACGCCTTACCGGACAGCAGCGGCAAGGCGAGGAAATGTACACTGCCGTTACATACACTAATCCCTACGGCAGGTAACTGGGGCTTTAGCGGCCACCATGCAAGAAAAATTACCGCTGGTTGAACTTAACAAGTTGTAACAAGTTGAACGCAACAGTAATAAGAAGTCGAGGAAAGCTAATCAGATCCGCCTTCCCCAAGCACTCCACTCGCTGCTCTTCGCCTCGGCGACACTACGAGCAACAACACGAGCCCAAGGTACTGGAGAATTGCGAGATATAACAATGGTGGAGGTTTCTCTACGATTGAAATGCACTCATCTTAAAACTTGCTGGATCCGGTTTACGACGAGGTCGTGCACCCTCGTGACCACAGCCCTTCCATCCGGCAGTCCATGCGTGCAGCCAGCGGTCCCGGCGTGTTCTGGCACTGCGCGGACCTGGCTCCTCCTGAGTCCCCAACCGAACTGCCCACTCACACGACCCGGAAAAACCACGACGTCGCCCCAAAGATAGGGCAAGTTACTACATATCGATAAGCGCCGCTGCTGCCACTAGCGGACAGGCAACGCTTGCTAAACCGCGTGGCGCCAGTCAACACAAGAACAAGACAAACAACCGCAACCATGCCAACGATACCGTCTGGCCTGCAACAGCACCAACGCGAGCCGCAGCACGGCTCACCTACTAGAAATGCTTTCATTAGCTCACAGAGTGGACGCTTCGAAAATACTGAAATGGAAGTAGAGGCATTTGCGCGCGAGGGACGTACAGGAGTAATGGCAGTTTCCCGCGATGTCATACGAAATAAAGCACGCGAATTGGCACAGGAACACTGTGTCTTGCTCAGCGGCTTCTAGCATCGTCTGTATGAGAAGTTCGTCTGGTATCAACGACACGTTGTAAGACAGAAAGGAAAATGCTTACCTCTTAAGGGAAATCGGAAACGCAGACGAGACGGTTTACTTCGAGATACCATCCAGTACAACTGCTGAAGAAAAAGGCACCAAAAGTGCAGTGGTTCACTCTACGGGCACTGAGAAATAGCGATTCATCGTGATGTTGTGTGTGCTTGCCGGAGGAACAAAGATGCGACCCTATGTCTTCCTCGGTCGTAAAACTGTGCCAAAGGAAAAGCTTCGCCTTGTGTCATATTTCATTGCAACGAAAAAGATGGACGGCCAACGAGTTCATTATAAGTCATGTCAGTACAGCCTGGAACAGAAGGACGTGTTTTGTTCTATGGACTAGAGAGGGTCGTTGATCCTTGATATTTTCAAGAGGCCTCTGACACCAGCAAGGAAGGCAGAAATCCTGAAATTAAACACAAATCTTATCGTCATACCAGGAGGCATAACTTTGCAACCACAGGTGTTAGATGTGGTGGTGAGTAAGCCATTTAAAGGCCATTAGAAGCAACTGTACAGCAACTGGTTACTTCAAGATGGGCAAGCTCTGACCCCTACCAGGAAGCTGACGAATTATCACTAATTGCGGAATGGATAGAGACTGCTTGGACACGCAAATACGAGGCGTGTTTTTTAAGTAAGTACCGTTTTGAAATTAAAAAAAGACGTGCTATCTCAATAATTTTATTTTCACATGAAAGTCTGTACCTTAATCTACGCACTGGCGCCATTACAGTCTGATTCTTCCTTGTTTACGTTGTGTACTGAGTGTTTAAGATGCCTCCGATAATCTTGAGTCCCGCCGACTGTACGGGCTGTTATAAGATTTCTTAGTGCTAAAGGCCTAAAAGCGATCAATATTCATCGTGAGATCTGTGCAGTTTACAGAGAAAAAATTATCAGTGATAGAATGGTAAGAAAGTGAGTGAGAGCATTTAAAGAGGGCAGTACAAATGTGCATGATGAACAACGGAGTGGGCGTCCTTCGGTCGTCAATGAAAGTTTGGTGCAGGAAGTGGACAATAAGTTCAGAGAAAACAGTCGCTTTACGATTTCCTCCTTGCGGGATGACTTTCCTAATGTTTATCGCAGTGTTTTGTGTGCCATTGTGACCGAGCACTTGAACTACCGAAAATTGTGCGCACGTTCGGTACCGAAAATGTTGACGGATGTGCACTAAACCAAACGTTTAGACAGTGCATTGACTTTCCTTGAGCGGTACCATAATGACGGTGATGATTTCTTAAGCCTAATTGTTACGGGCGATGAAACATGGGTGGCGTACGTCACACCAGAATCAAAGCAACAGTACGTGGAAGTTGAACAAGGGCATCGTTTTGCTGCAAGATAATGCCCGTCCGCATGTGGCGAATCAGACCAAAGATCTCATCAGATCTTTTCGATGGGAAACTCTAGATCATCCTCTGTACAGCCCCGATCTTGCGCCCAGTGGCTACCATCTGCTCCTGCACTTGAAGATACACTTGGGCGGTCAGCGTCTTCAAGACAATGACGAAGTCAAAACAGTGATGATGCAATGGTTAAAAAGTCAGGCGGCAGACTTCTATGAGGAGGGTATTCAAAAATTGGTACAACGTTATGACAAGTGCCTCAATATTGACGGAAATTATGTAGAAAAGTAGATTAAGGTACAGGCTTTCCTGTAAAAATAAAATTATTGAGATATCTTAGCACGTCTTTTATAATTTCAAAACGATACTTACTTAAAAAAGACGCCTCGTACAATGCTTCAATTGTGAACGGCTTTAAGAAGGGCTGTGCAAAAAATGCATTAGATCGGAATGAAGACGATCTGCCACGGGAGTCAGGCAGCAGCTATCCGCTGGTAAACAGCAGCAGCAGCAACAGTAGTAAGGAAGTAACAGATTTTGCGAAATTTTACGAGTTCCTAACCAGGAGCAAATTACGTAATTCCACCTGCGTGCTTGGTAGTTTAGTTTTTGGATCTCTGCATATTAATCTAATTTATTACAGGCACTTCTTGCGTTTTCGTCACTGTCTACAGCAGAGTTTCGTAGCGCGTGTCGATAGTCGATTGTTTTGTACGGTCCAGTGTCGATAGGGCCTGTGACGGCTGTGCGCGAATACGAGCCGAGTTGTTAGCTCCAAGCTGTGGCTGTGTTGGCTACGGTTACACAGCTTCAGACTGCAGTGGAGGGGCAGCACTGCTGTGAGCCGGCCGTAGGGATCCAATGGACATCGAGCACGATCCAGTAGTGCGCAGATCGCTCCGCGCTGATGGCAGCCCAGATACTGCTCTCATTGAGGTTGCTTCGGGACGTGGCAGGCTACAAAGGACTTCCCGGTGGGCCGAACGTGAGGCCTCCTGGTTACTCTGACAAACAGGTTCCAGCTGCTATCTTTGGCTGACAGTGTCCCTCAGCCAGATGCAGTCGCTTGTCCTCTTTCAGAGGAAATCTCTCAGCCTGCAACCACCCGCGCGAACACAGAGTATGGGATAACTGGTAGTTGGCAATTACAATGTTAGGCACGTTATGGGACGCCTTACGCAGATAGTTTCCAAGGAAGGAAAGAAAGGCAATGTCCACTGCGTGTGTATACCGGGTGGAGTCATTCCAGATGTGGAACGGGTCACCCACTCCAGTAGTAAACGGTTGTGCAAAAACTCTTGATCTCTTAGCAACAAATAATCCTGAGGTAAAAACGAGCATCAGAACGGATACAGGAATTCGTGAACACAGGACTGTCGTAGCCAGACTGAGTACAATAACTTCCAAATACTCTAGAAATAAAACAAAATATACGTATTCAAAAAAGAAAATAAAAATTCGGTTGACGTCTTCTTGACAGACAGTCTCCGCTCCTTCCAAATTAATAATGTATGTGTATACCAGATATGGCTTGAATTCAAAGAAATAGTATCATGAGCAGTTGAGAGATCTGAACATTGTTGCAGAAAGAACGAAAAAAGCATTCCAAATTTAAAAGAACGCAAAACTCCAAATATTGGTGGTCTTTTACAGAAACTCGAAATTTAGCGCGGGCTACAATGAGAGATCCTTGTAGTAGTTTCCACAACGGAACTTTGTCTCGAAGCCTGGCAGAAAATCCAAAGAGTTTCTGGTCGTATGTAAAATACGCTAGCGACAATACACACTCAATGCCTTCTCTGTGCCATAGCAATTGAAACACTCTCGACGACAGTGCTGCCAAAGCAGAGTTACTAAACACAGCCTTCGGATATTCCTTCACCAAAGAAGACGAAGTAAATATTCCAGAATTCGAATCAAGGACAACTGCCAACACGAGTAAGTTAGAATTAGATATCCCCGAAGTAACGTTGCAACTTAAATCACTTAATAAAAGCATGTCTTCTGGTCCATTCTGTATATCCATTAGGTTTCTTTCAGAGTATGCTGATGCAATAGCTCCACGCTTAACAATCATATACAACAGATGGCTCGACGAAAGATCCGTACCAAAAGACTGTAAAGTTGCGCAGGTCACACCGATATTCAATAGGAGTAATCCATTAAATTACTGGCCCGTATTATTAACGTCGATACGCAACAAGATTTTAGAACACGTATTGTGTTCGAACATTATCAGTTACCTCCATTGACACACAGTCAACAGGCATTTACGGCTGCGGTGGTCTCGCGGTTCTAGGCGCGCAATCCGGAACCGCGCGACTGCTACGGTCGCAGGTTTGAATCCTGCCTCGGGCATGGATGTGTGTGATGTCCTTAGGTTAGTTAGGTTTAAGTAGTTCTAAGTTCTAGGGGACTGATGACCACAGCTGTTAAGTCCCATAGTGCTCAGAGCCATTTGAACCATCAACAGGCATTTAGAAAACATCGTTTCTGTGAAATACAACTAGATCTTTACTCATGCGAAGTGCTGAGTGCTGTCGACAAGGAATTTCAAATTGATTCCGTATTGCTAGATTTCCAAAAAGCTCTTGACACTGTATCTCACAAGTGGCTTGTAATTAAATTGTGTGCTTATGGAATACCGTGTCAGTTTCGCGATTAGTTTCGTGACTTACTGCCAGAGAGGTCACTAATAGACGGAAAGTCATTGAGTAAAACTGAAGCGATTACTGGCGTTCCCAGGGAAATGTTACAGGCCCTCTGCTGATCCTTATATGTATAAACAATTTAGGAGACAGTGAGCAGCCCTCGTAGATTGTTTGCATATGATGCTGTCGTTCATCAGAAGATCGTAACAAATTGAAAAAATGGCCAGCCGCTGTGGCCGAGCGGTTCTAGGCGCTTCAGTTCGGAGCCGCGCTGCTGCTACGGTCGCAGGTTCGAATCCTGCCTCGGGCATGGATGTGTGTGATGTCGTTAGGTTAGTTAGGTTTAAGTAGTTCTAAGTCTAGGGTACTGATGACCTCCGATATTGTCGCATAGTTTTTAAAGCCATTTGAACCATTTGAAAAAAATGTCTGTAACGTGTAACAATTGGTTTAAAATGTTCAAATGTGTGTGAAATCTTATGGTACTTAACTGCTAACGTCATCAGTCCCTAAGCTTACACACTACTTAACCTAAATTATCCTAAGGCCAAACAAACACACCCATGCCCGAGGGAGGACTCGAACCTCCGCCGGGACCAGCCGAAGAGTCCACGACTGCAGCGCCTGAGACCGCTCGGCTAATACCGCGCGGCGACAATTGGTAATCGTCCCTAAATAACTAAAAGTGTGAGAGCATTCACATAAGTGCTAAAAGGAATCAATTAAACTTCGGTTACCCGAGAAATCAATCAAATCCAAAGTCCGTAAATTCAACTAAATGCCTAGCTATTATAATTACGAACTACTCAAATTGGAAAGAACACACAAACAATGTTGTGAGAAATGCGAACGAAAAACGGCGTTTGATTGGCAGTACACTTAGAGGATGGAAAAGATCTACTAAAGAGACTGCCTACACTACGCTTCTCCGTCTTCTTTTGGGGTACTGCTGCGCGGTGTGGATTCCTTACCAGATAGGGTTAACGGAGTACATTGATAAAGGTGAAAGAAGGGCATCATGTTTTATATTATCGAGAAGTAGCGGAGAGGGCGTCACAGACATGATACAGGATTTGGGATGGACATCATTGAAACAAAGGCGTCACTCGTTGCAGCGGGATCTTCTCACTAATAGAGGTCTTTATCTGATTTTATTTTCTGTGTATCGGTATTATTATTGCCTCCTCCAGCTACCAGTCAGGTAACCATTCGTAAGCTTTCAAAATAAACCTTATGCGTGTATACATGTTTTTCAGATTCATATTCCTTATTAGTCGTTCAGCATTTGTATATGCAATGGACTTCGTCAGTACATCTACATCTACATCCACATCCATACTCCGCAAGCCACCTGTCGGTGTGTGGCGGAGGGTACTTTGAGTACCTCAATCGGTTCTCCCTTCTATTCCAGTC
Organism: Schistocerca serialis cubense; assembly: GCF_023864345.2. NCBI lineage: Eukaryota > Metazoa > Arthropoda > Insecta > Orthoptera > Acrididae > Schistocerca > Schistocerca serialis. Next base: position 343,922,037 of record NC_064646.1, read on the forward strand.
TCGTATTGTTCGTGGAGAGAAAGATTGTCGGTATGCCTCTGTGTGGGCTCTAATCTCTCTGATTTTATCCTCATGGTCTCTGCGCGAGATATACATAGGAGGGAGCAATATACTGCTTGACTCCTCGGTGAAGGTATGTTCTCGAAACTGCAACAAAGCCCGTACCGAGCTACTGAGCGTCTCACTTGCAGAGTCTGCCACTTGAGTTTATCTGTCGTCTCCGTAACGCTTTCGCGATTACTAAATGATCCTGTGACGAAGCGCGCTGCTTTCCGTTGGATCTTCTCTATCTCTTCTATCAACCCTATCTGGTACGGATCCCACACCGCTGAGCAGTATTTAAGCAGTGAGCGAACAAGTGTACTGTAACCTACTTCCTTTGTTTCCGGATTGCATTTCCTTAGGATTCTTCCAATGAATCTCAGTCTGGCATCTGCTTTACCGACGGTTAATTTTATATTGTCACTCGATTTTAGATCACTCCTAATGCCCACTCCACATAATTTATGGAATTAACTGCTTCCGGTTGCTGACCTGCTATATTGTTGCTAAATGATAAAGGATCTTTCTTTCTATGTATTCGCAGCACATTACACTTGAGATTCAATTGCCATTCCCTGCACCATGCGTCAATTCGTTGCAGATCCTCCTGCATTTCAGTATAATTTTCCATTGTTACAACCTCTCGATATAGTACAGCATCATCCGCAAAAAGCCTCAGTGAACTTCCGATGTTATCCACAAGGTCATTTATATATATTGTCAATAGCAACCGTCCTACGACACTTCCCTGCGGCACACATCTGTTCGACGTCCTTTCTTGAAAACGGGGATGACCTGTGCCCTTTTCCAATGTTTTGGAACGCTACGCTCTTCTAGGGACCTACGGTACACCGCTTTCAAGAGGGGGCGCAAGTTCCTTCGCGTACTCTGTGTAAAATCGAACTGGTATCCATAATGTCCAGCGGCCTTCCCTCTTTTGAACGATTTTAATTGTTTTTCTATCCCTCTGTCATCCATTTCGTTATCTTCCATTTTGTCATCTGTGCGACAATCTAGAGAAGGAACTACAGTGCAGTTTTCCCCTGTGGATCAGCTTTGGAAAAAGACATTTAGTATTTCTGCCTTTAGTCTGTCATCCTCTGTTTTTGTTTCGATCTACCTACCGCTTTGACATAAGACCAAAATTTCTTAGGACTTTCTCCCAAGTCAGTACATAGAACATTACTTTCGAATTCATTGAAGGCCTCTCGCATAGCCCTCCTCACACTACATTTCGCTTTGTGTAATTTTTGTTTGTCTGCAAGGCTTTGGCTATGTTTATGTTTGCTGTGAAGTTTCCTTTGCTTCCGTAGCAGTTTTCTGGCTCGGTTGTTGTACCACGATGGCTCTTTTCCATCTCTTACGATCTTCCTTGGCACATACTCATCTAATGCATGTTGTACAATGGTTTTGAACTTTGTCCACCGATCCTCAACACTATCTGTACTTCAGACAAAACTTTTGTGTTTAGCCGTCAGGTACTCTGAAATCTGCTTTTTGTCGCTTTTGCTAAACAGAAAAATCTTCCTGCCTTTTTTAATATTTCTATTTACTGCTGAAATCATCGATGCAGTAACAGCTTTATGATCGCTGATTCCCTGTTCTGCGTTAACTGTTTCAAACAGTTCGAGTCTGTTTGTCACCAGAAGGTCTAATATGTTATCGCCACGAGTCGGTTCTCTGTTTAACTGCTCATGGTAGTTTTCAGATAATGCACTTTAAAAAATTTCACTGGATTCTTTGTCCCTGCCACCCGTTATAAACTTTTGAGTCTCCCAGTCTACATCTGGTTAATTAAAATCTCCAGGCAGAACTATAACATGTTCGGGAAATCTACTCGAAATATTTTCCAAATTTTACTTCAGGTGCTCTGCCACAACAGCTGCTGAGCCCGGGGGCCTATAGAAACATCCAATTACCATGTTTATTAATATTACAAATACATATTTACATTAAAATTATTCTAAAGAATAAAATATGTTAGCTAACAAGAAGCTGTGCATCGTTTCCTTAAATGATCTGACTGACATGCCTGTGACACGTTTACGCAGGTTGTTCTACATTTTGATTGCCATGTAGGTATGATTGCTGCTTGTTTTTGCTAGTCTGTTTTGTGGTAAGAATAAAGTAGTACGGGTTCTTGTATTATAATAGTCTTTGATTTGTCACACTTAAATTTGGCAGTTCAATGCTTATGTAATTAACGCTTTCTAGAAAACAAAAAATTAATTACAGCTAAAATAAGACACAAGCACGGTTTCAGCGAGTACTGCGACACGTGAATTTTGTTGCGGCTGCGTCGTACAGACGTGACCGTCAAATCCCGTCGCAGCGGCGGCTACAGGTGGCTGCATTCGCTGCTCGTAGGGTTTCTAAGCCCTGCGCTAGTTTGTCGAGGTCGCTTTAGCGGAAGGATAAATTTAGACATTCAAAAGCCTTGAAAACGAGCTAATACTCTCTGCTGTCGTTGTCCAACAAGTGGTCGCCACTGAGAGTTTAAAGCGCATGAAAGGGCTTACATAGGCGACATCTAGTTACTGAAAATTCTCTCTCGAATAAGCGTGCAAGCAAGTGTGCCGCATCTAGGCCCACCCACACTTCACCGTGAGGCTGTTCCAGACTACACAGCCGGTCAAACATGAAAGAATGAAATAAATTTGAATTTTAAAATTAAAATGAAAATAGAGTGAAAATTGTTTAGGAAACTACAGCAAGTCAAAGTAGTTCTTAAACACGTTTTCATCAATTGATGCCAACGATCTTCCACTGCCGGATACACCGGCTCTCGCTGGATCGCTGAAGTTAAGCTACGTCGCACCCAGGTGTGTACTTGGATGGTTGAGATCCGGGGCACATCGAATGCCGATGGTTCACGGATACGTAAGTTGCCAAAGCACCGTACAGTTGGAAGACCTGCACTATGTTGTTGAGCCATATGAAATTGTTATCACACCAAGTGACTTCATTTTTCTGTTGCTGACTTGTCAGCCACTACAGCTGGTTTCATGTGGCTCGGTGACTCACAAGGAGAGGTCCGCAGGTGCGGGACCAGTGTTCTGAAACCATATATACGATGATACAGAAATTCACCCTGGTGGGCTGTGTGGGAGCAATCGACGATTAAAAATATCGTTAATTTCGCGTTATATTGTAGAGCAGGATCGGCAAGTAAATTTAGGTGGAGTCCGGATATTTTTGGATATTTTTATTGAGGTCCAAAACGACTCATATTCCTTACTAATTTTCATTTTCATACACAAACTAATATGAAATACAATAGATAGCCGCAGTGGTATAAAACTTCTGTGGTAGATATTGAATTTGCGGTCTTCAGCTAGTTTTTTAAATTTAAGTTCACACGGGGAGCAGCTTATGTGTAGTGTGCTTCGAGGTGGGTGCTTCAAAAATTCATTTTTGGATGTGAAGTTTCGCAAATATACGTGGAGTCAAACATTGTGGCCAGGTACATCTACATCGGTAGTCTGCAAATCACATGTAAGTGCCTGGCAGAGGGTTCATCAAACCACCTTCACAATTCTTTATTATTCCAATCTGGTATAGAGCGCGGAAAGAATGAACACCTATATCTTTCTGTACGAGCTTTGATTTCCCTCATTTTATCGTGGTGATCGTTCCTCCCTGTGTAGATCGGTGTCAAAAAAATATTTTCGCATTCGGAGGAGAAAGTTGGTGACTGGAATTTCGTGAGAGGATTCCGTCGCAACGAAAAACGCCTTTCTTTTAATGATTTCCAGTCCAAATCCTGTATCATTTCTGTGGCACTCTCTCCCATATTTCGCGATAATACAGAACGTGCTGCGTTTCTTTGAGCTTTTTCGATCTACTCCGTCAGTCCTATCTGGTAAGGATCCCACGCCGCGCAACAGTATTCTAAAAAAGGACGGACAAGCGTAGTGTAGGCAGTCTCCTTAGTAGGTCTGTTACATTTTCTAAGTGTCCTGCCAATAAAACGCAGTCTTTGGTTAGCCTTCCCCACAACATTTTCTACGTATTCCTTCCAATTTAAGTTGTTCGTAATTGTAATACCTAGGTATTTAGCTGAGTTTACGGCTTTTAGATTAGACTGATGTATCGTGTAACCGAAGTTTAACGAGTTCCTTTTAGCACTCATGTGGATAACCTCACACTTTTCGTTATTTAGGGTCAACTGCCACTTTTCGCACAATTCCAATATTTCTTCTAAATCGTTTTGCAGTTTGTTTCGATCTTCTGATGACTTTATTAGTCGATAAACGACAGCTTCATCTGCAAACAACCGAAGACGACTGCTCAGATTGTCTCCCAAATCGTTTATGTAGACACGGAACAGCAAAGGGCCTATAACGTCAGAAATCACTTCTGTTTTACTCGATGACTTTCCGTCAATTACTACGAGCTGTGACCTCTCTGATAGGAAATCACAAATCCAGTCACATAACTGAGACGATATTCCATAAGCACGCAATTTCACTACAGGCCGCTTGTGGGGTATAGTGTCAAAAGCCTTCCAGAAATCCAGAAATACGGAATCGATCTGAAATCCCTTGTCAAAAGCACTCAAACTTCATGCTAATTTTTTGCAATTTCCATGTTTTTCTGGAACATGTTTCCTCCAAAATTCTTTGTCAGATGCAGTTTTATACGTCTGCATGTAAATGTCTTCCTGCAAGCCTGTTACCTTCATTTGGGGTAAAGGATCTGAAAGGCGGACAACTTCGCAGCCTTATCAGTCGATTCTGCCGCTGGAGAAATTTCAAAAGGCGATTTTAAGAATCGTGACAACACACACTCTCTCTCTCTCTCTCTCTCTCTCTCTCTCTCTCTCTCTCTCTCTCTGCGAAGTCTTGGAATCCTGCTGCAAATTCCGTCCTAAGATCTGACATAAAATTTGAAAATACTGCAATGTCTATTTCAGAATTATTTTTATACTCAAGAATTGTTGGAAAATGAATAAATTCTCTACTTGCAATGTATTTTTCAAAGATATCAGGCATGCGACGGAAAGAAGACACGTTCTGTACCAGAGCACACATTAATTTCCTATTCCCTTGTCGCTCGGTATTGAGCGAATTTAAATAATTCAGAAAGCTACAGCTGGCCGTGCGGTTCTAGGCGCTCCAGTCTGGAACCGCGCGACCGCCACGGTCGCAGGTTCGAATCCTACCTGGGGCATGGATGTGTGTGATGTCCTTAGGTTAGTTAGGTTTAAGTAGTTCTAAGTCTAGGGGACTGATGACCTCAGATGTTAAATCCCATAGTGCTCAGAGCCATTTGAACCATTTTGAAAGCTACAGCTACCGTATTGCATTCGTTTGCTAGGAACTCCAGATGCTTCCATTCTTCTTGTGTACCCAAGTTGTCTGAGAATTAGGTTACTACATCTTTTATTCGCCTTTTCGTAGCCAGTGAACATCGTTGTGCTGCAGTAAGTCAGAATGCTCCGAATCACACTCACATGGATACTCTTTGAAGGGTCTGTGCTGAAGAACAGGGCAAGATCTCGTAACACTAAACAACTTGATCAGCTATCCTTTACTTCTTTCAGAGTGGCACCAGATTTTCCATAAAGGGCTGTCTGCTGAATTATGCACTGACAAAACAGTAGCCCAGATTACAATCGATTTTCTTTGCCAGTCCCCTTTCTTTGCCGATCACTGCTAGGGCCTCGTCAGTTCAAAGACTACATTTTGTCATAATTAATCTTTGATTTGCCATGAAGTCGTCGAAAGCCTTGAATAAATCTTCTCCATCTATCTTTTAAACGGCAATGCATCTAGCAGTTCTTTACTAAATGTGTTACTTTCACTTTTGAAAAAGGTACGAAAGCAGAAATTTGTTTTTCAGTCACAGAGCCACATGATTCGTTAAGTGTTATGGCGTAACAAGGCGCCTTCTGCAGAAGATCGAGCAAAATACTTTTATTGTAAGCAGCCAGAATTTCGGTTCTCCTTGTATTGCATCCTTCCGACAATGGAATACCTTGAATTGCAATAACAACATCCTTTTTCTCTTCAAAGAATGCCGCGGCCACTTCCAAAACCCAAGTTTTTTACTATCTCAGAGTCTAAAAACGGCTTTTGGTGTTTATTAAGCGTCCAACACACATGCAATGCTGCCTTGGCAGATTTTTAATGCCAGCTCATAGAGCGATTTAGTAAGGCCGTGCTTTTTTTTCGGAAGTTTTTCTCGACAAGATTCACTACTCAGAGGAAAATCTGCATGCAACTGCTGATCAGGTGTTTCGTAATGTCTCTTTAAATAGGCACTTTCAACAAGAAGACAGTTTTGTTGCATGTGTGGCAAACTGGGACAACTCCAGGCCTATCAGGCAGCTTAAAACGATTACAGTACACCAAAGCAAAAACTTCCTGTCTTCACTATCAACTTAGCGCTTTTTACTATCTTTATCGATGCAAAAATGTGTTATAAGCCTCGACAACAATAAAACAAATGAAGAACAGCTCCGCACGAGATCGCAACAACTACTGACGAAGTGTTAACGTGCGTCTTTTATTTAGATTCGTATTTTATTACAAAAAGCTGCCGCCAGGCACAAAGCTCGCGCTGACACATCCCAAAGGAGCTGCTTCCGTGTCAACAAAGTGTATGTCCAGAACGGCGTGAAACAGTCTTTAGAGGCCGCTGCCTTCAACCAGGAAAGCGATCGATGGTTTACTGTAGGTGTTTGGATTCACTGTTACAGGCAATTTTTCTATCCTCACGGAAATTTAAAGCCGAAGTCGGGAGGGTGGGAGTGAGTGAGTGAGTGAGTTTTACCATCACTAAATGGAATTTTACGGCTCTTTCTGCCAAGTGAATTTGTCCCTGGTACAATTCGACACGACGTTTCAGGATATCGAATTACGAGGGGCGTTCACTTACAAGGGAACCTCCCCATCGCACCACCCTCAGATTTAGTTACAAGTTGACACAGTGGATAGGCCTTGAAAAACTGAATACAGATCAATTGAGAAAACAGGAAGAAGTTGTGTAGAACTGTGAAAAAATAAGCGAAATATACAAACTGAGTAGTTCAAGGGGAAGATAAGCAACAATAAGGACAATAGTAACGTAGGAGCGCCGTGGTCTCGTGGTAACGTGAGCAGCTGCGGAACGAAAGGTCCTAGGTTCAAATCTTCCATGAAGTGTAAATTTTAATTTTTTATTTTCAGTTTATGTGACAAACTCTTATGTTTTCATCAATTTTTGGGGGGTGATTATCACATCCACAAGAAAACCTAAATCGGGCAAGGTAGAAGAATCTTTTTACCCATTCGCCAAGTGTACAAGTTAGGTGGGTCGACAACATATTCCTGTCATGTGACGCACATGCCGTCACCAGTGTCGTATAGAATATATCAGATGTGTTTTCCTGTGGAGGAATCGGTTGACCTATGACCTTACGATCAAATGTTTTCTGTTCCCATTGGAGAGGCACGTCCTTTCGTCTACTAATCGCACGGTTTTGCAGTGCGGTCGCAAAACACAGACACTAAACTGAATACAGTGAACAGAGATGTCAATGAACGAACGGACAGATAATAACTATGCAAAAATAAAGAAAGTAAAATTTTCAGTCGAGGGAAGACTTGAACCAAGGATCTCTTGTTCAGCAGCTGCTCACGCTACCACGGGACCACGGCGCTTCTAAGCACACTGTGTCAATGATGTTGCTTATGTCACCCATGGACTACTCAGTTTGTATATTTTGCTTATTTTTTCACAGTTCCACACAACTTCTTCCTGTTTTCTCAATTGATCTGTGTTCAGTTTATCAAGGCCTATCCACTGTGCCAACTTATAACTAAATCTGAGGGGGGTGCGATGGGGAGGTTCCCTTGTCAGTAACGCAACACATTTTTTTATCTGAAAGAAGGATAGTTTTATTCAGAATTCTAATTTACATCATATTATTCCCCCTTTTTTTGGTTGCCAACACTGTTTTTCAATCTAATCTCCGTTGATTGCGATAGCCTTACGCCGCCTTATTGGGAGGGCTTGTATACTTGAATGGTACCAGTCTACTAGTCGACGTCAGAGCCAACATCTTGCTGCACCAATATCCTCACCATCACACTCGTACTGCTTTCCGCAGGGTGCATCCAGGCTGTAGGGTGAATGAGGAGGACCAGTCCAGTGAAGCTTCGTGAGCGCCTCTCAGGAGCACAGACTTGTGTTGCCTTGCGTGGCCATGAAGAAGACGTTGGCTTGCATTTTTCTGGCGACAAGCACATTGCATTCGTTTCTTCAATTTGCTGAAGGTAGCACAATATCCTCCCGAGTTGATAGTTGCACCATGAGGAAGGACATCAAACAGAATAACACCTTCAGAGTACCAGAAGACCTAGACTTTACTGGATGACGATGAAATTTGGAACTTTTTCTTCGGAAGAGAGGTGATGTGGGCCACTGCATGGATTACGCCCGCATCTCGTGGTCGTGCGGTAGCGTTCTCGCTTCCCACGCCCGGGTTCCCGGGTTCGATTCCCGGCGGGGTCAGGGATTTTCTCTGCCTCGTGATGGCTGGGTGTTGTGTGCTGTCCTTAGGTTAGTTAGGTTTAAGTAGTTCTAAGTTCTAGGGGACTTATGACCACAGCAGTTGAGTCCCATAGTGCTCAGAGCCATTTTTTTTTGCATGGATTACCTTTTTGTTTCCAGTTCGAAGTGCGGAACCCATGTTTCATCGCCTGTGACGATGTTCAACAATACATTGTGACTATTAGCCTCGTAACGCGCAAGCAATTGCGCACAGGTAGCCTTTAGTTACTCTTTAAGGTCTTATGTTAGGTGGAAGGGAACCCAGCGGGTACACACAACAGAGTTTCCCAGCTCGTAGATGAGTGTGTCAGAACTACCAACAGAGGCGTACAGTTGAGCAGCGAGATGTCTTTCATTCTTCGATCACCTTGAATGAGAGCATCCGCACTTTCCAAGACCGCAGAAGTCACAGCTGCGTGCGGTCACCCGGCACGCGGGAGATCTGACAGGTTCGCGCCACCTTGTTGCGATAGTGGCAGACGCCCCGCCCAAAGACTCAGCGTACTTCTGTTCACTGCCAATTCTCCGAGGACTTTCTACAATCGCCTGTGAATATCTGCGATGCTTTGGTTTTCCGCCTGAAGAAAGTCAATGACAGCTCTCTGCCTGGAACGCACCTCTGTTACAGACGCCATTTTGAAGGCAACAATAGTGTCACCACCTATCTCAGGGCTATAGGGGCTGAAGCGGAAATATTGTACGAAGCCCTACAACCAATTCCACTTTTTTTCAACCGAAACTGGGCGAGAGAAACAACGTCGCATTACTTTTTGAATGCCCGTCATATAACATGGTGTGTGACTCGGCAATCCAATGAGCCAGTTCCTAATGTTATTTCCCGTTTGGAAATTTCTTAAAGTTGCTGACCAATGGGAAGGGCGTTCTCAGTCCAATAAGTAGACTTTAAAGCACAGCACTGTGGCTTACAATCACTTTTTTTTGCGACAAACAGGGTCGCAACAGCATGGATCGCATAACATGCCACAGACAACATCTTGAGTCCATCACACAGTATCGGTAGCAAAGGAAGTTAGATAATCATATATTTTCTCAAGATGCCTGTAGAAAAATCTTTTAGTAAAAGTGTTTAAAGTAACATATCATTTAAGATATGAGTACTGGGACAAAGCGGATTCCAGTGCATTTCGTTTGTGCAGGTTACATACAGTCAAGGCCAACTAAACATTAAGGGCAAATTATAAACTTTCCCTTAACCCATTGTTATGCTTATCGATTTATGATCCTCTGTGGTTGATTTGTGACCCCTTGGCGATAATACATCCTTTGAAGTAGTTCCCATACCTCCCCTTCCCCCATCCCTCTGGGAAATCCTCTGGCACCCCCTGGATGGCTGATAGTAAACAAGTCAGCATGCTGGTTGGGTAACAACAGAAGCAGACGTCTATATTCTCCAATTTTTACATGGGAATTTCATCATAAGGTGATGGTCAGTATTTTGGCTCTGAGCACTATGGGACTTAACATCTGAGGTCATCAGTCCCCTACAACTTAGAACTACTTAAACCTAACTAACCTAAGGACATCTCACACATCCATGCCCGAGGCAGGATTCGAACCTGCGACCGTAGCGGTCGCGCGGTTCCAGACTGTAGCGCCTACAACCGCTCGGCCGCTCCGGCCGGCCGGTCAGTATTTTAAGCGATCTGTTTGACTCCTGTAAATTGTTAACAGTTACTTTGGTAGGGTAGTGCAAATGGACTACTTCCAGCCACCGCAACTGTGGCAGCTCCCCTTTGTCCTGTGGAGTCATAAGAGTGGACATTTCTCCTGCCTAAATAAAGATAACCACAGTCCAGCGCTTCCCACCAATTTAGTTCATACTTAAATAAGTAAAAAATAAATAATTTATTGCTCCAATTTAACAGCCATTTCACGTCGTGAGATCCTCCTAGTCCCGCAGCTCAATGCAGACTGAGTTTTTTCCCCACCATTTCAAATGTGGGAGACAGGAGGCAACAAACAGGAAGCAACCACTTGAGAGAGAGAGAGAGAGAGAGAGAGAGAGAGAGAGAGAGAGGGGAGGGAGAGAGAGAGAGAGAGAGAGAGAGAGAGAGAGAGAGAGAGAGAGAGAGAGAGAGAGGGGGGGGGGGGGAGAAGATGGAGGGAGAGAGATGGGGAGGGAGAGAGAGAGAGAGAGAGAGAGAGAGAGAGAGAGAGAGAGAGAGGCTAGAACAGGCCTGGAAAATCATAATCCCTGATATACAGGACCTAAAATCCCGTCTGAGGCCTGCGATCATTTTTATGTTAATAATTGGCAACCAATTCTGTACAATCGCAATAAAGTCATGAGATGTTCAATTGACTCTTTTATTAGAGCATGTTACGCATTTTGGGATTACACCCATCTTCAGACATCACAAACTTCAACTCCTTCCTAATCAACTAGGTGCGCTTCAAGACTGCTTGCGTCACAGTTATAGTCATGTTATTGGACACTTTCTGTGAGTTGTCAAGGCTGCACGCCTGGTTTGTTAGGAAGGAGTTGAAGTTTGTGATATCTGAAGATAAGTGTAATCCCGAAACTCGTAACATGGACAAATAAAAGAGTCAATTGAACATCTCATGACTTTATTTCGATTGTACAGCATTGGTTGCCAATTATTACCGTAATCCCTACCTATGGGAGGAGATGAGGTAGAAGGGGAGGTAAGTCTGTTTCTAAGCTGGTTAGTTTGTATCCGCATCATTGAGACAACGCATGGGAAGCTGCCATCACACTGTCCTGGTGAAATCTTTTAGGGTCAATTTTTGTTGTAGTTGTGTTATTACAACGATTTTTCTCAACTCTTAGTGTGTGTTGCATTGTGACCCATTGTTTATGAATGATGTTTTTTTTCCTCAACAATATGTGTAATTAGGGCACTGAAGCATTTTCCATGGTTTTGATAGCATATATTGGCTTCCTACACTACAGTGATAGTTTGATGCCCTACCACTTCTTACTATGTATCTGCTTACAAGTTCCTCATTAGCTAAACACTTGTACATCAGTAGGAGGTAACTCTTCTGGCAGCAACTGTAGGACAGTTCTTCACGAATTTGAAGTGGTATTGTGGACTACAGCACTCAGTAAGATGAACATATACACATATGCAATCAGAATGGGATTCAAAACTAGTTTCAAGTGTCCTCAGTTGAGACCCATACATCAAAATGAGCATCTCTGGTTTATTTAATCAGGGGTAGTGAAATAGGACAAAGTTCTCTCCTGCACTGTGGATTGATCAGCCATATCAGAAAACACGAACAGTTCCAGCACAGGCAGTAGTCTCTATGAGTTGTGAAGTTCATCCTGCTGCGTCGTCATTATTTGCTGGAAAGTATTCCCCTTACATTCTTCCATTATCACCTTTTTCCATTCCTTGTGTAGAAGGCTATGGATGCAATCCTCAGCTGTGTGGTTACATGCAATACACTTAATTAAATTCCTCTCTGCCCAACACCAACATCGCATTAATTGAACACATTTTGCAACAATTTAATTAATTCATGTAATTAATGTTTAAATAAACAAACATGACCTCTGCTGGAATTTACCATCCACTTCATGTCTTGAGATCTGTTTTTTCGTGAGAGCGTTTTTCTGTAGTCCCAACAATTTTAGGCAGTTGTGTGTATTTGAATTTCAAGCAGCAAGACTGTGCGGTAATTGTCAGTTCTGTTTCTCAGTCAAAATAAATGAAGTGATTAAATAAAAGACAGTAAATTACATCCTTCCTCTCCAGCAGCTCCCACTGACTGAGAGGCCCCCCCCCCCCACACACCCAGTTTCCAGATGGGGAGGGGATGAGGGAAGTAGGAGAGAGGAGAGGAGGGATAATTAATTAATTAATTAATTAATTAATTAATCAAGTTCATTAATTAGCCAATTAATTTGATATCAAATATGCACCAGGATCAGTGAATGGGAAGGCAGTTGGGGATTTCCCAGAGAGATAGGGGAGGGGGAGGGGTGGGAGTTTCTCAGAAGGATGGATTATCCCCAGTGTGTCATAAATCAACACCCAAGGGGTCAGAAGTCAGTTAACAAAACAACAGGTTAAGGAGAGGGGTATCATTTGCTCCTGAATATGTGCTTGCCCTTGGATGTATGCACCAGAACACACTTTGTCCCAGTACTATTATGCCTGTTGTATTTCATCACTACTTTTTAAATGTCCTACTTATACTGCTGTCATAGAAATTAAACCAATTTCAAATCTCTAAATAAATGAATGTTCCTTTCGTTGATGTTCCTGGAAAAAAAGAGAGAAAAAATGTCCAGTAGATTACACTCGATGCAAAGTGTGCCAACATGGCAGTCGTGTTCTCGTTGTGGTGCAGATAAATACAATTTACCATTTACTGCAGGCTCATCTGCCGAACTGGTGTCCCCTTATAGTGCCCATGCTATCGATCGTGCATATTTGTGACTAATTAGTGTAATGAGCAGGCGTGGAACTGAAATTTGATTTCCCTAGCAATGGACTGATGAAGACATTTATTGGTCTTTCAATTCTTGCATCCAAATACTTCGATAGATAACACTATCGTAATTCTTGATTGCCTCCTTACAACTTCTTTCCACACTTTTAACGTACAACTTAATTGTTAGTACAGAAATCAGTACGTCTCTAGACAGTTCTCAGCTCAAACAGTCTCCTTTCAAAACAAGATCTGGTACCCATACACAGAGAATTAACCATGAACTAAAGGCAAAGAATAAATATCGTATGGAGCGTCTATAACTGAACAGTTCCAATGTTTGTTATATCTCTGCTCAGCTAGTTGCTTTACGCTACTATTTACTATGAATGCTCGTTTTATGTGAATAAAAACGATAGTAAAGCTTGATTTCGGCGAAAAAGGGGATAATATCCTTTCTTATACACTTCATCTAATGAATCTTACTGCCTTGAACAATTTAACACGACATGAAACTTAAATTTATCAAACGTATATCATATGCCCTCATGTCTTTTCTTTGCATAGCATAAATAGCAGGATTTCTGTTCTTCAAATACAGTAAAGAGCCAAGAAACTGGTACACCAGCCTAATATCGTGTAGCGCCCCCGCGGGCACGAAGAAGTGCCGCAACACGTCGCGCCACGGACTCGACTAATGTCTGAAGTAATGCTGGAGGGAACTGTCACCATGAATCCCGCAGGGCTGTCCATAAATCTCGTGAAAGTACGAGGGGGTGAAGATCTCTACTGAACAACACTTTGCAAGGCATCCCACATACGCTCCATAACGTTCATGTGACGGGGGTTTGGTGCCCAGCGGAGCTGTTTAAACTCAGAAGAACATCGCTGGAGCTGCTCTGTAGTGATTGTGGACGTTTGGGGGTGTCGCGTGTCCTGCTGGAATTGCCCAAGTCCGTCGGAATGCACAATGGACAAGAATGGATGCAACTGTTCAGACAGGATGCTCACGTACATGCCGCCTGCCAGAATCATATCTAGACATATCAGGGTCCCATATCACTCCAGCTGCACACGCCCCACACCATTACAGAGCCTCCACCAGGTTGAACAGTCCCCTGCTGACATGCAGAGTCCATGGATTCATGAGGGTGTCTCCACACCCGTACACGTCCATACGCTCGATACAATTTGCGCTGAGACTCTTCCGACCAAGCAACATGTTTCCAATCATCAACAGTCCATTGTCAGTGTTGACTGACCCAGGCGAGGCGTAAAGCTTTGTGCCGTGCATTCATCAAGGGTACACGAGTGGGCCTTCGGCTCTGAAAGCCCCTATGGATGATATTTCGTTGAGTGGTTCGCACGCTGATACTTGATGGTCCAGCATTGAAATGTGCAGCAATTTGCGGAAGGGTTGCACTTCTGTCGCGTTGAACCATTACCTTCAGTCGACGTTGGTTCCGTTCTTGCAGGATCTTTTTCTGGCCGCAGCGATATTGGAGATTTGTTGTTTTACTGTTTTCCTGACGTTCATGGTACACTCGTGAAATGGTCGTACGGGAAAATCCCCACTTCATCGCTGCCTCGGAGATGCTGTGCCCTATCGCTTGTGCGCCGACTATAACACCACGTTCAAACTCACTTAAATTTTGATACTCTACCATTGTAGCAGTAGTAACCGATCTAACAACTGCGCCAGACACTTGTCTTATATAGGCGTTGCCGACCGCAGCGCCGTACTCTGCCTGTTTAGGCCTACATATATCTGTATTTGAGTATGCATGCCTATACCAGTTTCTTTGGCGCCTCAGTGTATAAATATAAAATGAACACTTTTTCGTCAATATTCACAACTTGTTTAGAAGATTTGTAGGCTCATCCACAGATGGTGCAGTGATTCACATCTGTATTTTCGTTTGCAACAGGTAGTGGTCTGCTTTTTAGTTCATTTTGAAATTGTTTCAGTAATTTGTAACTGCTGTTGTTTTTACTATTTGCAGTTTGACGTACCAATCTAAGCCTACAGTTTTTCCTAGGGTATGGTTCCTGCTGCTGAGTTGGTGCATTGCTGCTTACATGTGAGGGCGCAGTGCAGGGTGGAAGTGATGAGGCTATGTTTGTTTGTTGCAGGTGGGTGGCGCTGCAGCCGCGAGAGCAGGTAGATGAAGAGCTAGCTCTGTGGCCTGGCGCCATGGCAGCGCAACGGTGAGTTCCCTTCTGGAGGCCTGCACGCCCTGCCAAGTCCCGAGGTGCCATTGCCCTCTGTTGCTCTGCCCTGCTCACAACACGAACCACCGCAACATACACCTCAGTTCTCCGCTATGTCACACTACTGTTACGTATACATCTGCGAAGATGAGAAACATAGAAGTAAATATCCTCGGTGTAGCAAATCACCTTAAATCACTTAATAAAGGCAAGGCCGCCGGTCCAGTCAGCTTCCTTTCAGAGTATGCTAATGCGATAGCCCCATATTTAGTAATTATATACAACCGCTCACTCACAGAAAGATCCGTACCTAAAGACTGGAAAATTGCCCCAGTCGCACCAACACCCAAAAAGGGAAATAGAAGTAATCCGCTGAATTACAGGCCCATATGACTAAAGTCGATTTGCAGTAGGATTTTGGAACATATACTGTGTTCGAACATTATGAATTACCTCGAAGAAAACGATTTATTGACACATAACACGGATTCAGAAAACATCAATCTTGTGAAATACAACAAGCTCTTTATACTCATGAAGTAATGAGTGCTATCGACAGGGGATCAGGGGATGTCAAATTGATTCCATGTTTTTAGATTTCCAGAAGGCTTTCGACACCGTTTCTCACAAGCGTCTTCTAACCAAACTGCGTGCGTATGGAATATGCCTCAGTTGTGCGACTGGATTCGTGATTTACTGTCAGAAAGGTCACAATTCGTAGCAATAGACGGAAAGTCATCGAGTAAAACAGAGGTAAAATCCGGCGTTTCACAAGGAAGTGTTATAGGCCCTCTATTGTTCCTGATCTATATTAACGACATAGGAGACAATCTGAGTAGCCCTTTTAGATTATTTGCGGATGATACTTTTACCGTCTTGTAAACTCATCAGATGACCAAAACGAATTGCAGAATGATTTAGATAAGATGTCTGTGTGGTGCGAAAAGTGGCAATTGACCCTGAATAATGAAAAGTGCGAAGTTATTCACATGAGTACTAAAAGAAATCCGCTAAATTTCGACTACGCGATAAGTCACACAAATCTGAAGGCTGTAAAGTCAACTAAATATTTAGGGATTACAATTGCAAGTAACTTAAATTGGAACGATCGCATAGTGTGGGTAGAGCAAATGAAAGACTGCGATTCATTGGCAGAACCCTTTGAAGGTGCAACAGATCTACTAAAGAGACTGCTTACACCACACCGCCCGCCCTATTCTGGAGTATTGTTGTGCAGTGCGGTATCCACATCAGGTGGGATTGACGGATGACATCGAAAAAGTCTAAAGAAGAGCGGTTCGTTTTGTACTATTGCGAAATAGGGGAGATAATGCCACAGACATGATATGTGAATTGGAGTGGCAATAATTAAAACAAAGGCGTTTTTCGTTGCGACGGTGTCTTCTCATGAAATTTTAATCAACAGTTTTCTCCTCCGAGTACGAAAACATTCTTTTGGCAGCCACCCACATAGGGAGAAATGATCATGGCGGTAACATAATAGAAATCTGGGCTTGCACAGAAAAATTTAAGGGCTCGTTTCTCCCGCGCTCCGTTCAAGAGTGGAACGGTAGGGAGACAGATTGAAGGTGGTTCATTGAACCCTCTGAAAGACACTTTACTGTGAATAGCAGAGTAATCACGTAGATGTAGAACTCACCCCGTGTACAAGGGACATTCTGAAAGTAAGTTTCGTCATTGTTTTTGAAAGAGAAGATAGTACAATAGGTGAGACAAACAAACGGTATACGAATCCACACCCGTCGCTGGTTTAACGACGGAAGCGGTGTCAGTAGAGGAGGAATGTCGCATGCACATAGCTTCGAAGAAGAGATAGTAGTAGCAGATCTACATGCCCGAGATTTCTCGAGTACACATCACGATGACGGACGGATGTGTATTGACAACGTGGTAGCGTGGTTGCCAATGGATATGCGTGCTGTTATCCGGTATGAATGGGCACTAGGGCTGGTGTGTCCGTCATCCTTGAACCCCTATAGACAGTGCGTCGTGAAGAGGTCATGTCTCGTCAAATGGCTGTATGTTCAGAAAAGGAAGAATAGGAATGAGCCTCGATCACTTGATGCAATAAATGCGAGAGGGGAATGAGTTCCTGTTCCTGTCGGTTGCTGACAGCGGTCCAAGGAGCACGCATGCCCGTGTGAAATAATCTTCTCGAGACCAGTTACAGTGCTGCTGGGTTTTGTATAACGAAGGTTACTAGATTTAAGCAAGCCTGAAGATGAAGTAATGTAAAGCCGAAACTGGTAGCCTAATAATAAGACCTAAATAATGGCTGTTGGGATTGTATTATTAGAAGAAGATTTAGATGAAGGTGAGATAGTAGATTCGATGCTGTGAGAAGAATTTGACAGAACACTAAAAGAGCTAAATGGAAACAAGGCTATTGGAGTAGACGACATTCCCTCAGAATTATTCAGATCCTTGAGTGGGCCAGCCTTGACAAAGCTATTCTACCTGTTATGCAAGATATATAAAACACGTGAAATACCTGCACACTTCATGAAGTATACAATAATTCCAGTTTCAAAGAAGGCGGGTACTGGCAGGTGCGAATATTATCGAAGCACCATAATAACTCATTGTTACAAAATACTCTCAAGAATTGTTTACAAAAGAATGGAAAAATAGTAGCAGATGTCTTTGGGGAAGATCAGTTTGGAAACCGGAGAATTGTTCGAACACATGAGTCAATACTGACACTACGTCATACGTTAAAAGATAAGCTGAAGAAAGACATAACTACGTTACTAGCATTTGAAGATTTAGAGAAAGCTTATGACAATGTTGACCGGACTCCGCTCTTTGAAAAAATGGTTCAAATGGCTCTGAGCACTATGGGACTTAACATCTGAGGTCATCAGTCCCCTAGACTTAGAACTACTTAAACCTAACTAACCTAAGGACATCACACACATCCATGCCCGAGGCAGGATTCGAACCTGCGACCGTAGCAGCCGCGTGGTTCCAGACTGTAGCGCCTAGAACCAATCGACCACTCCGGCCGGCACGCTCTATGAAATTTTGATGATAGCAATGATAAAATATGTACAGAAACCAAACTGCAGTTAAAGTGTAGAAGAGTATGGAAGGATGGCAGTAGCTGAGAAGGGAATGAGACAGGTTTGTAAGCTACCCTCATGTTACTCAGTCTGTACAATGGGCAAGCACTAAACGAAACAAAGAAGAAATTTGGAAAGGGGAAATTAAGGCTCAAGCAGAAGAAATAAAAACTTTGACTTTTTACTGATGATATTGCAGTTATGTCAGAGGCTACAAAGGACTTGGAAGAGCAGTTGGACGATGTAGATAGTGTGAGCAGGTGCCGGTTCGAGAAAGTTTCTCCACGCAAGCGATTTATCATTTGGCGTCCTCCCCCCCCTCCTTCCTTTTCCTCGTACACTTCGTTCCGTGTCAGTTATCGCTACTAATTATAAAACACAATGTACACAAATCTTGCAATTTTGCGCCTCTCTCATCTTGGCGCCCGAAGTGGCTGCTTCTGTCTTAAACTAGTCCTGAGTATGAAGTACATATTATTGTAACAATAATCCACCAAAACTGTTTTTTTTTTTTATGTTCCCTTTATTGCTAGCGGTTTCGAGCGATGGCTCATTCTTAACCGGTAGGGTTTAAGACCTTAAATGTTGTCTTTTTTTTCAGTTATGAAGTGCTTTTGTTTTATCATATTTGTGCATGGCTGGTTGCACAAACATAACAGAACAAAAGCTCTGTTAAACTCGGACACTAATACCGGATCCCCTACAACCTGCACTTCGACATCCAGTTCCTGTTCCATCACTTCATCAGACTGTTCTTCCCCCTTGTAGAGGTGTTCCGGGTGATCCTGACTGCGCACAGACCTAAAATTTTACCCTTCTTGAAACGATCAACTGCACGTGCTGGTCATTTTTTGAGTCACGTGCGCGCGGAGGGAAATACAAGCTAAGTTGGCACTGCAGAATTTTCCTTCCGATTTTCGTATAGGTAGGTTTTTCTCTGACTGCAAAGCTAGACCATGATTAAAATGCTTGGTAAAATAATCATGCTCATAATTCTTTTGATAATGATTTCTTATGCTAATAAAATAATAATAGTAATAATAACGTCTGAGAAAGGAAAATAATAATAATAATAATAACAGCTTGCCTTACAACATAAACTTTTAAAACAACACGTTCCTACATACAAGTATACACCACAAAATGTACTGGAGAATGATGAATACAAATTATACTGGAACAGAACCATTACAACAGATAAAACAACGCCACATAACAAACCTGACATCATACTCACCATTAAAAAGAAGAAATTAACACAACTAATCGAAATATCCATACCCAATACAACAAATATACAAAAGAAAACAGGAGAAAAAATTGAAAAATACATCCAACTGGCTGAGGAAGTCAAAGACATGTGGCATCAGGATAAAGTTGACATCATACCAATTATACTATCAACTACAGGAGTCATACCACACAATATCCACCAGTACATCAATGCAATACAGCTACATCCAAACATATATATACAACTACAGAAATCCGTAATTATTGATACATGTTCAATTACCCGAAAGTTCCTAAATGCAATGTAACACATACCGTACAGTTAAAAGGAAGTGACGCTTGATCAAGGTCCGCGTCACTCCATTTTTAACCGGACTTAACGTCTGAGAAAGTGAAGGAAATAATAATAATACTCACCAAGAAAAAGAAGAAATTAACACAACTAATCAAAATATCCATACCCAATACAACAAATATACAGAAGAAAACAGGAGAAAAAATTGAAAAATACATCCAACTGGCTGAGGAAGTCAAGGACATGTGGCATCAGGATAAAGCTGACATTATACCAATTATACTATCAACTACAGGAGTCATACCACACAATATCCACCAGTACATAAATGCAGTACAGCTACATCCAAACGTATATATACAACTACAGAAATCTGTAATTATTGATATATGTTCAATTACCCGAAAATTCCTAAATGCAATGTAACATATACCGTACAGTTAAAAGGAAGTGATGCTTGATCAAGGTCCGCGTCACTTTCCATTTTTAACCAGACTTAACGTCTGAGAAAGTAAAGAAATAATAATAAAAACTGAAACGTGTCATATTTTCATTTCGGTTCTTTAAAATCAATTGCTACATATGCTGCACGTGGTTTTTTTTTTTTTTTTTTTAACCATTAGATCGGTGGCGCCTATCTGTGTCATTCATTTTAGTGTAGGAGAAAGTGACTAGTGTTAACAGTGGTACCAACAGTTCAGTGCAAACATTAGCAAGTAGTAAATAAAACGCTAGCGCGAGCGGTCGACGTGTTTGTTGAGGTAATACTGAACCTGCTCTTACGCAGTGGGGCAAACAGTAAATCTTTTCGAGCGCAGTCGATACTCACCCAGGTCTTCAACGTAGTCATTCCACGTATATGGTCTTTCCTCTGCGCTTGACAGTGGAATTCCCTTTCCGCTCTTAGTACTGACACCTCTGCTTTTAATTTACTGAAGGGTCTTTTGTCTCTTTCTGTAATTTGAATCTGTCACTCCGATGAGCTTTCCATTTCTTCATCTTATTCCTGCAACCATTTGCTTTGGCTTTCCTCCATTTCTTTTGTACTTTATTCGTAATTGACTTATATTTATGTATTCCTGTCATTTTCTGAACATTTTTGTGCTTCTTTTTTTCGTCGATGAGTCGAGTGTTTCTTCTGTTACTCAAGGTTTCTCCGCTATTACATTCCTTATGTTTAGAACTGTCTGTACCACATTTCAGAGATATCCATCCATCCCTGTTCAATGAAGCTGCCTACTGTGGCATTCATTGTCACACTACCTACATTACAGAACTACAAACACATCTCAATATTCCTCAGTACTTCAGTATTCTACATATTTCTAAGTTACTAAATTGTGATCTGAATCTGTATCTGCTCTTGGGTACGCCTTTGGAACTTCTGTCTTACTCTGTTACAGTCGAGATGAAATCGTCCCGTGTCGTTTTTACAAGTGTGCCACCGCCTCTTACGGTTTTTGAACTGTTTTTACAGAACAGTTATTGCAGAACTCAGTGTTTCTCTTCTCATTTTTACCATCGAGCACGTATTACACTGTAGATCTGTCTTCTGCCTCCTCCCCATTACTTCATTCCAATCGTCAACGATTATTAAGCTTTAATCTCCCTTCACATAGTGGATTACTCCCATCTATCTTACTCTTATACTTGTGGTGAGAACAATCCTATCACTGAACTGTTCACAGGAACTCACTCTATCCCCGTATTCATAAGAAGTCCTTCGCCCGTTACACCGTTTCCTTTCACTGTCCATATTACTCTGTATTCGTACGCTCAGAAACATTCATCTTCTGTCCATTTCATTTCAATGACCCCCACTATATCTAGATTGACCCTTTGCAGTTTCCTTTTCAGATTTTCAAGCTTCTCTATCACATTCCGATATCTGGTTTTCCACCCTGTGACTCGTTGAATGTTCCCATTTTGTTGGTTGTTGAGTTTTTTTTTCTCATGGTCAATTGCTACTTTGCAGTCCCCTCCTGCAGATCCAAATGGAATCTTTTACGGATGGAGATATCATCAATTGCAGGTCATATGTCCCGTGGATATACATTGTCTTTAATGCAGTGGTCTGCTTTACCTTCTGCATCCTGATGCCTTCAGCCTTTTAAGGATAGTTTTACACCTGTAGGGCAAGAGGGTGCGTTGAACCTTTCTTCTCCCCTCCAGCCTCTTTGTAAAGATAGTCTTACAAGCGGCATCTGAGCTACTTTTGATGAGCTCCATTTCCTTAAGGTTGTTCCAGTGGAGCTTTTGCTACAAGTAGTTTTATGTAAACTGTCCACTTCAGGTCGCTGCTGACGGGCTGTTACTCGTGGACATTCTTTTGCTCAAATATTTGAACAGAGCGCAAACAAGACTTACTAGAAATCGCACAGTGGATTTTTGTCCGAACTACCATAGCCAAACGAAGAGCGGGAACTGGACAGACGGGATCTCAAATTGACCAGTGTTATGTTGGTTCGCAAAGAAATATTTAATTGATTGAAAATAATGGTGGTAATAAAGAAAACATTAATCAGTAATTCTGAACGGAAATTGAAATAGTTCACGAACAGCTGCTGCTAGTTGTATAAAAGAAGCGCAAGAAGTTCATCTTTTCATGGTCCAAATATTTTGCGCATGCAAAGTTCATTGGTGTAGATATTGAGGAGTTTTTCCTTTTTCGTTGAGGAAATAATGTAAACAACGGAGTAAGAATACATTATGGAAGTGACAGTGGTCGATGTATTACAAATATTTACTATTAAAAAGAGTCTTGATCACGATTTATTTATTAAGGGGACCGATTTCGACCACTACTGTGGTCGTCTTCAGACCTAAAAGTCGTATACAAAGCTTTAATTAGAGTGCTTCATACATTAAAGAAAATACTTAAAGTTATAAAGCTATAAAACGATGAATTACCATTGAGTAGGAACCTCTTTCTGCTGGAGAACTACTGTAGTGATTCTCCAGCAGTAAGAGGTTCCTACTCAGTGGTCGAAACCTGTCACCTTAATAAATAAATCGTGATCAAGACTGTTTTTAATAGTAAATCATAGTAAGATATCAATTGAATTCTGTTTGCTTCTTGTTGATCTAACTACTCTTAATAATAACAGAATACCAGTCTACATTTAAATACAGCCTATTATATTTCACGCTTTCTGAACGAAACATAAAAATAAAGAAAACATTTGGAAAAAAGGTCAAATTGTCTCAAAGTAAGAAATAGATTAGAGAAACATTCATTCTGATCATCTGCTATATATGATTTCGATCATGATTGAAGGGCATGTCAAATGTTTCTTTAATACATTTTATTTTTTACTTTTAAACAACTAATTTCGCAAAACATTTGAAAGATTTTCAAACTTTTGCACTGCATTTACTGTTTTCATTAGTTTATCGCCAGTAGCGTAATCGCACAGTAATGGGTCTCGTTTCTGTTTACACTGGATCCGCAGCTTGATACAGTGCTCTGAGGACGTGGCAGAGTTGAGTGTGTGTCGGGGCTGGCCATATGGCCACACTCGTGAGGTGAGGTGAGGTGCGTGGGCGGGATCAAGGCGAACGGGCAGAGCGGCGGACCAGTAGCCGGCCAACAGCCCCGCTGCTTGCGTCACGCTGCGGGGGCCGCTTAGACGGAGAGATCTAGCGGGCCGTGTCGCTAGGTGCACCGTCCCTTCCTGCCGTGGGCCAAACCTGTGACTCATCCCGCCTCAGGCCAACCACCACCATGCAACCTACTGTCTGCACTCTGCTTGTTCGTTCTTCGGCTTTTCAGTCACCAATCGGCAGAAATTGCAAGGCTTCCCGTGGATAACGTATACTAACAATAAAACTGTAAGACCGCCCTGCCTGCCTCTCTTTCTTTTTGTTTGTACACGCTAATCTTCCAAACAGCTAGACGAATTTTGGTAACTAAGGAAATGCTGCGACCCGTGAAAGATAATCTTGGCCTGAGAGTACCGGGAATTTACAGCATTCCTTCCGAGTGTGGCAAAATTTATGTGGGCCAGTCTATAAGAACTGTCGCCGATCGCAGTGTGGAACATCAGCGTCACCTGAAATACAAAATGGTTCAAATGGCTCTGAGCACTATGGGACTCAACTGCTGTGGTCATCAGTCCCCTAGAACTTAGAACTACTTAAACCTAACTAACCTAAGGACATCACACACATCCATGCCCGAGGCAGGATTCGAACCTGCGACCGTAGCAGTCGCACGGTTCCGGACTGCGCGCCTAGAACCGCGAGACCACCGCGGCCGGCACCTGAAATACAGGTATCTAGAAAAATCAGCGGTGGCTGAGCACAGTTTGTTAAATAAACATAAGATTTTATTCGATGAAACAAGACGACTAGCTCACGCTTCAAACTATTGGGACTCTGTCATCAGGGAAGCAGTTGAAATTAGACTCTGTGAAAATAATTTCAACAGAGATTCCGGTTATGCACTCAGCAATGCATGGAAGTGCGCAATTGATATAGAAAGAGCACAGAGGGAGACTTCTTACATTCCTCGCAGTTCTCCGCCTGTTGCGATGGATGGCGCTGCAAGCAACGGTGGATAAAGCGCGCAAACAAAATCTATGGATATAGAGGCCGCCACCTCAGTACGCATCGGTTTCACCGTGACGTCATCCAGCCAATGAGAAGCCGTCCACTGCTTATAAAAGCGGAAGCCTCACCGGTCCACGACAGTCAGTTTTACCCCTGACGAAGATGACGGAGGTAGTCATCGAAAGCTTGGGATTTTATCCAAATTTGACGCGGCAAGTAAACCGAGAGCGTTTTATGCATTAGATGACGCTGTTCCTTCTCATTCTTTCGTCTTTCCTCGATTTAGTCTCAATCCATATTCTGAACGCGCTAGACTGTCCATTCCATTCAGCAGATCATGTGCTTCTTCTTCACTTTCACTCAGGATAGCAATGTCGTCAGCGAATCTTATCACTGACACTCTTTCATCTTGAATTTTAATTCCACTCCTGAACCTTTCTTTATTTCCATCATTGCTCCTTCGATGTACAGATTGAACACTAGGGGCGAAAGACTACAATCCTGCCTTACACCCTTTTTAATCCGAGTATTTCGCTCTTGGTCGTCCACTCTAATTATTCCCTTTTGCTTCCTGTACATATTGTATATTACCCATCTCTCCCTATAGCTTGCCCCTATTTTTCTCAGAATTTCGAACTTCTTGCTACATTTTACATTGTAGAACGCTTTTTCTAGCTCGGCAAATCCTATGAACGTGTCTTGATCTTTCTTTAGCCTTGGTTCCATTATCAACCGCAACGTCACAATTGCCTCTCTGGTGCCTTTACCTTTCCTAAAGCCAAACTGATCTTCGTCTAACACATCCTCAATTTTCTTTTCCATTCTTCTGTATATTATTCTTGACAGTATCTTGGATGCATGAGCTTTTAAGATGATTGAGGGATAATTTCATGCTTGTTAGCTATTGCCGTCTTCGGGATTGTGTGAATGACATTTTTCCGAAAGTTAGACGGTATATTGTCGGATTCATACATTCTACACACTAACGTGAATAGTGTGTTTTTTTTTTTTTTTGCAACTTCCCTAATGGTTTTAGAAATTCTGATGGGATGTTATCGACCCCTTCTGCCTTATTTGGTCTTAAGTCCTGCAAAGCTCTCTTAAATTCTGATTCTAATACTGGATCCTTAATCTAAATACACTCCTGTTTCCTCTTCTATCACATCAAACGAATCATACCTATCATAGAGGCCTTCAGTTTACTCTTTCCACCTATTCGCTCTCTCCTCTGAATTCCGGTCGCACCCTTAATGTTACCACCTTTTAATTCTTTCGTTCTGAATTTTAATCCCACTGTAGAACCTTTCTGTTATTTCCGACATTGCTACTTCGGTGTCTAGATTGAACAGTAGAGGCGAAAGACTACGCCCCTGTCGTACGCTGTATTTAATCAGAGCAACTCATTGTTGATCTTCCGTTCTTATTATTCGCTCATGGTCCTTGTACATACTGTATATTACCCGCCTCTTCATATGACTTATACCTATTTTTCCGAAAACTGCGAATATCTTACACCATTTTACATTGTCCACTTCTTTTCTTGGGCGACAAATTCTGTGAAGGTATCTTGAATTTTATTAAGTCTTCCTCCCATTATCAAATTCGTCAGAAATGTCTGTATGGTGCCTTTACCTTTCCTAAAGCCGTACTGGTCGTCATCTAACAGATCCTCGATTTTCTTTTCCATTCTTCGTATTCCGATCAGCGACTTGAATGCATGAGACGTTACAATGATAGTACCATAGTTCTCGCACTTGCCTGCTCTTGTATTCCTCGGGATTGTGTGAATGATATTCTCCCGTAAGTCTGATCGTATGTTGTCATTCTTGTAGGTTCTACACACTGGCTTGACTAGTCGTATTGTTACCATTTTCTCGATGATCTTAGAAACTCCGAAGGAATGTTATCTATCTCTTCTGTCCCATTTGATCTTAAGCTTTCCAAAGCACTGTTCGACTCTAATCGCCGGCCGCTGTGGCCGATCGGTTCTAGGCGCTTCGGTCCGGAACCGCGCTGCTGCTACGGTCACAGATTCGAATCCTGCCTCGGGCATGGCTGTGTGTGATGTCCTTGGGTTAGTTAGGTTTAAGTAGTTCTAAGTCTAGGGAACTGATGACAGATGTTAAGTCCCATAGTGCTTAGAGCCATCTGAACCATTTGAATCTAATACTAGATCCCCTCTATCGACCCTCATTTCTTCTTCTACGACATCAACTAAGAAGTTCTCAGGCTCGCAGAGGAATGCAGTGGACTTTTCCACGTGTCCTTTCTCTCCTCTGCGCTTAACAGTGGAACTGCTATTACATTCTTAATGATACAGAATACCAACCTCCTTTCTGATTTCACCTAAGATTGTTTCAACTTTTCTGAGTCACTCCTTCCAAGAATAATTTCTTTTTTAATTTCTTCCATTTTCCTCCAACCTTTTCCCGTTGACTTCCGTGCACTTAAGAGACTAGTTTTCCTGAATTCCAGTCTTTCCCTCAATAAACATTTTTGTACTTTCTTTTCTCGTCGAACAACTGAAATATTCTTTCCGTTACTTCTGTACTTTCCCTTTTTTAGAGATGTCCGTGCCTCTCAAATGAACTGCCTGCTGTGGTATTCATTACCGCAATGTGTACTGCCTTAGAAGCAAACACATCGCATCATTCAGCAGTACTTACCTCTTTGTCCCACATCTTTCCGTTTTGCTAGTAGTTTAGTGGAGCCGGCACAGTAGCTCAGCGTGCTTGGTCAGAGAGCTGGCTGCCCTCTGCAATAAAAAAAACTGAGTGAAAAGATCAACAACGAGTTTCGACGGATGTCATGTGACGTTCGCTACAATGAAATACAACAAACCATAACGAACAAAATGAAAAAAAAGTGGCTAGCGTTGCTGCCTCTGGGTCACGGGGTCCCGTGTTCGATCCCCGGCCGGGTTCGGGATTTTTTCTGCCCGGGGACTGGGTGTTTGTGTGTCATCATCATCATCATCATCATCATCATCATCATCATTCATGATAGTGGCTAGGTTGGAGTGAGTACAAAAATTGGACACTGTAAAAATTGGGACTTTGTATGGGCGCTGATGACCGCGCAGTTGAGCGCTCCAAAAACCAGACATCATCATCTTTTCGTATTGATTCTTCCTGACTAATCTCTTAAACTTCAACCCATTATTAAATTGTGACCCGACTCTATAGCTACTCCTGGGTACTCCTCGTAGTCCAACATTTTATTTCGGAATTTGTGCGGCTATAATGTAGTCCAGCTTGAATCTTCCCTAATCTCCCGGCCTTTTCCTTGTATTCCTTTTCCTTTTGTGATTTTTGAACAATTTATTCGCTGTTACTAGCCGAAGTGTATTGCAGTAACTCAAATAGCTTAACTTCTCTCTCGTTTCTACTATCAAGCCCGGATTCTGCCGTAATTCTTTCTTATATTCCTTCCCCTTCTACCGCGTTCCAATCCTCCATGATTATTAGGTTTTCATCTCCCTTTACAGACTGATCACCCATTCAATATTCTCGTATACTTTACATATCTCTCCATAGTCTACTTGCGATGTCCATATGCATACCTGACCTATTGTTGCTGGCGTTAGTTTGCTGTCTATCCCGATGAGAACAACAATATCACTGAATTATTCGCAGTAATTCACTGCGTGTCTTAACTTGCGGTTAAAAATGAGTCCTACTACTGCTATACAATTTTTTGCAGCTGCTGATATTATCCTATCTTCGTCCACCCAGAAATACTTCTTTGCGTTTCATTTCACTGACTCCACAATCTACACCGAGCGTTTGCGTTTCCCTTCTCAGGTTTTCTGGCTTCCCTGCCACGTTTCACCTTCTGACATTTACGTTTTTGTTTGTTATTCATTCTTATGATTAACTGTCCCTTGACAGGCCCCTCCCAGATGTCGAATAAAGACTAATGCGAAATCTTCTGCTAATGGGGAGATAGTCATGACACTGTTTTTCAGTCACCACGTGTACTGTAGCTACACGTTACGTGTCAGTAACGCAATGGTTTCCATTGCATTCTGTATCCTCAAGTTGCAGTTCAATTAAAAACAAATATAAAAAGCCTTTTGCGCGTAGCGCGATTATCGAAGCTGCCAGAAGGCAGGAGACGTTGATCGGATGCTGTAGTAGTTTACATGTGGTCCCGTATCTTTTCGGACAGTCAAAGAAGAAGCGATTGTTGTACTCTTCTTTGCCACATTCGCATATTGGGAATGCCACTAAGCCTATGCGGTGCAGTTGTTCCCAGTAGCAACCATATGTGAAAGTAAACTGTATTACAGCTTGCTTCAATTTTCTGGAGTACTGATGGTTCTTGTGTCAGAACTTATTCATCAGGCTCTGTTAATTTTGGCGTAACATCTACCTTTATACACTCCTGGAAATTGAAATAAGAACACCGTGAATTCATTGTCCCAGGAAGGGGAAACTTTATTGACACATTCCTGGGGTCAGATACATCACATGATCACACTGACAGAACCACAGGCACATAGACACAGGCAACAGAGCATGCACAATGTCGGCACTAGTACAGTGTATATCCACCTTTCGCAGCAATGCAGGCTGCTATTCTCCCATGGAGACGATCGTAGAGATGCTGGATGTAGTCCTGTGGAACGGCTTGCCATGCCATTTCCACCTGGCGCCTCAGTTGGACCAGCGTTCGTGCTGGACGTGCAGACCGCGTGAGACGACGCTTCATCCAGTCCCAAACATGCTCAATGGGGGACAGATCCGGAGATCTTGCTGGCCAGGGTAGTTGACTTACACCTTCTAGAGCACGTTGGGTGGCACGGGATACATGCGGACGTGCATTGTCCTGTTGGAACAGCAAGTTCCCTTGCCGGTCTAGGAATGGTAGAACGATGGGTTCGATGACGGTTTGGATGTACCGTGCACTATTCAGTGTCCCCTCGACGATCACCAGTGGTGTACGGCCAGTGTAAGAGATCGCTCCCCACACCATGATGCCGGGTGTTGGCCCTGTGTGCCTCGGTCGTATGCAGTCCTGATTGTGGCGCTCACCTGCACGGCGCCAAACACGCATACGACCATCATTGGCACCAAGGCAGAAGCGACTCTCATCGCTGAAGACGACACGTCTCCATTCGTCCCTCCATTCACACCTGTCGCGACACCACTGGAGGCGGGCTGCACGATGTTGGGGCGTGAGCGGAAGACGGCCTAACGGTGTGCGGGACCGTAGCCCAGCTTCATGGAGACGGTTGCGAATGGTCCTCCCCGATACCCCAGGAGCAACAGTGTCCCTAATTTGCTGGGAAGTGGCGGTGCGGTCCCCTACGGCACTGCGTAGGATCCTACGGTCTTGGCGTGCATCCGTGCGTCGCTGCGGTCCGGTCCCAGGTCGACGGGCACGTGCACCTTCCGCCAACCACTGGCGACAACATCGATGTACTGTGGAGACCTCACGCCCCACGTGTTGAGCAATTCGGCGGTACGTCCACCCGGCCTCCCGCATGCCCACTATACGCCCTCGCTCAAAGTCCGTCAACTGCACATACGGTTCACGTCCACGCTGTCGCGGCATGCTACCAGTGTTAAAGACTGTGATGGAGCTCCGTATGCCACGGCAAACTGGCTGACACTGACGGCGGCGGTGCACAAATGCTGCGCAGCTAGCGCCATTCGACGGCCAACACCGCGGTTCCTGGTGTGTCCGCTGTGCCGTGCGTGTGATCATTGCTTGTACAGCCCTCTCGCAGTGTCCGGAGCAAGTATGGTTGGTCTGACACACCGGTGTCAATGTGTTCTTTTTTCCATTTCCAGGAGTGTATTTGGGTGAGACTTGCCATTTCTCTCTGGTTACTAGTTTTAGAATGCTTCAGAGATCCGCAGCTGGGATTCCCGTATATCCCCTCCCTGTCAGAAGTGCTTCCTTTGTCCAGATAGTCTACTATTTCATTTCTAGGAAGGCTGCAGAAAGCTTGTACCCGTGACGCGGTAACTCCTTGATTTCTAGTAGCGTGCTCGATCAGATTCGTGATATCATATGCCACTGGATGATTGTTTCGTCCCTTGTAGACTATTTCACTAATTCGAACTCTGATTTGGAATACTATCTAGTCATACAGAAGCTCCTTGGCCTATAGAAGCTCTGTTGTGCAGCTCAGGTGTCGTAATGATTGTTTTCTTAGGTAGAATGAATATCTTACCCCCGAGATAGCTGATATACCAGTAAGAACAACTACACTCCTGGAAATTGAAATAAGAACACCGTGAATTCATTGTCCCAGGAAGGGGAAACTTTATTGACACATTGCTGGGGTCAGATACATCACATGATCACACTGACAGAACCACAGGCACATAGACATAGGCAACAGAGCATGTACAATGTCGGCACTAGTACAGTGTATATCCACCTTTCGCAGCAATGCAGGCTGCTATTCTCCCATGGAGACGATCGTAGAGATGCTGGATGTAGTCCTGTGGAACGGCTTGCCATGCCATTTCCACCTGGCGCCTCAGTTGGACCAGCGTTCGTGCTGGACGTGCAGACCGCGTGAGACGACGCTTCATCCAGTCCCAAACATGCTCAATGGGGGACAGATCCGGAGATCTTGCTGGCCAGGGTAGTTGACTTACACCTTCTAGAGCACGTTGGGTGGCACGGGATACATGCGGACGTGCATTGTCCTGTTGGAACAGCAAGTTCCCTTGCCGGTCTAGGAATGGTAGAACAATGGGTTCGATGACGGTTTGGATGTACCGTGCACTATTCAGTGTCCCCTCGACGATTACCAGTGGTGTACGGCCAGTGTAGGAGATCGCTCCCCACACCATGATGCCGGGTGTTGGCCCTGTGTGCCTCGGTCGTATGCAGTCCTGATTGTGGCGCTCACCTGCACGGCACCAAACACGCATACGACCATCATTGGCACCAAGGCAGAAGCGACTCTCATCGCTGAAGACGACACGTCTCCATTCGTCCCTCCATTCATGCCTGTCACGACACCACTGGAGGCGGGCTGCACGATGTTGGGGCGTGAGCGGAAGACGGCCTAACGGTGTGCGGGACCGTAGCCCAGCTTCATGGAGAGGGTTGCGAATGGTCCTCGCCGATACCCCAGGAGCAACAGTGTCCCTAATTTGCTGGGAAGTGGCGGTGCGGTCCCCTACGGCACTGCGTAGGATCCTACGGTCTTGGCGTGCATCCGTGCGTCGCTGCGGCCCGGTCCCAGGTCGACGGGCACGTGCACCTTCCGCCGACCACTGGCGACAACATCGATGTACTGTGGAGACCTCACGCCCCACGTGTTGAGCAATTCGGCGGTACGTCCACCAGGCCTCCCGCATGCCCACTATACGCCCTCGCTCAAAGTCCGTCAACTGCACATACGGTTCACATCCACGCTGTCGCGGCATGCTACTAGTGTTAAAGACTGCGATGGAGCTCCGAATGCCACGGCAAACTGGCTGACACTGACGGCGGCGGTGCACAAATGCTGCGCAGCTGGCGCCATTCGACGGCCAACACCGCGGTTCCTGGTGTGTCCGCTGTGCCGTGCGTGTGCTCATTGCTTGTACAGCCCTCTCGCAGTGTCCGGAGCAAGTATGGTGGGTCTGACACACCGGTTTCAATGTGTTCTTTTTTCCATTTCCATGAGTGTATATGCATCATCTTAATTCCTCGATGGTGTAGATGTGTAGATGGGCCTCGAGTTTCTATGGCTGTAAAAAACCTTATTCAAAACAAAATCATTTGCTCATCCACAGCCAAAGTCTAAGTCTAATACAGCTTTTGTTTCCATTCTGCTAATCTATCAATGTGGATCGTAGTAGACTTATCTTTGCGCAGACTGATATGAATCTATGTGCATTGGTTTTAAAATCTAAACTGCTATGAGCTGTATATATTAATGCTCATTTTCCTATGCAGTTCGCTGCTGGACGGACGCCTGTTACGTATGCAACACCACGCTACATGTAGATGCAATCTCGGGACTTCAAAGGGGACGACCAGTAACTACAGTTTCTTTAAAACCTGTACTTCCTCACTTCCTGTTTGGTGAGCTCTGATGGTACTCAGCCTCCCCACCCCGCCTCCATATCTCCGTCACGTGAGGTTTATCCCTTAGTCGGGCAAACATATGTAAAAATGAATTTTTTTGTATTCGAACGAATAAGCCATAGGTCACAAATATTAAGTCAAAATTGACCTGGTTTCGACGCTACTATGAGCGCCGTCTTCAGAATCAGACTAACTGTTCTAAAACATATTAGGTATGTGGTACATTAATAAAATTAAAGTTTGTACTGACTGGAAAAGATGCAGTACTTACAAGTCACATATTAAAAAAGATCTAAGCCGGAAAGGCGACGTCATGAACAGTTGTGAGATGGCGAGCCGCTAAGGGCTGCTCGTACTGTGAACAAGGGTTGCAACAAGACTGAGGTGCCCACTTTAGAAAGTGTGGGCAAGTAAACATGGTGTTGCTACGAGCGCCATCTAGTAGCCGCAGAAACAACTAGGCTACTGTACATTCAAAATTAGACACATGAAATTGTGATGTAGCTGATTCGGGCATAACGTAAGCATTAATAATAACAACAGGATGAAGTTACATATTCATCTGCTTTAAATAGAGATACATTTTGTAACGTAAAAAAACATTAGTTATGACATACAAGAAATCAGCAAAGATGTGACAGGAAAACAACACTTCGGTAAACTGCATGAGGAAATCTGAATCAAAGATCAAGCAATGGCTTTATGCCGTCAAAAAGTTTTTATTTCGCAGCTGCAGCTGTTCGTTGAGAATGAGGCCATCATGACGAGTGAGATGTTTGAAAAATCTCCAATTCCTCTAAGACATCTAACCTACGCCCCTTCATTTCGGTATGCAGAATGTTGTTATCGCCTATGGCTTTAGGCATGTGTCCAGTAATTAAGAGATGATCGGCAAAGGATGAATTTAGGGGACTGGTGCTGTTCTTTCTCAAAAGATGCTCTTTATATCTGATGGTGAAAGCACGTCCAGTTTGCCCAATATAATAGGAGGAGCAGGTATCGCAAATGATCTTATAAACGCCAGAACTTTCTGTAGGGGAGCGAATGGATTTCAAGTTATGAATGAAGTTTCTTTTTAGATTATTATTAGTAGAGAAGGCAACATTGCAGTTGTATTTGTTGCGAAGCATGCGCTGATAGGAAATGGGTCGTACGAAAGGAATAGAAAAAAGTTTTTTTGGGTTAATTTTAGTGCATGAGGTGTTGAGCGTGGTAGTTCTTGCAGTTTTCTTTTTTAGGATATCGTCCACTAGGTTAGGCGTATATTCATTATTGACTGCTATGGTTTTAATTAATCTCCTCATTAAATTTTTCTGTTGAAAGTGGTATGGAGGTAGCTTGGTGGACGGAAGAGTGAAAAAAGACCATTTTATTGAGACTGTGGATGAAAAGAGGAAGCAGGCACGATTTGGTCAGTCGAAAAATATTGAAAGTGATGTTATTGTCTTCTATTGTAAGCGTCAAGTCTAAATAATGTAATTGGCGGTTTTCGTTTTCGAGTTCAATAGTGAAAGAAAATTTTTCATGGAGGTCCTTAAAAAGTTTAAATGTATGATCAATTCTATCGGCGGGTGCGTTATAGATGACTAGAATATCATCAACGTATCTTGTGTAAGAAAGGATACCTAGTGAAGCGGCTGAGACACGGATAAACAGCTTTTTTTCCAAGGAATTGAGAAAGATGTCGGCAAGGATGCCGGCTAAAGGGTTGCCCATAGCGAGCTCATCAGACTGCTGGTACAGTTGTCCGTTGAATTCAAAGCAATTGTATTTGACAACGACATTAATGAGATTCATACAGTCGGTAATCTGTTCATCTGATAGATCTTTTTTAAATTGACGTAAGTTTTCTTCCACAATGATGAGCGTCTCATGTACCGGGACATTGGTATAAAGATTTTTAATATCTAAGGAAAAAAGTTATTATTAATGCTTACGTTACGCCTGAATCAGCTGCATCACCATTTCATGTCTCTAATTTTGAATGTACAGTAGCCTAGTTGTTTCTGCGGCTACTAGATGGCGCTCGTAGTAACACCATGTTTACTTGCCCACACTTTCTAAAGTGGGCACCTCAGTCTTGCTGCTACCCTTGTTCACAGTGCGAGCAGCCCTTAGCGGCTCGTCATCTCACAACTGTTCATGACGTCGCCTTTCCGGCTTAGATCTTTTTTAATATGTGACTTGTAAGTACTGCATCTTTTACAGTCAGTACAAACTTTAATTTTATGAATGTACTATATACCTCCCCCCCATGAACCATGGACCTTGCCGTTGGTGGGGATGCTTGCGTGCCTCAACGATACAGATAGCCGTACCGTAGGTGCAACCACAGCGGAGGGGTATCTGTTGAGAGGCCAGACAAACATATGGTTCCTGAAGAGGGGCAGCAGCCTTTTCAGTAGTTGCAGGGGCAACAATCTGGATGATTGACTGATCTGGCCTTATAACACTAACCAGAACGGCCTTGCTGTGCTGGTACTGCGAACGGCTGAAAGCAAGGGGAAACTACAGCCGTAATTTTTCCCGAGGGGATGCAGCTTTACTGTATGGTTAAATGATGATGGCGTCCTCTTGGGTAAAATATTTCGGAGGTAAAATAGTCTCCCATTCGGGTCTCCGGGCGGGGACTACTCAAGAGGACGTCGTTATCAGGAGAAAGAAAACTGGCGTTCTACGGATCGGAGCATGGAATGTCAGATCCCTTAATCGGGCAGGTAGGTTAGAAGATTTAAAAAGGGAAATGGATAGGTTAAAGTCAGATATAGTGAGAATTAGTGAAGTTCGGTGGCAGGAGGAACAAGACTTTCGGTCAGGTGAATACAGGGTTATAAATACAAAATCAAATAGGGGTAATGCAGGAGTAGCTTTAATAATGAATAAAAAAAATAGGAGTGCGGGGGAGCTACTACGAACAGCATAGTGAACGTATTATTGAGGCCAAGATAGACACGAAGCCAACGCCTACTACAGTAGTACAAGTTTATATGCTAACTAGCTCTGCAGATGACGAAGAAAATGAAGAAATGTATGATGAGATAAAAGAAATTATTCAGGTAGTGAAGGGAGACGAAATTTTAATAGTCATGGGTGATTGGAATTCGGGAGTAGGAAAAGGGAGAGAAGGAAACAGTAAGTGAATATGGATTCGGGGTAAGAAATGAAAGAGGAAGCCGTCTGGTAGAGTTTTGCCCAGAGCGTAACTTAATCATAGCTAACACTTGGTTCAAGAATCATAAAAGAAGGTTGTATACATGGAAGAATCCTGGAGATACTAAAAGGTATCAGACAGATTATATAATGGTAAGACAGAGATTTAGGAACCAGGTTTTAAATTGTAAGACATTTCCAGGGGCAGATGTGGACTCTGACCACAATCTATTGGTTATGAACTGTAGAATAAAACTGAAGAAATTGCAAAAAGGTGGGAATTTTAAGGAGATGGGACCTGGATAAACTGAAGGAACCAGAGGTTGTACAGAGTTTCAGGGAGAGCATAAGGGAACAATTGACAGGAATGGGGGAAAGAAACACAGTAGAAGAAGAATGGGTAGATCTGAGGAAGGAAGTAGTGAAGGCAGCAGAGGATCAAGTAGGTAAAAAGACGAGGGCTAGTAGAAATCCTTGGGTAACAGAAGACATATTGAATTTAATTGATGAAAGGAGAAAATATAAAAATGCAGTAAATGAAGCAGGCAAAAAGGAATACAAACGTCTCAAAAATGAGATCGACAGGAATTGCAAAATGGCTAAGCAGGGATGGCTAGAGGACAAATGTAAGGATGTAAGATAGGGGGTAAGATAGATACTGCCTACAGGAAAATTAAAGCGACCTTTGGAGAAAAGAGAGCCACTTGTATGAATATGAAGAGCTCAGATGGAAACCCAGCTTTAAGCAAAGAATGGAAAGCAGAAAGGTGGAAGGAGTATATATAGGGTTTATACAAGGGCGATGTACTTGAGGACAATATTACGGAAATGGAAGAGGATATAGATGAAGATGAAGTGGGAGATATGATACTGCATGAAGAGTTTGACAGAGCACTGCAAGACCTGAGTCGAAACAAGGCCCCAGAAGTTGACAACATTCCATTAGAACTACTGACGGCCTTGGGAGAGCCAGTCCTGACAAAACTCTACCATCTGGTGAGCAAGATGTACGAGACAGGCGAAATACCCTCATACTTCAAGAAGAATATAATAATTCCAATCCCAAAGAAAGCAGGTGTTGACAGATGTGAAAATTACCGAACTATCAGTTTAATAAGTCACAGCTGCAAAATACTAACGCGAATTCTTTACAGACGAATGGAAAAATGGGTAGAATCCGACCTCGGGGAAGATCAGTTTGGATTCCGTAGAAATGTTGGAACACGTGAGGCAATACTGACCTTACGACTTATCTTAGAAGAAAGATTAAGGAAAGGCAAACCTAGGTTTCTAGCATTTGTAGACTTAGAGAAAGCTTTTGACAGTGGAATACTCTCTTTCAAATTCTAAATGTGGCAGGGGTAAAATACAGGGAGCGAAAGGCTATTTACAATTTGTACAGAAACGAGATGGCAGTTATAAGAGTCGAGGGGCATGTAAGGGAAGCAGTGGTTGTGAAGGGAGTGAGACAGGGTTGCAGCCTCTCCCCGATGTTGTTCAATCTGTATATTGAGCAAGCAGTAAAGGAAACAAAAGAAATATTTGGAGTGGGTATTAAAATCCAGGGAGAAGAAATAAAAACTCTGAGGTTCGCCGATGACATTGTTATTCTGTCAGAGACAGCAAAGGACTTGGAAGAGCAGTTGAACGGAATGGGCAGTGTCTTGAAATGAAGATATAAGATGAACATCAACAAAAGCAAAACGAGGATAATGGAATGTAGTCGAAGTAAGTCGGGTGATGCTGAGGGAATTAGATTAGGAAATGAAACACTTAAAGTAATAAAGGAGTTTTGCTATTTGGGGAGCAAAATTACTGATGATGGTCGAAGTAGAGAGGATATAAAATGCAGACTGGCAATGGCAAGGAAAGCGTTTCTGAAGAAGAGAAATTTGTTAACATCTAGTATAGATTTAAGTGTCAGGAAGTCGTTTCTGAAGGTATTTGTATGGAGTGTAGCCATGTATGGAAGTGAAACATGGACGATAAATAGTTTAGGCAATAAAGAGAATAGAAGCTTTCGAAATGTGGTGCTACAGAAGAATGCTGAAGATTAGTTGGGTAGATCACATAACTAATGAGGAGGTATTGAATAGAATTTGGGAGGAGAGAAGTTTGTGGCACAACTTGCATAGAAGAAGGGATCGGTTGGTAGGACATGTTCTGAGGCATCAAGGGATCACAAATTTGGCATTGGAGGGCTGCGTGGAGAGTAAAAATCGTAGAGGGAGACCAAGAGATGGATACACTAAGCAGATTCAGAAGCATGTAGGTTGCAGTAGGTACTGGGAGATGAAGGAGCATGCACAGGATAGAGTAGCATGGAGAGCTGCATCAAACCAGTCTCAGGACTGAAGACCACAACAACAACAACAACAACTACAACTACTACTACTACTACTACTACTACTACTACTACTACTACTATAACTATATACCTAATATGTTTTTGAACAGTTAGTCTAATTCTGAAGACGACGCTCATAGTAGCGTCGAAACCAGGTCAATTTTGACTTAATATTTGTGACCGAGGGCTTATTTGTTCCAATATATTTCTGACACGGTCACTGAACTTTAGCAGCTATGTTCAAAGTTTTTGTGAATTTTTTTTTGTTTTAAACATTGATTAAAACATAAATGTTGATTGTGTACAGCAACAATCCACAAATTGATTTTAGGTTACTTAATTGAAAAAAGGATCGTTATCCGTCTCGAATTTTTCACAATTTATCGTCAAATGGCTTTTTCGTGCTTTCATCAAAACAAATTATACTTTGGTTTTCTATGTTTTGCCCTAGGATAATCATCGAGATGATCATTGTACTTTATATCGATGCCTTAAGGCTTGGAAACTTTAATAAATATACATCTTTAGCCCACATTGCAGAAGAAAACCATTCACTGACAGACATTGAAAGCAGCATCAAAATATTACATTTAGTAGAAAATGGAGCCACTATGAATATGTTAGAGGAAATAAACACACAAAAACACTTCCTCTCATAATATCCTTAATTATCAGACTGAACTGGATAACACTCCTTTCCTGAAAACTTCGTGAAAGTACTTTGTATGCTCCAATATAAATTATATTTGCATACTTGTCTGCAGGTCAAGTAACTAATCTTATAATATTACAGGTACCTGCAAAAGGCAGTATTATTTATGGCACTAAATACTGAAAAAAAATTTAATGTATTATCGTAATCGATGTTCAAATAGCGCATAATGATTTCACACACTTCTTGTCCACATTTGTATCTCTGTCGTTATGTAAAATAAGTTCGCAGAGCCATATTTCACAAAATAGCATGTATTTGTCGTTTCTGGTCGCATTTAATGCCCTAGATTTAATGTAAAACACTTTTTCAATCCAACGAATCAGTCATTTACGTTTCCTTTCCCAAATATGCCATATCTTTGTATCACTGCACTGCAGTATCTTTGCCACTCTTGTACTTTGTAAACTGTGTATTCGTTTTCGTATATTGTAAATCAAAACATGTGGTGCACATTCAGAATTCGTTTTCTCGCTGAACGAAAGTAGTTTACAATACAGTGCAACGTCTGTGACTGAAAATACTAACATCCTTGAGAATGCATTTCGTTGCAAGAATACTGCAAATGCGCCAAATGGACACTTCACGTAAGTTGCATTCCAACGCAAATATGCAGCGAAGTCATTTCGGTTATAAGCTTGTAACTATGAATTATTGTTTATTCTAAGGCAACTCATAGGAAACAAATGTATAATTTTTTCGATGTATGCGTAAAAAACCATTGATGAAATGTGAAAAATTCGAAACCGGTAACGGTACTTTTTGAATAAAGTAATGTAGAACCAGTTTGTGGCTGGCTGCCGTACACCATCAACAATTTATTTCTTGTAACAGTTACAGTCTCCAACCATGTCTTTATTTGGAAAAATTACATTGATTTAAACCTTTTAGTAAAGTCATGTTCTATTTAGAAAGTCTATTAAGCAGTGCTTTTAACACGTGATTAAAAACACTAATTTAATCATGCCAAGCCTGAGTAGTATTCGAACGGACAGACAGATGGATAACAAATCTACACGAAAATAGTATTAACCGTTTTGGTGGATTCCTAAAAACTGACCTTTTTGTGTATTATGCACATTTAATGTCATTAACTGTCTTCGTTGCAGATGAAAGACAACATTAGTTGTACCTTCCTTTGTAACACATAACTATGAAACTTTTCACTCTCTTGATTTATAGGATCACTCATAGAATTCTCGTCGGTGAACTTAAGCGTAAGCTTCCTTCAACAGACGATTAACTACTTGCTCTCAACTGTTTCGATTTGTCGGCACGCGGCTAGAGACACGCATTGTAAAAGTTCTGATACAAATTCAT
Source organism: Schistocerca serialis cubense (assembly GCF_023864345.2). Taxonomy (NCBI): domain Eukaryota; kingdom Metazoa; phylum Arthropoda; class Insecta; order Orthoptera; family Acrididae; genus Schistocerca; species Schistocerca serialis. Next base: position 343,961,987 of record NC_064646.1, read on the forward strand.
GTTGAACAAAATAACATCGTCTTTTTATGTGCAGCAGAATACCACTACTGACTCACAGGCAGTGACTTCGACCAGCGCGGCAGAGAAGTCTCCGAATGAGATCTGACGCTTGAGCGGCACTTGTTTGAAATCGGTCAGAAAACGTAGTCTGTCAGTAGCAAGGAAAATGTTTCTGTAAATGAGAATTTTGTTAACACCCATTAGGAAATATTTTCTGGAGGTGTTTTTCTGGCATGTATTAAGTTTAGTAGAGAGTCTGTATTGAAATATATCTGCTCGTTTATGACATGTTTGTTCTTAGCTATGGCTCTTTGGATGTGGTAGTTTCCCTACATTTACACAGAAGTTGAAAATATTTTCTGTCTGCTAAAGATACACAGCTGCACATTTAATGCGACAATGAACATCTGATATGTCAAATGGTTCAAATGGCTCTGAGGGCTATGGGAGTTAATATCGTAGGTCATCAGTCCCCTAGACTTAGATCTACTTAAACCTAACTAACCTAAGGACATCACACACATCAATGCCCGAGGCATGATTCGAACCTGCGACCGTAGCAGTAGCGCCGTTCCGGACTCAAGCGGCTAGAAACGCTCCGCCATAACGGCCGGCTCTGATATGTCAACTGACACATTTAGCACCGATCTTGTGCTATGTAACGCTGTTTAGAAAAATTTGCGTTTCCTTACCCGTCTTGAAAGTAGTGAGAAAATAGAAAATTTTTACAATTCACCGACATGTTTTCGTATTTTACTCGCTGAAAACAATTTTTGCTATAGTTACTGCACGTCTTCGCTCCCCGGAACTGCTCACAAAATCTATTTATTTTTCCTTACCAAGTGACATCTAATTACTGCAAACATTAACTACTTCACAAATGCGTTTCTTTTACTTCGTTCTGAATGCTAGCTTCTGACAATCAAGACAATTGTATAATGCGATGTACGTTGTAGGAGCTTGGTCAAGAGGCCATAAACATATTTCAACTATACGGGGCCGGTTTTAGAAGGTATACAGAGCGAGCCAAATTCTGGGTACGGATGCGATGCGACGCCTCATATTCAGCCTTCTTGCAGTATGTACGGGTATTACACTTTTTTTCATATGGCGGTTAATTTTTAAATAAAGAATGTGCGAAGTTAATGAATGTTACTGTTACTGTGACTGTGTTCAAGCAATCGAATTACGTAACTGCGTGGGTATTGTGAGGACGTAAGCCACTTCCTCCTCTGCAGTTGCCTGTAGTTTCAACATACTGTAAATACTGGCCATCTCGGAGGGTGACCGAACGAGTTTCATGCAAATGCACGCCGAGGTCGCTGGCCTGCAATCGATACTCAAATATCGACTTACCAGCGGCCGCGACTATAGCCGACAAGCACGCGACCGCCAGCCAGCTATATCGACTTAAGGCAAGATATGCACTTCTTGGCCGGCCAGAGTGGCCGAGCGGTTCTAGGCGCTACAGCCTGGAAGCGCGCGACGGCTACGGTCGCAGGTTCGAATCCTGCCTCGGGCATGGATGTATGTGATGTCCTTAGGTTAGTTAGGTTTAAGTATTTCTAAGTTCTAGGGGACTGATAACCACAGAAGTTAAGTCCCATAATGCTCAGAGCCATTTGAACCATTTTTTGCACTTCTTGGGACACATTCGGAAAAATAACTTATGCAGTGCTGGTTTTCCGGAACTTAATCGTTGTACGAACACCTCCATAAATAGCTTGAGGTGAATGCCGGGCTGGTTTCTTTGAAATGACATGGACAATTTTCTTCCCAATCTGAGCTCGTGCTCTATCTCTAATGACCTCGTCGACGACCAGATGTTAAACGTAAAACTTCCGTCTTCCTTTCCGTTGAACGGCACGGTCCAAAATTTAATCATCGTTGACTGCTATTGTAGTGTAGTGAGACCTTTTCGCATCAAATGCTGTTCACAGTGGAATACCGACAGCCAGAATGAAACAAAGGATGGAAAATCTAACTCGCGTCCATCATTAATGAACACACGTAGCTACAGTGAGATGACAAAAGTCATGGGACAGGATGTGTGGTGGTAGTACTGCTTACACAAGGTATAAAATGGCAGTGCATTGGCGAAGCTATCATTTGTACTCGGGTGGTTAATGTGAAAAGATTTCCGACGTGATTATAGTTGCATGACAGAAATTAACAGATATTGAATGCGGAATGGTAGATTGATCTAGAGACATGGCACATTCCATTTCGGAAGTTTTTAGGTAATTTGATATTCCGAGATCCGCAGTGTCAAGAGTGTACCGGTAATACCAAATTTCAGGCATTACCTCTCACCACGGACAACGCAGTGGTCGACGGCCTTCACTTTACGACCAAAAGCAGCAGCGTTGGCGTTGAGTCGTCAGTGCTAACATACAAGCAAGACCTCGCGAAATAACCGCAGAAATCAAGTGGGATGTACGCCGAACGTATCCGTTACGACAGTTCGGCGAAATTTGGCGTTAATGTGCTACGGCAGCAGACGACCCTTTGCTAACAGCACGACTTCGCCTGTAGAGCCTCTCCTGGTTCGTGACCATTTCGGTTGTACCCTAGACGCCTGGAAAACAGTGACCTTTTCAGATGAGTACCGATTTCAGTCATCGGTCCCGATTTCAATTGGTAGAGCTGATGGTAAGGTTCGAGTGTGGCGCTGACCCCACGAAGTCATGGACCCAAGTTGCCAACAAGGTTCTGTGCAAGCTGGTGGTAGCTCCATAATGATGTGGGCTGTGTTTTAAATGGAATGGATTGGGTAACTGACTGGCTGTGGTTACGTCTGGCTGCTTTGAATAGTTTCTAGCCATTCATCGATTTAATGTTCCCAAACAACGATTGAATTTTTATGGATGACAGTGCGCCATGTCATCGGGCTACAATTGTTAGCGATTGTTTTGAAGAACATTCTGAACAATTCGAGCTAATGATTTGGCCACCCGGATAGTCCGACATGAATCTCGTCGAGGATTTATGGGATATAATCGAGAGGTCAGTTCGTGCACAAATCATCCATTAGCAACAATTTCGCAATTGTGGACGGCTGTAGAGGCAGCTTTTGCATAGGACTTCCAACGACTTGTTGAGTCTATGACACGTCGAGTTACAGCGCTATGCCGGGCAAAAGGAGGCATGCCACGACTTTCATAACCTCCGTGTATTTCTCGGTACACGTTTTTCCGGGTTTCGTGGGGGCGACATTCAGCAGAGCGCGGAAATTCAGTGACGTTAGATAGTCTCTGTTGCTGACAAAGTGCAAGAGAAATATCTTCATCCCTGATAGTTATTTGTTAATGTGAATCAATGATTTTCGTCTTGTGAGATGTGTCTGTAGTAATACAGTCCACGCAGTTTGTTATTTACAGACTGATTTTAGTTATTGTTTATTGACATCCTCAGTGCAAATGATTGATTATGGAAAATGAAGGTGAAGGAATATAAATCTGATAATGGGTAGCTTGTAGCGTTTCTAAATGGGATAATGATTTGCTGTATCAGGGTAGAAAGTGTGTGTTTCATTTTCGAAAATCAGCTGTTGTGAAATTGTATTTCCGATTTTTGGTGTTTCATATTGTGCAGAAATAAGTTTACTAGATTCTCCCAGTATAAGAAAAAGTTATTTGGTCCACAATGGCGCACGAAGAATATGTATATATTCAAAGCTTAGCGTCTACCAACTTCAGCGATGAATATCTCCCAATAGCAAAAACTGAAATGACATCAGAACATACGAATTAAAACAAGAGAAACTTTATCTGCACGATTCACATTATTTTCGGAATGTCAAGAAAACTATAATAAATGGTTAGGGTGGAACACTTTGTAGGAATATGTAATGGAATCGTCACAGAGGTTCAGTCGTAAGTAATGCAGATATCAGACTTTGGTTTATTGGTAGAATACAACGGAGATTGCTTACAAATACTAATGCCACCCAGACTACAAAATTGTTCAAGTGTGTGGGACCTGCACCAAATAGGGCTAAGGTCGCAGTTTTGTTTGACCTGTGAGAGTGTTACGGAGATGCTGAATGTACTGAACTTCCATACTTACAAAGTTTAAAGAACCGGCTATAAATTATTAATCTGGGAATGTATGGATCGTAAGGACAAGATCAGATTGATTACAGATGGCCAGAATCTTTTTAAGTCATGCTTCCCAAGCTCCCGCAGTGTATGGCACGGGAAAAAGCCCTAATAATTCTTACAATGGAACATTCTCTCTTTCAAGCACTTCGCGATGGTTTGCAGAATTGCACTTCCCGCCTACAGTGTGGAAAGAAACAAGGCGGCCGCCTGAGAATTGGCTACTCTCTCTACAGGTTCTTCACCTACGAACCCTCTCGCGCCGCCAAGCGGAGGCGTCGCGAGTTAAAGCGATCGTCTTGTGTCATTCGCCGCAAGAGCGCTTCCCGTGGCAGCTTCGTGGACTAACTGCACCGGACTCATGGGATACCCATTTTTAATGCAACGCCATTCAAGGGCGGGTCAATCGAAAAGGGCTCGCTGTTGACGTGCCCCAAGGGCTCTGGCGAGACAGGGAGGACGTGACCCGCCCTTGCTGGCTGTGTGCGGGCGGGGTCAGTAGCGTGGGGGCGGGAGACCTAGCACACCTCGGCTCACCCGCGTCGCGCCCTGAGTAATTGCGCAGCCGGCACCCCCTGAAGGCGCGTGTTGACTGCCATGCGATGCGACCGGCGACCACGCCCAGTCCCCTGCCGACTGGCAGGTCGGGTTTCGTTAGCACTGCCGTGCGACTTCCCGGGAATAAACGGGGCCACTTTCATTCCTGGTAGATCTCTACAAAAAATGGCTCTGAGCACTATGGGACCGCTCTGGTCATCAGTCCCCTAGCAGTTAGAACTACACTCCTGGAAATGGAAAAAAGAACACATTGACACCGGTGTGTCAGACCAACCATACTTGCTCCGGACACTGCGAGAGGGCTGTACAAGCAATGATCACACGCACGGCACAGCAGACACACCAGGAACCGCGGTGTTGGCCGTCGAATGGCGCTAGCTGCGCAGCATTTGTGCACCGCCGCCGTCAGTGTCAGCCAGTTTGCCGTGGCATACGGAGCTCCATCGCAGTCTTTAACACTGGTAGCATGCCGCGACAGCGTGGACGTGAACCGTATGTGCAGTTGACGGACTTTGAGCGAGGGCGTATAGTGGGCATGCGGGAGGCCGGGTGGACGTACCGCCGAATTGCTCAACACGTGGGGGGTGAGGTCTCCACAGTACATCGATGTTGTCGCCAGTGGTCGGCAGAAGGTGCACGTGCCCGTCGACCTGGGACCGGACCGCAGCGAGGCACGGATGCACGCCAAGACCGTAGGATCCTACGCAGTGCCGTAGGGAACCGCACCGCCACTTCCCAGCAAATTAGGGACACTGTTGCTCCTGGGGTATCGGCGACCGTCTCCATGAAGCTGGGCTACGGTCCCGCACACCGTTAGGCCGTCTTCCGCTCACGCCCCAACATCGTGCAGCCGGCCTCCAGTGGTGTCGCGACAGGCGTGAATGGAGGGACGAATGGAGACGTGTCGTCTTCAGCGATGAGAGTCGCTTCTGCCTTGGTGCCAATGATGGTCGTATGCGTGTTTGGCGCCGTGCAGGTGAGCGCCACAATCAGGACTACATACGACCGAGGCACACAGGGCCAACACCCGGCATCATGGTGTGGGGAGCGATCTCCTACACTGGCCGTACACCACTGGTGATCGTCGAGGGGACACTGAATAGTGCACGGTACATCCAAACCGTCATCGAACCCATCGTTCTATCATTCCTAGACCGGCAAGGGAACTTGCTGTTCCAACAGGACAATGCACGTCCGCATGTATCCCGTGCCACCCAACGTGCTCTAGAAGGTGTAAGTCAACTACCCTGGCCAGCAAGATCTCCGGATCTGTCCCCCATTGAGCATGTTTGGGACTGGATGAAGCGTCGTCTCACGCGGTCTGCACGTCCAGCACGAACGCTGATCCAACTGAGGCGCCAGGTGGAAATGGCATGGCAAGCCGTTCCACAGGACTACATCCAGCATCTCTACGATCGTCTCCATGGGAGAATAGCAGCCTGCATTGCTGCGAACGGTGGATATACACTGTACTAGTGCCGACATTGTGCATGCTCTGTTGCCTGTGTCTATGTGCCTGTGGTTCTGTCAGTGTGATCATGTGATGTGTCAATAAAGTTTCCCCTTCCTGGGACAATGAATTCACGGTGTTCTTATTTCAATTTCCAGGAGTGTATTTAAACCTAACTAACCTATCACACACATTCATGCCTGAGGCAGGATTTGAACCTGCGACCGTGGCGGTCACGCGGTTCCCGACTGAAGCGCCTAGAACCGCACGGCCACACCGGCCGGCGGTAAATATAGGATTACTTAGTTGTCCATATCTCTCTCTCTCTCTCTCTCTCTCTCTCTCTCTCTCTCTCTCTCTCTCTCTCTCTCTCTATCTATCTATCTATCTATCTATCTCTATCTCTATCTGTCCGACTGTTAAAAACCCCTTTTTCTCAGGAACAGGTAGACGTATCACATTGAAATTTATGTCGCATATTAAGGTCCATGGTCCCTTGGCTGTCTAGGAAAGTTAAGCTTCTAAGTCAATGCAATCAAAAGATATGGCTATTTATGCCACACATTGTGACACGCGCAAACTCGCGCATCAAAACTTGTAGGGTGCTTCCCATTGACCTAGAATTCTGAAATTTGGCAAGAGGCAATGTTTCACAGTACAAGTAAAGGAAATAAAATTGGAAAACTGTTAATCTGTAATTACGAGGGGCGTTTGAAAAGTCCGTGCAAAGTCCGAGAGATGGCACCACCAGCGCGTATAGAAGTCATGTTTAGTTAGTAGCATATTTGGAAAGAACGTACACCAATTTTCAGTCATATTGGTCTGTTTCTGTTCGGCATTCATGTGAATCAAGGAAGTCTAGTGATTGTCAAAAAATTGACGAAAAAGAATTTCGTGTGGTGATAAACATTACTTCATGAAAGGCAAAACGCTTGAAGCTTGATAAACACTACGGTGACTCTGCGCCTTCGATAAGAACAGTTTATAACTGGTTTCAAAATTTTCGGAGTGGCGATATGGGCACAAGTGATGCTGAACGTTCTGGACGCCCTGTGGAGGTTACGACTCCAGAAATCATTTATAAAATACGTGATACGGTGATTGATGACAGAAGAGTTAAGATGCGTGAGATTGCTAGTGCTGTGGGCATCTCGAATGAACGGGTACATAATATTTAGCATAAACATTTGGACATGAGAAAGCCATCCGCAAGATGGGTTCCGCGATTGCTCACGCTTGACCAAAAACGGAATCGTGTGAAGTGTTGCAAGGATGATTTGCAGCTGTTCAGGAAGAGTCCGCAGGACTTTAAGCGTTGTTTCGTCACTGTGGATGAAACATGGATATATTACTATGAGACCAAACAACAATCTAAACAATGGGTTACCAAGGGAGAATCTGCATCAAAAAAGGCGAAGACCATTCCTTCGGCCAGAAAGGTTATGGGATTCGCAAGGGATAACCCTCATCGACTATCTAGAAAAGGGTAAAACTATTACAGATGAACGTCATTCGTCGTTATTGGACCGTTTGAAAACCGAGCTGCAAGAGGAACGCCGGCGATTGGACCGCAAAAATGTCCTGTTCCATCACGACAATGCACCAGCACACACCTCAGCAGTTGCGGTCGCAAAATTAATGGAAATAGGATTGCAACTCGTTTCACATCCCCCCTGTTCTCCAGACTGGGCTCCCTCGGACTATGTTCTCCAATTTGAAGAAATGGCTGGCGGGACAAAGATTTTATTCAAATGCAGCAACTAATAGCTATTTTGCAGACTTGGACAATTCCTATTATTCGGAAGAGATCAACAAATTAGAACAGCATTGGGCGAAGTGTATAAGTCTAAAAGGAGACTATGTCGAAAAATAAAAAACGTTTGCCCCAAACACGTAAGTAGTTTTTATTTTTCCACGGACTTTTCCAACACCCCTCGTATATCACAAAAAACTATTTTCGTCATTTGTTAAATTCTCAAAAAGCTTGATATTCCCTGGACCGATAGCTTGCCAGTAGTATTGTCGATAAAATGTAAAAATCGTAGAGGGTCTCGACTCCCAGGATGGATGAACTGTGTATAATCATAATTAAGTCTGGACGGAACCCTCGGAGTGGGAGCCCTACTCGCATCTAGAAATTTTTTTCCACTCGGGTTCGGTGGTTCCAGAAATGCTCGAAACAGTTACTACATTTACAAGCTGTTTGACTCTTATATGTAGAAACGAAAGAGGCGAGTACAAGACAATGTCTGCAAACCAGTGGTTTCGGCTTTGTTTGCTGGCAGACCATAGGCGGAACGTCTCGCAGTATTGTTTGTTTATCAGTGATCGCTACTGATGGCCACGACTGCCAGTGGAGAAGGTGGAGCCAGCTGCCGTGTAGAAACTCCTTTTCTCTTATGGATGCGATGCTCTGTTGCCTCGATGGATGATCGGTTGCGGACACCGATTTCCGTCTGCAATATTTTTCTGTATACTGAATACAAACAAACTGCATCCGCAGCCGTCATCCGCGAAGGCAACAACGCATCGCATTTATAAGAGACAAGGCCTGTCTACGCAGCAGCTAGCTCTATTTGCTCCACATTGCCAAACATTCCGCCTACAGTCCATCACCCTGCAACGTCATGCTAAAGGGACGGCCTAGGTGCGGGCGCTGGTGCCTATAACTTAGACCTGTGTAGCGTCGCTGAGTGACATTTCTGGACACGAGTTTCAGACCTCCATTTCTTCCGAAAACACCCTCGAAGCCTGTCACATTTCTGGGAGACGCTGTACACTACCATAGCTGTCGCTAAGTCTGACAGAGGACGCTTGTCTGTTATTTTTTAGTAAAAACTTTTCTGTTTTTCAGCTGTGTGATATGATGTAAGTAATTTATATTATTCTCCTTACTGTGCTTAAACACACAGAAATGCTGTTTTACAACAGCAGTGTTTAAACAACCTCTTTTGCCTTACAAATGTAGCTCCTTGTTGTTTCTTTCAGTTTGATAGTTTCACCAGTGAACCTCTAATACCGACGTAGCGTCCGACTGGGAAAAGTGGCCACGGTACTCACTCCCATGTTATTTACTTCTATACAGGGTTGTCGGAGATTCCTATTACAGACTTCTAGGACTTATAGAGGGGAGTGAGTACATCGTATTTTGAATAGGAACGCATGTCCGGAAACGTCATCCTACAAGACTACAGAGCGTCAAAGTTATAGGCGCGGGCGTCCGTAAATATACGTATACACGGGGTAATTCCGTGATGATGTTACAGACTTTTTAGGATAATGGAGAACGATAAATGTATTAGTTTGAAGTAAGGATACCTGTACCGGAAACGAACGAGTCGAAAGTTATAAACGAAAACCGTCCTGATACCTCTGACAGTTGAATACGTGTACCGGTTCTTGTGTTGCGAAGAGTGTAGGGTTGGTAACTTTCACTTTTACAGACACCCGCGCCTCTAACTTTGACTCTCTGTAGTCTCGTTGGATGACGTTTCCGGACATGGGTTCCTATTCAACATACGATGTACTCACTCCCCTCTACAAGTCCTAGAAGTGTGTAACGGGAATTTCCGACCACCCTGTATATCATATATAGTACTATTGATTTACTTCTAAATTATTTTACATAAAAAGCTGTCATCCCTCGTTATAGCCCGCTGTGACGATTTTGATTTAACTAACTAAAGAAAAAAGAGTTCTAGGAAATGACAGATGCAGTAGCTGCTATGTGTTCAACAAGAAAGAGAAATCCATGATTATCTTTTTAAAATGGGAAAGCGATCTTGTGGTCTTAAAATAGACGACCCATGGAGATTAGCATTCCAGTTGGCAGAGTGGAACAAAACACCTCATCTTCTTAGCAAAGAGTCGGAGATGGCAGGGAAAGACAGTATCCTAATACACCTATCAGTCTTAGGAAACCTATCTCGATGGCTAGAGAGGAGCTTTTAACAAGGTAAGCACGGAAAAGATCTTTCATTTCCTTAAAACAATGCAAGAAAAACGAATTCATCCTTCTCATCACATTTACATGGTCCAGTCACATTAATGTGACCATTGCCTGTGTTCGACAGAAATGTGTGATAACCACTCGAAGATAGCAGGTGGCAGCACTAGCAGTGGAGGATACAGAAAGAGTGTTGGGGGGGGGGGGGGGGGCGCAGAAAATAGTGCAGTCGTTGTCGAAATGCGGAAACGGAGCGATTTATCCGATGTGCAAAAGGGGATGATCAATGGCTTTCGGACCAAAAATGGAAGCATTTCAGAAATGGCTAAGTTTGTAAATTGTTCGTGTGCCTCCATGGTTAACTTATACTGTGCATGGTAAAATAGTGTTATCCAAAACCGGCTCCGAGGCAACTGTGCTGCAGCACAGGTTGTAGATGATGTTGATGAACAACAGCTGTGGAGACACTTCTGGATGAAGTGAGCAACTGACCACCCAGATAAAGCAAGGGACTACCAAAAGTGTCTCCTCAACAACTGATCAGTGACTGTTGCTGTGTACAGACTTCCGCAGCAGATGCTTGCTTCATATACCCGAGCTGACTGCTCTTCATCAGTGACGAAGGCTGGCATTTGCGTGCCAATACCGCAACTGGACTTCCACTGAATGGTGACAAGTGGCCTTTAAAGATGAATCACGTTTTAAGCTTCATTGGGCAGATGGCCGCTGGAACTTACAGCAGGAAACATCTGAAAGCAAACACTCTGCAACAATCTTCAGAAGGGTCCAGGCTGGAGGGAATTCCTATGTCTTTTTCCTCGGCACAATTGTATATGTCACCAACACAATGCACAGCTTAAAGTCTACGTGTGGGGTTCGAAGAGCACAAGGATGATTTTATCATACTCCCCTGGCCACCAGCCTCCCTGGATTTAAACCGAATCGTGTATCTGTGAGACCACCCAGATCAGGTGCCTTCACGCCATGGACCCTCAGCTGAGAAACCTAGTGCAGCTGACCTTGGCGCTGGAGTCGACATGGCTCCACATTCCTTCGATACCTTCTAGAATTTCATAGATATTCTTCCTGCGTGTTTCGCAGTGGTGCGGGCTGCAGTTGATGGTTAGTCGTTATTTTGACAGTTGGTGACATTATCACTGGGCAATGTAAGAACAGCCAGTTCTGGTGCAGTGTGTATCACTGATAACGTCATCGACCCCCCCCCCCCCCACCCCACTGCTGAACCTCACACACCCCAGAGGGATTTCAAGTTTTGTGGTAAATTGAAAATTTTGTTGGGAAATTCAAAAAGTAGCCCAGTTGTGCTAGTGTGGGAATAGGGACTTTTTCCATGTCCCTCCAATATCCTTCCTTCCAGGAGTGCTAGTTCTACAAGTTTAGGAGGAAAGCGTCTGTGAACTTTGGAAGGTAGGAGACGAGATACTGGCGGAAGTAACGCTGTGAGGTCTGGTCGTGAGTCGTGCTCTGGTAGGTCAGTCGGTAGAGCACTTGGCCGCGAAATGTAAAGGTCCCGAGTTCGAGTCTCGGTCTGGTACACAGTCGAAATCTGCCAGGAAGTTTCATATCAGCGCACACTCGGCAGCAGAGTGAAAATTTCGTTCTATACGTCATCCTAACTGAAAGAAGTTCATCTCTGCAAATACCAACTCTCGAGAGACGGGATCGTCCACGCCACGGAGAGCTGGCAAAGGCCCCGACCAAAGATATGTCCGAACGCAGGACATTGAGAAGATGGTGTTGGATTGTGTGCCCGACCACCCAGTAATAATCACCTGTCAGCTAGCCCGTGAAACGCACACTTCAACGCACACAATGTGGAGAGTACTGGTTCAAATGGTTCTGAGCACTATGGGACTTAATGTCTGAGGTCATCAGTCCCCTAGAACTTAGAACTACTTAAACCTAACTAACCTAAGGACATCACACACATCCATACCCGAGGCAGGATTCGAACCTGCGACCGTAGCGGTCGCGCGGTTCCGGACGGAAGCGCCTAGAACCGCTCGGCCACTCCAGCCGGCAGAGTACTGGTCGAAATGGTGTTATACCCCTATTATAAAGAATGTGTGGAAGCACTGGGACCGACAGATTATGGGCCGCCATTTACTTCGGCGATCTTCCTCTTGTCTTGAAGATATCAAAAGTATCCGGACACCTGACTGAAAATGACTTAAAAGTTCGTGGCTATAATGCTGGTATTCAGTTTGATGTCGGCCCACCCTCTTAGCCTTGATGACAGCTTCCACACCCGCAGGCACACGTTCAATCAGGTTTCTTCGGGAATGGCAGCCCTTTCTTCACGGAGTACTGCACTGAGGAGAGGTATCGACATCGATCAGTGAGGCCTCGCACGAAGTCGGCGTTCCAAAACATCCCAAAGGTGTTCTATAGGATTCAGGTGAGGACTCTGCAGGTCAGTCCATTACGGGGATGTTATTTTCGTGTAACCACTCCGCCACAGGCCATGCATTATGAACATGTGCTTGATCGTGTTGAAAGATGCAATCGCCAGGTTGTCCCTAGACTTGCACACTACTTAAACCAAGTTATACTAAGAACAGCACACACACTCATGCCCGAGGGAGGACTCGAACCTCCGGCGGCAGGGTACGCGCAGTCAGTGACATGACGCCTCTTACCGCGCGGCCACTCCGCGAGGCTATGAACAGGTGCTCGATCGTGTTGAAATATGTAATCACCATCCCCGAATTGTTCTTCAACAGTGGGAAGCAAGAAGATGCTTAAAAGATCAGTGTAGGCATATGCTTTGATAGTGCCGCGCTAAACAACAAGGGGTGCAAGGCCCCTCCATGAAAAACACGGCCACACCATAACACTACCGCCTCCGAATTTTACTGTTAGCTCTACACACGCTGGCAGATGACGTTCACTGGGCATTGGCCATACCCACACCGTGCCATCGGATCGCCACATTGTCTACTGTGATTCGTCACTCCACACAACGTTTTCGCACTGGACACTCATACAATGTTTAAGCTCCTTACACCAAGCGAGGCGCCGTTTGACATTTACGGGCTTGATATGTGGCTTATGAGCAGCCGCTCGACCATGAAATCCAAATTTACTCACCTCTCTTCTGTCATAATACTTGCAGTGGATCCTGATGCAGTTTGGAATTCCTGTGTAATAGCCTGGATAGATTTCTGCCTATTACCCATTACGAGCCTCTTCAACTGTCGGCGGTCTCTGACAGCCGACAGTCAGAGGTCGGCCTGTACGCTTTTGTGCTGTACGTGTCTGTTCACGTTTCCACTTCACTATCACATCGGAAACAGTGGACCTAGGGATGTTTATGAGTGTGGAAATCTCGCGTGCAGGCGTATGACACAAGTGGCACCCAATCACCTGACCACGTTCGAAGCCCGTGAGTCTGCAGAGCGCCCCATTCTGCTCTCTCACGATGTCTAATGACTACTGAGGTCGCTGATATGGAGTACCTGGCAGTAGTTGGCAGCACAATGCACCTAATATGAAAAAAGTATGTTTATGGGGGTTGAAGCATCCCCAACTCTTTTGTGGTTCCCTTTTTAGGTACTCCACGTCGACGTCTGCTCGTAGATACGTATCGTCGGTAGGTTTTCCGGCTTTACTTCCCGACGTGACAGCGACGACTCTCCGATGAGGTGCGGGCCTTGTGTTTTGCTATTACTGCGAGTCTTGTAAATATCGCTTTTATTTAGTAATTTTCCCGGCTAAAACTCTCCCCTTTAATGATTAAGACAGCCTGCGCCACCTTTCGGAGGGAGTGGGGACGTCAAAGAGACACAAAAGTTCATATTAAGCAGTCCGTAAAACACGTAAACGTTCACTTCAGTTAGCGTGTTAGTTAATGCCTACGCTTTCCGCTAGATGGTGCTGACTTACTGCTGAATAGCTTTAGTTCCGTAAAACCTTCACTGATTAGTACTAGTAAATGAAATAATTACAACACTCTTGTATTTCACTTTCACTCTGTTTTCAAGGATTAAGATGGTGATAGGTGATGGTCTATTTATAAGGTTCCTAGCCTGGAGGAATCTAAATAGTGCGCAAATGCCGATATGCACGCGCTCTACGTCCAGATTCGCAACTAACGGCACACGACACTCAAAAGTCCACACGTAAATATCTGAATACTGGTACCTCTGAATTCACTCGTATCAGCAGATAATTTGAGTTTCTGTCGTCTGTATGTCGGTAAAGTTCCAATCTAGCACTAAAGTCCTGAAATCCCCTTAATACTCCGTTGCTACCAACAGTCAGAGATGGTACACTACATCACTTTTAATCTCCGTAATATTCTAACAGTTTATCGTGAATCTTAACACGATAAAGTCCAATCTAATTATTGTCTCGCTGACTGACACGGGTTCCCCACCGTTTAACGAAACAATCAAGGAAAAAGGCGGCAATAATGACGATCAGGCCTTTATATTGGTTTTTCATCACAAGAGTTTAACGTCACTGCGTTCTCCATGACGGAGCTTCCGTGGCTTTGCTGTACTTATACGTTAAACTACTTGCTGATATACTATAATTTTGATCTGCAATTGCCGAACTCTGATTCTACACTATTTTCCCCTCTAAAAATTCTATTCTTAATTTTAAATTATTCTTTCTATAGCTTTTATCACTGTAAACTGAACCGAGGTGTTACAGGGGGTCCGGACACTTTTGATCACATAGTATATGTATATATATTAAGGATATAAATACACAATGAACTACCTCAGAACGATGCGCAGTTCTAATTAAGTGCGACACAAACAATCAAAAAACAGAGAGAATGATGGATGATTTATGGTGGAGAGCGCTAAACAGCAAGGTCATTAGCGAACAGAGAGAAGTCATTGGCTCCTCGGTTGTCTTTCGCACGTTCATTTATGTTTGTTACCTTACCAGCACAATGAATAATACCGGTAATCATACGATTTACTACGTCATTTATGTACTGTTCCAAAACTACCGAACCATCTCTAGTTTATAAGAATGATATAGCATTGGATTGTTATGAGTAGGAAGTGCCCCACCACCTTGCACACTACTTAAACTAAGTTATGCTATGAACAGCACACACACCCATGCCCGAGGGAGGACTCTAACCTCCGGCGGGAGCGGCCGCGCAATCCGTGACATGACGCCTCTAACCGCACGGCCCCTCCGCGCGGCTATGAACAGGTGCTCGATTGTGTTGAAAGATGTTGTCACCATCCCCGAATTGCTCTTCAACAGTGGGTAGCAAGAAGGTGCGTAGAACATCAGTGTAGGCCTGTGCTGTGACAGTGCCACGCAAAACAACAGGGCGTGAAAGCCCCCTTCATGAAAAAGACGGCCACACCATAGCACCACCGCCTCCGAATTTTACTGTTGGTACTACACACGCTGGCAGATGACGTTCACTGGGTATTCGCCATACCCACACCCCGTCATCGGATCGCCGCACTGTCTACCGTGATTCGTCATTCCACAGAACGATTTTCCACTGTTCAATCGTCCAATGTTTACGCTCCTTATACCAAGCAAGGCTTCGTTTGGCATTTACCGGAGTGATGTGTGGCTTATGAGCAGCCACTCGACCACGAAATCCAAGTTTTCTCATCTCCTGCCTGTCATAGTACTTGCAGTGGATCCTCATGCAGTTTGGAATTCCTGTTTTATGGTCTGGATAGATGTCTGCCTATTACACATTACGACCCTCTTCAACTGTTGGTGGTGTTTGTCAGTCAACAGACGAGGTCAGCCTGTACGCTGTTGTGCTGTACGTGCTCCTTCACGTTTCCGCCTCACTATTACATCGGAAACATTGGGCCTAGGGACGTTTGGGAGTGTGGAAATGTCGCTTGCAGACGTATGACACAAGTGACACCCAATCACCTGACCATGTTCGAAGTCCGTCAGTTTCGCGGAGCGCACCATTCTGCTCTCTCATGATGTCTAATGACTACTGAGGTCGCTGATATGGAGTACCTGGCAGTAGGTGGTTACACAATGCACCTAATATGAGAAACGTATGTTTTTGGGGGTGTCCGGACACTTTTGATCACATAGTATATGTACCGGGTGATCAAAAAGTCAGTATAAATTTGAAAACTTAATAATCCACGGAATAATGTAGATAGAGAGGTAAAAATTTACACACATTCTTGGAATGACATGGGGTTTTACTAGAACCAAAAAACACCCCATATTGCTAGACGCGTGAAAGATCTGTTGCGCGCGTCGTTTGGTGATGATCGGGTGCTCAGCAGCCACTTTCGTGATGCTTGGCCTCCCAGGTCCCCAGACCTCAGTCCGTGCGATTATTGGCTTTGGGGTTACCTGAAGTCGCAAGTGTACCGTGATCGACCGACATCTCTAGGGGTGCTGAAAGACAACATCCGACGCCAATGCCTCACCATAGCTCTGGACATGCTTTACAGTGCTGTTCACAACATTATTTCTCGACTACAGCTATTGTTGAGGAATGATGGTGGACATACTGAGCATTTCCTGTAAAGAACATCATCTTTGTTTTGTCTTACTTTGTTATGCTAATTATTGCTATTCTGATCAGATGAAGCGCCATCTGTCGGACATTTTTTGAACGTTTGAATTTTTTTTGTTCTAATAGAACCCCATGTCATTCCAAGCATGTGTGTCAAGTTGTACCTCTGTATGTACATTATTCCGTGATTCATTCAGTTTTCCAATTTATACTGACTTTTTGAACACACGGTATATTGAGGATATAGATACACAATGAACTACCTCAGAATGATGCGCAGTTCTAATTAAGTGCTACACAAACAAACAAAAAACGAGAGAATGATGGATGATATATGGTGGACAACGCTAAAAAGCAAGGTCATTAGCGAACAGAGAGAAGTCATTGGCTCCCTGGTTCTCTTTCCCACATTCATTTATGTTACCCTACCAGCAAAATGAATACTACCGGTAATATATACTATTACAAAACTACCGAACCTTCTCTAGTTTATAAGAATGAGATAGCCTTGGATAATTATAAGGGGGAAGTGCCCCACCCCCTTCGCAACCTCCCTCCCCGCTTTGCAGCTGAGATATTCCCATTTTGTGTAGTAGCTTTCTGCGCAGCGCTGCGGCTGACGGTGACGTGTCTGTGTGTCGTTGCAGCGGCTGGAGCAGGACCGGCACGAGCTGCGGCGCCAGCTGGCGGCGGCGCGGTCGGAGGCGGAGTCCCGGCTGCTGGAGCTGCAGGCCGACCTGCAGGCGGCCACCCGCCAGCTGGCGGAGCGCGAGGCCGAGCTGCGGCGCACCGACCGCGAGAAGGCGGCGCTCGTCGCCGAGCTCACCGAGCAGAACCTGCGCCTCGCCGCCAGGCTCAAGGAGGTAGCGTGCGCACCCACCACCCTCGCTCCTGTCTCCCCCCCGTCTGCGGCCCAAACACATGCACCACGCCCTTGAGCCTTAAGGCATTATTGTATGCCTACTTAGCTTCCTTCTCTTTTTTTCTTTTTCCCCTACCATTTCCACCTCCTAGGGACAAAGTGACAAATTCAGTTCCCTCTGTTCCTCCAAGTTATTTCGTCTTTTTACCATGTCTCTTTTTTTTTTTTCTTCCGTCAGACCATCTCCCACCAGTTCTGTCATTGTTTCTGTCTCGGAATCCTTCAACATTCAAGTCTGTAATCCAGTGGAAAGCATAGAGGCACTCTGGGTTCACTACCGTATTGTAACGCATTACTTTTACGTTTTTTATCTTTTCTTTCTACAGCAAATATACTATGATACACTACTGGTCATTAAAATTGCTACACCACGAAGATGACGTGCTACAGACGCGAAATTTAACCGACAGGAAGAAGATGCTGTGATATGCAAATGATTAGCTTTTCAGAGCATTCACACAAGGTTGGCGCCGGTGGTCACACCTACAACGTGCTGACATGAGGAAAGTTTCCAACCGATTTCTCCTACACAAACAGCAGTTGACCGGCGTTGCCTGGTGAAACGTTGTTGTCTCGTCTAAGGAGGAGAAATGCGTACCATCACGTTTCCGACTTTGATAAAGATCGGATTGTAGCCTATCGCGATTGCGGTTTATCGTATCGCGACATTGCAGTTCGCGTTGGTCGAGATCCAATGATTGTTAGCAGAATATGGAATCGGTGGGTTCAGGAGGGTAATAAGCAACACCGTGCTCCATCCCAACGGCCTTGTATCACTAGCAGTCGAGATGACAGGCATCTTATCCGCATGGCTGTAACGGATCGTGCAGCCACGTTTCGATCCCTGAGTCAACAGATGGGGACGTTTGCAAGACGACAACCATCTGCACGAATAGTTCGACGACGTTTCCAGCAGCGTGGACTATCAGCTCGGAGACCGTGGCTGCGGTTACCCTTGACGCTGCATCACAGACAGGAGCGCCGGCGATGGTGTACTCAACGACGAACCTGGGTGCACGAATGGCAAACGTCATTTTTTCGGATGAATCCAGGCTCTGTGAACAGCATCATGATGGTCATATCCGTGTTTGGCGACATCGCGGTGAACGCACATTGGAAGCGTGTATTCGTCATCGCCATACTGGCGTATCTCCCGGTGTGATGGTATGGGGTGCCATTGGTTACACGTCTCGGTCATCTCTTGTTCGCATTGACGGCACTTTGAACAGTGGACGTTACATTTCAGATGTGGTACGACCCGTGGCTCTACCCTCCATTCGATCCCTGCGAAACCCTACATTTCAGCAGGATAATGCACGACCGCTTGTTGCAGGTCCAGTACGCGCCTTTCTGGATACAGAAAATGTTCGACTGCTGCCCTGGCCAGCACATTCTCCAGATCTCTCACTAATTGAAAATGTCTGGCCAATGGTGGCCGAGCAACTGGCTCGTCACAATACGCCAGTCAATACTCTTGATGAACTGTGGTATCGTGTTGAAGCTGCATAGGCAGCCGTACCTGTACACGCCATCCAAGCTCTGTTAATGCCCAGGCGTATCAAGGCCGTTATTACGGCCAGAGGTGGTTGTTCTGGGTACTGATTTCTCAGGATCTCTGCACCCAAATTGCGTGAAAACGTAGTTACATGTCAGTTCTAGTATAATATATTTGTCCAATGAATACCCGTTTACCATCTGCATTTCTTCTTGTGTAGCAATTTTAATGGCCAGTAGTGTACTATGATATTACATGTATATCTTCTTCATTATTATTGTTGAAGTACTTTATTTCCCAGCGACCTTATCCTGTAGCTTAACACAAGGCACACAGACTTGCAGGATAAGGCTGTAAACGAGTGCCGTATCGAATCTGCCCAGCAGTTAAGCGACCATCAGTTTGGTACACTCGCTTGCCTCTTGCCTGAATATAGTTTTCAGTGGTTTTGCACTCTCTTGTAGGTAAATGGTGCGCTAGCCCTCTCCCGGTACCCCCCCCCCCCCTCCCACCCCTCTCTCTAGGTAGCTCACAACCCTTCTACGAATTTGTAGGTGGCGAGCATTGGCCCCAAGCCATTGCAGTACTTCTTCCTCTCCTCTGCTGCAATCTTAAAATCTTTCGGTTAAGTTACTTTTGCTTCCCAGATCTGAGTTTAATCTCCAATTTCTCAAAAATTTTCGCAGAACTACAGGTGATGTGAGGAAGATCACCCAATGCCCAGCACGGTAGCCAGTCAGTTTCTAGAGCTGATGCCATTTATTCCAAGTGAACTATCCCACGCAGGAGAAATGATGACATCGCTGTATAATCCCCTAACACCCTTCCCTCCCACGCTTGCGCCCCCAGCTCCTCAAACCAACCAGACCCAGCCTCAGAAAATGTGCTACATCCAGAGCAAAGCTTACAAGAATTAGAGACAGACGGCGTCCTTCGGTTAACAATTGCTGTGGCGACGGAAAGAGATCCCGATCATTAAATTAAAATAAAAATAAATTTATCAGAGCATGAAAACAGCTGAACCTCTACAGCAAGATAAACGCTAGGTAAAAAAATCCGTAATTTACTTTAGCGATCAAGTTCCATCGTCTGGGATGATACACTGGTTAACGAAACAGATCTCCAATCATCTAACGGTGTTTCACATCCCCGACCAGGCATCCAGATCTGTTTTCTGCGGTTTCCCCAAATCGATTACGGTAAATGCCGATTGGTTCTTTTCCATCCCAGCTTGTGCCCCTTCGTCATAGAAGAACAGAATTTGACATAAAATTAGAGAAAAGCGATTTTTGAACAGAATAACTATCATCAGTATCTCTCCTGTTGCACTGCAATAAATCGTTAGTATGTAACAATAATACTAATCAAAACTCGTCTTCAGAATATCTGCACGAAGGTTACAAAAGTCATGAGGAACACAACTTTTTATTTTTAGTAATTACCAAATAATAAAACCGACAATAGCTAAGAAAAGCATAAATTATCATGCCAAAGGGAGTAGGGAGCTTTATACACATGTAATAGTGTCATGTACAGGAACCATCCGAGTACAACTGAGAAACTATGATGATACAATGTAACAAACATGACCACCAGGTGGAGTGAATAGTGGCGCAAGGTAGTGCAAAACGCTTTCGACAAGCCAAATACAGATGTAAAATTATTCAAAAACAAAGCATATCAAATAGGCCGTTATACAAATGGCTTCAAATGGCTCTGAGCACTATGGGACTTAACATCTGAGGTCATTAGTCCCCTAGAACTTAGAACTACTTAAACCTAACTAATCTAAGACCTGTTTATGAAGGTTTCTCGGATCTCCAGCCCGGTGGTAGCGTTGATATCTCGCGACGTTTCGGGAAGTGTCATACTACCCATCTTCTGGCGAAGATGGGTAGTATGAAACGTCGCGAGATATCAACGCTACCACCCAGCTGGAGACCAAAGAAACCTTCATCAACCGTTTACGCCGGGAAAGCTTACAGTCACATATAACCTAAGCATATTACACACATCCATGCCCGAGGCAGGATTCGAATCTGTGACCGTAGCAGTTGCGCGGTTCCGGACTGAAGCGCCTAGAAACGCTAAGCCGCCGCGGCCGGCGACGTTATACAGCAAAGAATATGTAATAAATTGTAACAATAGAGCAAAAACAAGACAACAAAAATAAATACGAAATCTAATATGAAGAATGACGGCGGGGGAGAAAATAGATGAAAGTTACGTGCCACAGGAAAATGTGTTGTATTACTTAAAAAAAAAGGAAATACATAACATTACATTTTACAAAAAACTGAATCTTATTAAGCTGCACTGCTAGATTAAAGTTCGTACGGCTAAAATTAAGAATGGGAAGAGGAAGGGAAAGGAGGTGCCCACTGGCAACCTTTGTTTATTATATACACTCACAAACAGTGAATAACATAATATAGTATATAATTAAAAAAATACAATTTTAATAATAGATAACAATGAAAAAAAGCACAAGGAAATGCGTGTGCAACTACATTGCGAAATTTGAAGAAAAAAATCTGTTTTTATAAGCAATTACATAGTGCCAAAATCTGAATGAAGACAAATTATTGCCAAATTGCTAGTTGAAATATACCATTGCAAAATGAATTTGCATTTTAAAAAAATGATAATTAAGTGTAGTACACACTTGATTTACACAGGCTGTATATATAATCTGTGAATGCTAGGTATATCAATATCGATTAAAGGGAAAAAAAGGAGGCGTGGAGGTGAATAAATTAAGTTTATGCGTATAAAATGGTCGCATGTCTCTTATGTAACTGTGTCACACCTCGAATTCAGATCATTGTTACATACTTATGACTTGTTGCAGTACAGCAGAATGAGAGATTCTGAAGATCGCTATTGTATAGCCAAAATCGGCAATTCTGTTCTAGTAAAACTCTGTGACCAAGACACTTAAATAAGAAATAATGTTATGGCCTTGTCGTAGGTGAATGAATGAAAAAGACAGAAGTTGAAGTTGATTGTTACTGGCCAGCGGTTCAGTAGAGTGATCACCTTGACCCTTTGATCATATATCTCACGCTGCGGTTTGATAAATTAATCCAGGATGATGATGGAAAACAAAACATTCCTCTTATTCATCATAATTACTATTTCTACATGTCCTGTCCCCCGTCATTCATCGAATTTATTTTCTCTCATCTTGAGGCATTCTTCTCTCAGTATTTTGCCTTGTCTATCATCAATCCTCTTATTTCTCATCTTATCTTTCTCATTCTTCCATAAATCCACTTTACTCACTATCTCGTTGCTTTCTTCCATCTTTTTCGTTTTTTGCAATATCAACATTTCTTACTACAAACACCTTCCCTGTCCTCTCGCAGAACTATCTGCTGCACACTTCTCGATGGCCACTTCTTTCTACTGGAGTTCGTATTTCGTCACTGTCACCTTTCTGCAAGCTTTTGTTTCAACTCTCTATATCCTTCTTCCAAGATATACACATCCTTTGCGTACCTTCTAGGTTTTATTTGTTTATGACTCTTTCACACAACCTACCTTTCCATGAAAGGGGTGGGGGGAAGGGACATCTCAAATTGGACTACAAAAATCATCTAAGCTACAGCGCATGCGCGCCACGCGAGGTTTGAATATCCTTTCGCTCTCTTATGACACCGGCCTTCGTTAACGTTAGTATGTTAACCTTACCTGTGTGGGTAATAAACGGAAAAGACTTCTCGAACAAGTTATGCAAAAAGTAATTACGTTTCCATTTCGATCAAAAATTAATACTTAAAAGAACAGTTGTCTAACCTGGCCGCGAAAAAAAAAATTTAGTTTCACGTTTTTAGAATTCACAAAATTGCGAGTTAAAATTTACACAAACGTCAGTTTTACAATTTGTAAGTGCACGACGAATCCGGTGGCGTAAAAGGGCGGGAGGCGCGCATGTGCTGTAACTAAGGTGACCTTTTGTAGGACAGTTTGAGGTTTACCCTGGCTGGATGGACCACAAGTGTCTTTTATCAAATTTTTCGTCTGGATGTTCCCTGTAGTACTGTGGTACGTCGTAAACAGTTATTGTTTACACCCCGAAGGCAGACAAATAAATCGCACAGACACAGTGAATATTCAGTTAGAAACGTAATTGCAATAAGCAGTTAATGTCACCTTCATAAAATCCGCAATAACGTGCTTCCAAAATTATTATAAACTCCAAATTCCTTGTCTGTCTATTTCCGTATGAGTCTTTCTGTTAACTGAGTTGTGTAACTGTGTTGGTGCAGTCTGCGAGGACGGAGGAGCAGCTGACGTCACAGCTACAGGGCCTGCGAGACCAGTGCAACCTGAAGAAGTCCAGCCTCCAGGACCACGTCAGCAGCCTGGAGGTCCTCAGGGATGAGGTAAGCCTTCCTCAGAGACTACTTACTCCATCATAGATGAAAAACATTCGCTAAAGTTCACTGGACAGAACGCCACTCTCGTGGCATCTCAAAACTAACAACAGGCTTAACAGGCGCCTTTCTATGTAGTAGAGCGCAGAATCAGAAGTCACAGAAGGAATAATAGCTTCTATCAGATGATTATTACCATCACATTCACAACAATCATAAATTACGTATTATTTGGCGAAACGCTAAACATCGCTCGAAACAATGTATTTTAACACACATAATACTTACAGAGTGACTTTCCCAAAATAGAAGTTGCTGTATTTTCATACATTCTTCTCTTATTCAGCATTAAAGTGTACATATGTAGTTTCAATGAGGTGACTGAAACACGGAAGAGTGGGAGTGTAGACACACTCGATAAAGGCAATGTGGACACACGTAGTCCTTTTCGTTGTACTATGCGTGGTTATAATTAAACTGATGGAGTTTCGAGTGCTGCGGTGCGGGCTGTATACGTCGCAGAACACTGAAACATCATTAATTGTTCATTAATCGGTGCGCTCGCAAAGTATGATGAAAAATAATAGTTCCACTATTTGCCACCAGGTGAAAATATGGCGCTGTTAGTAGTTAGAATGTGTGATGTGTGTGTGTGTGTGTGTGTGTGTGTGTGTGTGTGTGTGTGTGTGCAGAAAAAGGGGAGAACGATCAAACACATGATATCGGTGGTTCTGGCACCTTCACGAGAAGGTTTCTGTTGGATAAGTTGTTATTACTGTTCCCGTGGGCAACAATCCCTAGAATCGCTTCATTCAACTTCTGGGTTCTGTCGCTTTCAGAGAAGGCTATTCAAAATTGGCATGCTGAATTTCGTCATGTTCGTTCTTTCAGCTGTGACGAATTTCGTGAAGTTGTACCAAAATCAGCTTTTCTTCCGAAGAACTACGATACTATGTGTCACAAGGTCAACATGAGATTTACTGTGACGTATGTACAATATGAATGAAGCTCAGGCTCGTAAGAAGCTGATGTAAGAAAATGCTCAAAAAATTCGACCGTCGAAGTGCAACATCGTAACAGAAGACGAAACATGTACATATTCACACCAGCCAAAAAGTAAGCTAACAGCCAGCTTTTTCGGTATTTGGAGGTGAACCGAAACCAATGAAACTGGTTCGCCCACGAAACATTCTCAAGGAAAGTGATTGCTTCTTCATTTTATTACATTGGACACGTGGTGACCATTCCTTTAAAGTAGATTCAGTCACGTCATGCAAAACTAGACGTGTGCATGATGTGTTGCATGCGTACGATGTTAGGCTTTGCTCGGTCCTTCTTGGGACCACTCAGTACATTGTGCCGTTCCTTTAGCAGTGGGCAGCCAGCGACAGAACTCCGCTCACAAGCGAGAGCAACGTAGAAGTCTTGGCCTTCATTGCTTAAAAGGATCGAAGTACAGTTAGGTCTGAATGCTAATGTTTGCTACAAGTCATTGGTGAAATCAGGGGAAAAGTTGAAAACGTCATATCATTCATCATCACGGCAGTCCAAGCTGTCAGAGGCTCTGTCAAACAGTCGGTTATTTGACGGAGAAAAACTTCGAATTGATGCTTAATCACCCATATTAACATAATGTATCGACTAATGACTTTGATTTTTTCCTCTTATGTCACGCAAATAATAAGTGAGCAAAGATTTTCATCCGTCCCAAGAGCCTGTTAAAGCCTTCTAAAACCATGTCTTCGACATATCAATATGAGTGGAAATTAATGTTTCCAGAATTAGCCGAATGCATGCGGAAGCATCTAAATTGTAAAGACAAATATTTTTAGAGACAATAAAACGGTTTGCACCGCCAACAAGAACAGCTTTGCCACTTTTTTTCTCTTTCTTACAGATGATGTACAAACTGATACATAAAAAATATCTAAGATGGTTATAAATCATTAGGCTTGACCTCTAGTTTCAGTCTCTGGAAACTAGAGAAATAAATGAACTATTTTTACATTAAAAATTTGCAAACAGCGATGGCTAAGTTACCTCAAAACAGGTCAACTTTGCAAACTGTGTTAAAACAACCAACGCCAGAGAAGAGATTATTTATATTTTGAATACTCTTTATTGGGAAATAAGTACCGGTCCTTTAGAATTCAGAGAAAATTCTGGAATGTTCGTCAGAAAAGACAGATCTTCCCCATATTTTATTGTACGTGTGAAGTATATACATAATTTCTTGCACATTGAGTAAATCTTCATAAAGAGTGTTAGGGAAATAAAACTGTTTCCCTCCATCAGCCGGCTGGAGTGGCAGTTCTAGGTGCTACAGTCTGGAACCGTGCGACCGCTACGGTCGCAGGTTCGAATCCAGCCTCGGGCATGGATGTGCGTAATGTCCTTAGGTTAGTTAGGTTTAAGTAGTTCTAAGTTCTAGGGGACTGATGACCTCAGCTGCTAAGTCCCATAGTGCTCAGAGCCATTAGAACCCTCCATCAGCTGTTCGAAGAGATGAGACCTAGAACTCACCTTCTACACAGAACTGACAAGGGCCGGTTTGAGGGTCTCTTCTTCCTCATCATTATTCAATGCAGTTTGGCGCCCTGTTGTCTCTTAATGGTTCCAAGCATAATAGTATACCTTTCAACTGCTTTTCCACTGCTCATTTTCTTACTAAACATTGCACAGACATAAGTGCAGAGCAATATATCGTTACAATGGTACCCGAGAACTCTCAGCTTGGTCCTGATCCATCTTGAAATTTTAACATGTCAAATAGGAAGAGAAACGAGCTACCTGAGTTGAATTACGGAAGTACTGGAAAAAATTATAATATTCGTAGTTGGCAATATTGTCTTGTTTCTATTGAATATCATGGTGCAACGCTGCCGAATAATGTGAAACATAATATGGATACAAGTATCTAAAACGCAATTCTGAAAGGCAGTTGTATCCTCTACTAAGCAAAACAAGTATTTTTTTACTCAAATATGAATTAATAGGCAAGGAACTTACGTAGACAAAAAAGCCTCGAAGATAAAAAGAAAAAAAAATACTGTAAACAGGTGATAACGCCGAAATCACGCAAAATCGCCGTTATAACGAGGGTAATCCCAAAAGTAAGGTCTCCTATTTTTTTATAAGTACATAGACCTGTTTATTTCTACAGTGGTTTACATCAGTTTACAGCTTGAACATTTAGCTATTTTTCGACATAATCACCAATCCTGTCGATGCATTTTTGTAGACGCTGTTGCGGTTTTTGTATGCCCATGTCATACTAGCTCGCCGCCATGCTGTTCAGAAAGTTATGAACATCTTCTTTCACCTCGTCGTCGGAACTGAATCGCTTTCCTGCCAAATGTTCAGTGATAGTCACTGGGCGCCATGTCAGGACTATAGGGTGGGTGGGTGATTGTTCCACTGAAACCGTTGAGGGAGAACAACGGTTTGCCGAGCGATGTGTGGGCGAGCGTTGTCATGGAGAATGTGTACACCCTTGCTCAACATTCCTCTTCTCCGGTTCTGAATTGCCCGTTTGAGTTTTGCAGAGTATCACAGTACCTGTCAGCGTTAATTGTCGTCCTAGTGGGCACAAAGTCGACCAACAATACTCCTTTCCGATCCCAAAAAACGGTTGTCATGACTTTACCAGCAGACGGTGTTTGTTCGAATTTCCGCGGCTTTGGCGAAGAAGGATGCCGCCACTGCCGTTATTGTTGCTTGGTCTCAGGCGTAAAGTGGTATGGCCAGGTTTCGTCACCCGTGACAATTAAGGCCAGAAAGTTGTCCTGTTCGGCTACAAGGCGGTGGAGAAATGCGCAGGGAGCATCAACTAGTTGCCATGTGGTCCTCAGTCAGCATACGCGGCACCCATCTTGCGCACACCTTCTGGAAGTTCAACGTTTCCGTTAAAATTCTGTGAGAGGTGCTTACGAACATTTTTGATATCCATGCACGACTCACCATACACTTCCGTCAATTGGCGATGGATTTCAATCGGCGCAGTGCCCTTTCCGTTCAAAAACCGAGTAACTACGCGCAATTCGCACATGGCGGTAACATACAACGGGGACTCCATTCTCAACGGCTGCCAAGCCAAGACAGCTCAGCGCGGCGTGCGCATGTTTACGCACAGCTCGTGAAGCACTCTTCATAACAGTGTGACCAACTGCCACACAAACGGAGTTCTGTACTCATAAAAGAATAGGACACCTTACTTTTGGGATTACCCTCGTAAACGTTAATTTTAATTGCCTCGTTAATGTATTTTACGTGCGATGCGAACAGTGGTGCCTCTATTGGTTAGGTCAGGAACTTCACAGAGCGCTAAATACACTGGTGTGTAAAACTGAAGGAAGAAATTGACTTTTGCATGATGTGACACTGTGGAGTAACATAGCTCAATGGAACTTGGACCTTACATATTAGCAACTTGTAGTCAGAGGATAATTGAAAGATACATGCAATGAGACGGAAATACTGACACTTTTGTCCAAAGACAATAATTATAATGAAGTCACTGAGATCCATGATGGCTCCATGGACTTTATAAAGTCCAGGACATGGTTCTTAACGGAGTGTGTGATCACCATAGACAAAAATGCATGTTTTGCAACATGCTCCCATGTTGGTCACAAGGTTGTTACGGAGTTCTTACGGAAGGGCCTTCCATTGCTCCAGTGCCGCAGTTGACAACTGCTGGACGTTCGTTTATGCATGTAGAGGTTCTGCAATACGTCACCCCCAATGTATCTCTCACATGCTCCGTGGGATTTAAATTGGAGGAACGGGCAGACCAGTAAATACACCAAATATCCTCTCGTTCCAAGAGCTACTCCTCCTCCACTGTTCAATGCAGCCATGCATTGTCATCCATGAAAACAAAATCAGGGCTGAATGCATCCCAGAAAAGACACACCTGGGGAAGGAGTACACTGTCACAATAACATTGACCAGTGAATGTACAGTGTTCAAAGAATTGGAGGTCAGTATACTCATGCAAAATTATACTTCCCCACACGATAACACCTGTACGACCATAACAATAATGTTTGACAGTGTTATTGGGTGCACTACTTGTTCCCACCTCCCACCATGTGAGAGTGAGTCCAAAATCACTAACCAGACTGAATCTGCTCTCATCTGAGAAGGGCCTGCAACCCCACTACTCGCTGGTCCAGTCTCTGTGCTCTTGGCACTCGCGCAAACGGTGTCACTGATACGCGAGTGTCAACGAAACATGATATACTGGTCGTCAGGCAAAGTGACCACCTCCATTCAGTTGCCGTGCAACTGTAGAGTGTGAAATAGCATCCAACGCAGTTCAGTAAAATGTGACTGCAATTACACCTGCTGTTGAACGTGGGTCACTTCTTGCGTATTGCACAATGTTGCAGTCATCTGCTGCTGTAGCTGACCAAGGTCGACAACTTACTCTCCTTCGTGCGGCAGTATATGTGGTCTGGAATGCTTCCCATGCACGTGAAACAATGCTATGAACAATTACAGGGTTACACTCGTCACACTTCATCCTTCTTCCAGTTTTCCAATCATTCTTCCCCAAGTGAAGTCATCCATATGTTGTCTCCATGCCGTATTGAAATGAAGAAAACTGCCACAGTGCATCATAATGGCTCTCTGAGTGATACAAATTGTCTTTTTCCTTTCCTTCAGCTGCCTCCATGTTGTGGGGCCGGGCCCATTTGGCACTACAGTTACTCTTACGTCACACCATGTGGTGTTCAATTTTCTGTTCATGACTGGAAGACCTATGGCAACATGCTCCCACTCTTTCATTAATTTGCACCCAGTAGTTAATATATTATTTTATCTAGCTCGTCCTTCAGTTTTGCAGAGCAGTGTGCAATCATTTTCAAAAACTGGCAAAGTTGAGACACATGGCAAAGTTGTCCCAGCTGACAGTGCAGAAAACAAGTTTTTTCATTGTTTCTGTAAAAACTGATTTGGCTGCCCTCGTAATATACTCATAATGAAGCATGGACACAGGTGCAGCTGCTATCAGAGAAGAAGAGTGACCTGGAGCGGCGCATTCGCACACTGCTGGAGGAGCGGGATGCCATCAGGGCAGCCCTGGAGGATGCCACAGACCGTGTCGTGCTGCTCGAGCACCAGGTGCGCGACCAGGAGATGCAGGTGAGTTGCAAATCTATACACCACTCTCTTATTTCATATCACCTGACAAAGTGAACTGGTGGCCTGAGACGATGGCAGCACCGTCGTTTATACACACAAAAATAGGAAGGGGAGACAGTAACAGCATACACTACAGTCTTCTTACAAGTGGAGTGCTGCCACACGGTACACGTCTGTATGCCAATGCACAGCATAATATGAATCAAACACAGGCCAATACTTTTGTTTCACAATACTCGTCACACACTAATATGATGGGCATTCAATAAGTAATGCAACACAATTTTTTGCTAGGCCAGTTGACAGAACGAGGAATTTGTTATGGGACATCATGGAATATATCTGCTTCAATCCCTATAGGTTCATGAAGTTATGTTAGGTGACAGTGCTATATGTAGCCTTCAAAATGGCGTCTGTAATGGAGCTGCGTTCAAAGCAGAGAGATGCCATTGAGTTACTTTTGTCAGAAAACCAGAGCATCACAGATATTAATAGGCACTTGCAGATTGTTTACTGAGACCTGGCAGTGAACAAAAGCACAGTGACTCATTGGGTGAGGCCCCTGTCATCATCACAACAAGGTCACACAAAACTCTCCCATCTCCTGCATGCTGGCTGGCCACCCACAGCTATGACTCCTGCAATGTTGGAACATGTGGACAATCTCATTTGAGATGATCAACAGATCACAATCAGACATCTTGCTGCTCAATTGGACATCTCTGTTGGTAGTGTGACACACTCGTCCAACAGCTGGGATACTCAATGATGTGTACCCGCTGGGTTCCTCGTAGCCTTGTGGAAGACCGTAAAGAGCAACGAAGGACCATCTGTGTGAAGTTGATTGTGTGTTAAGAGAGTGATTGTGACAATATCTTGTCGAACATCTTCACAGGTGTTGAAATGTGGGTTCATCACTTCAAACTCGAAACAATCTGTGGAGTGGCACCACATCACCTCTCCTCCAAATAAAAAGTTCAAAGCTGCACCCTTAGTCAGTAAAGTCATGGTGACAGTCTTCTGGTATACTGAAGACAATATTCTGTTTCATATCTTCACTAATAGTGCAATGATAAACTCTAAAGTTTACTGGGCTGCCCTGAGGAAATTGAAGAAATTACTTCAGCATGTTCACTACCACAAAAATGCAAATGAACTTCTCCTTGTTCGTGGCAACACAAATAATGCAAGATCTCACACAAGTCTGCACACCCGAGAGGACCTCACAAAACTTCATTGGGCTGTTCTTCCTCATTCATTCTACATCTCAGATCTTGCACCTCTGACTTCATCTGTTTGGCCCAATGAAGGCCGGAAGCAGTACATGGATGATAGGGGAGATTATTGGTGCAGAAAGACCGTGGCTCTGACATTGAGCAGAAGACTGGTAACATGCGGGCACACAGGCCCCCTCAGTAAGGCAGCAGGAGGCCATCACACTGAATGAAGATTATGCTGAAAAATAGGGTTTTGTAACGAAAAGAGTGGGGAATAATATGGGGTATTGGAATCGTGAATAAAAGCCTCCTGCTTTCAGAAAATTAATGTGTTGTATCACTTATTGAATGCCCCTTGTAGTTTGACATAATTTACACTGATGAGGCAAAACATTATCACCATCTGCCTAACAGTTTTTTGGTCTTCCTTGAAAACCACATTAAAGCAATGATTCTGTGTGGCCTGGATTCGACAAGTCCTTACTAGATTTGTGGAGTTATGTGGCATCAAATGTTTATGCAAAGGCCACCCAATTCTCATAAATTACAGGCTGCTGGTTTGTAAGCACAGAGTTGGCTCTCAGTAGAGTCCCATCGAGCACAAATCAGATTTGGAGGGCAAAAAATAAGTGTGAGTTTACTATTATACTCCTCAAACCACTGTAGCATGATTATAGCTCTGTGATATAGACAGTTATCCCACTGGAAATTCCATTGCCATCAGAGAAGACACTAAGCAGGAAATGGATGCAGGTGGCTGCAATGATGTTCACATAGCCTTTGATTACTACTGTAGGTCCTGTAACAGCCCAGGTAAATGTCCCCCATAGCATTATGCTGCCCCCATCAGCCTTTGTGGTGGAGCACATCTTCTGAACAGTGATTTGCCCTGTTAATGGCATATCCTGGCACAACCCTCAACATGGTGTAACAAAAAATGTGATTCGTCCAACCAGACACACATTTCCATTGATTTATGGTCTAATATTGATGATCCTATGCCAACTGTTGTAATTAATGATGTCATTATCAAAGCTAAACACACAGGATACATCCTCTGTGGAGATCCATGTTCAGCAGTGTGTGCCAAACAGTGTAATGTACCTGCACTGTCATCAGATGAGCCAAAGATTGCTGCCTATCCAGCTTTACAGACTGGGTAAGCCCCCAGCCTCTGTAGTATGTGGTGAGATGTGGATCCAAACACTTTATCACCTACCTGCAGTTTCGCCACCCTTCATCCACTTTCCATAGTGCTAACAACAGTAGCACGTGAGGAGGCAACCCAAAATGTTGTTTCTGAGATGGTCGTTCCCAGCTGCTGGACCGTAACAGTCTTCTCTTTGTCAAAGTTGCTTATGTCAGTAGATTTCCCTTTTTAATGATTCTCTATTCATTTCTTCTACTCTTATATTCAATCCATGCCAACATACCTGCAATGCTGCCAGATGGCATTCAGTTTCATGAACAGCAGCTGTCATAATGCTTTGGCTCATCAATGTATTAACAGTGTAATGTGTATTATTTCACATTTTGAGCTATACCGTATGATTTGCACATTATTACTACAATTAAAGTTCAGTTCTTTGCAACAAAAGGTGTGAAATCATCACAGATTTTGTATTTCTTTGTATGGTTCATAATATCACAAATTCATTCATGTTGTCAATGAGGTATCTGTTGTGTTGTGCACATTACTTAGTCTTCTTTGAGGTTAATATTTGAATACCACTCTAAG
Organism: Schistocerca serialis cubense; assembly: GCF_023864345.2. Classification (NCBI taxonomy): domain Eukaryota; kingdom Metazoa; phylum Arthropoda; class Insecta; order Orthoptera; family Acrididae; genus Schistocerca; species Schistocerca serialis. Next base: position 343,994,447 of record NC_064646.1, read on the forward strand.
CATCAATTCCTTACTGCCATAATTTTTAGATCATAGTGCTAATTTTTCCATGTATATTCTGGCCTGCACAGAAGCTCTTTTTTTTCCTTTTCAGCATCAATTAATTTAATGATATTAATAACAGCCTGCCAAAACTGCTCATGATGACAGTTTCTGTAATCACTTTTTGTACTTGCACTATGAGGTAACCTTGCACACTCCTTTGAACTGGAATGTGGTTGTACCGAGTCATGTGATCAAGCAAGAATGCACTACAGCCAGGCCTGTCGTTTGCTGTGTCGAGTAGCAGTGCTCTTGTTTTGAAACTCTTTTGTTCCCAAACTTGCCAACCCCTTGCCAGTAGGCCACTCTGGCATCGCCACAACAGTAAACATACTTTTCCAACCTTCGTGTCTAGCAAAATTGGAAATACACCCATATGCACATTTTATCTAAAATCTTCCTACCTCAGATTTCCAATGTATTTCTTACTTTCTGAGGTTTAGACAGCCATTTGGTGCTGAACTATTTTGATGCATCCTTGCCATACTTTTCAGTGAAGGCACTCTTGGCATAACTTGCATGTTTAATGTGCTTAGTTAAAATGAATTCTCTCTGCTGTAATGTGTAACTTATTTCATCAAAAATTAAATGAGACCATATCTTTAGCAGAAAGAAACATTCTTCCATAAGGTAATACATTCTTCAACACCTTGTAATGTGACCTCACATAATATAGCTTGCATAAAGCAATTGATATTTCTTGCTACTAATCATAATGAAACAAAGAACTAAAACAGTGCATAAATTTACCTGAAACATCATCTTTTCATATTAACTGCATCCACATTTATTTACTTTACACCTGCAAACCACTCTGAAGTTTTCTGCCTCCTCTCACAACTAATTTATCAAAGCCTCTTGAATTGTGTCTTCATCTGCATAAGTCTTACAAAAAAAGGAAATTCTCAATTTTGAAAATGTGAGTTACTTGGCATGATATGTGGACTGCACAATAAATCTGCCAAAACATCCCCTCAAGTCTGAGTGACCTGTCATTTATTTTTAATGTTTCATGATCCACTCCTCTCCCAGGAAGGAACTATTAGTTCCAAAATGTAGGATAGGCTGTGTACTTCTATGTGTGTCTATAGGCAATACTGGCGTTTCTTCTGATAGTAAGTACTGATGTTTAAAATTTTCTTTTTAGGTTGTTCTTGTCCTTTCAAGCATTGATTGTAAAACACAGAGAAATAATTAGTTTGAATATTTGCAATCAACTATTTTTGAAATATAATCACGTGAAGGTTATTCCTGAACAATTACTTTACTTTCAGTTATTCACTCATCATCATCACCATCATCATCACCATCATCATTTAAGACTGATTATGCCTTTCAGCATTCAGTCTGGAGCATAGCCCCCATTATACAGTTCCTCCATGATCCCCTATTCAGTGCTAACATTGGTGCCTCTTCTGATGTTAAACCTATTACTTCAAAATCATTCTTAACCGAATCCAGGTACCTTCTCCTCGGTCTGCCCCGACTCCTCCTACCCTCTACTGCTGAATCCATGAGTCTCTTGGGTAACCTTGCTTCTCCCATGCATGTAACATGACCCCACCATCTAAGCCTGTTCGCCCTGACTGCTACATCTATAGAGTTCATTCCCAGTTTTTCTTTGAATTCCTCATTGTGGACACCCTCCTGCCATTGTTCCCATCTACTAGTACCTGCAATCATCCTAGCTACTTTCATATCCGTAACCTCAACCTTGTTGATAAGGTAACCTGAATCCACCCAGCTTTCGCTCCCATACAACAAAGTTGGTCGAAAGATTGAACGGTGCACAGATAACTTAGTCTTGGTACTGACTTCCTTCCTGCAGAAGAGAGTAGATCGTAGCTGAGCGCTCACTGCATTAGCTTTGCTACACCTCGCTTCCAGTTCTTTCACTATGTTGCCATCCTGTGAGAATATGCATCCTAAGTACTTGAAACCGTCCACCTGTTCTAACTTTGTTCCTCCTATTTGGCACTCAATCCGTTTATATTTCTTTCCCACTGACATTACTTTTTTGGAGATGCTTATCTTCATACCATAGCCCTTACATTTCTGATCTAGCTCAGTTATTCACTGTATAATTTATTCATCATCTATGCAACAGTCTGTGACGTTCGCATGCTTTATTTCTTTATTGATAGTTCTTGGTGTCAACGTACTGAGTTGTGATACTGGCTGAAAAATGGGGTGTGGAAGTTCAATACTGACTACTGTAAAAAGTGTAGCCAACAGGTGCACAGTTGCATTTCACAGTTCTATACTTCCACTGTTCACAACCCCCCAGTGTACACAGTTAATATGGACAGTGCACTATTGTTTAACTTTCGATAAACCTCATTAATAGTTTTCAGACAAACATCAACATACCGCTACCATAGATTACTGTTGAATATCTATGTGCAGTAAAAAGCTAACCACATAGTTCACAAGTCTTGCAGAATATTACAGTATGTATTGAATAGACACTGTCATTGTTTTAACACACAGCCTATTACACTTAGTTCACAGTTAAGTTGATGTATTGTTGTTGTTCCAACCAACACAGGTTCATCGTCTGAAACTCTACTGGGGACTGTCTCGGGACAAAAAATTGGGCCCTTATATGCCCTCACAATAATAGGCACTGAAACTATACATTTTTTGATGTTTAATTTACAGTAATTACAATTAAAACTTAACTCATTCAATTAACTGAATAAATTGAAAAATTCTGTCTTTTTAGCAGCTCCTTCTACTACAAGAGTTAGCCTGAATTATTTGTTTAAATGATGAAATTCACAGATATACACTCCTGGAAATGGAAAAAAGAACACATTGTCAGACCCACCATACTTGCTCCGGACACTGCGAGAGGGCTGTACAAGCAATGATCACACGCACGGCACAGCGGACACACCAGGAACCGCGGTGTTGGCCGTCGAATGGCGCTAGCTGCGCAGCATTTGTGCACCGCCGCCATCAGTGTCAGCCAGTTTGCCGTGGCATACGGAGCTCCATCGCAGTCTTTAACACTGGTAGCATGCCGCGACAGCGTAGACGTGAACCGTATGTGCAGTTGACGGACTTTGAGCGAGGGCGTATAGTGGGCATGCGGGAGGCCGGGTGGACGTACCGCCGAATTGCTCAACACGTGGGGCGTGAGGTCTCCACAGTACATCGATGTTGTCGCCAGTGGTCGGCGGAAGGTGCACGTGCCCGTCGGCCTGGGACCGGACCGCAGCGACGCACGGATGCACGCCAAGACCGTAGGATCCTACGCAGTGCCGTAGGGGACCACACCGCCACTTCCCAGCAAATTAGGGACACTGTTGCTCCTGGGGTATCGGCGAGGACCATTCGCAACCGTCTCCATGAAGCTGGGCTACGGTCCCGCACACCGTTAGGCCGTCTTCCGCTCACGCCCCAACTTCGTGCAGCCCGCCTCCAGTGGTGTCGCGACAGGCGTGAATGGAGGGACGAATGGAGACGTGTCGTCTTCAGCGATGAGAGTCGCTTCTGCCTTGGTGCCAATGATGGTCGTATGCGTGTTTGGCGCCGTGCAGGTGAGCGCCACAATCAGGACTGCATACGACCAAGGCACACAGGGCCAACACCCGGCATCATGGTGTGGGGAGCGATCTCCTACATTGGCCGTACACCACTGGTGATCGTCGAGGGGACACTGAATAGTGCACGGTACATCCAAACCGTCATCGAACCCATCGTTCTACCATTCCTAGACCGGCAAGGGAACTTGCTGTTCCAACAGGACAATGCACGTCCGCATGTATCCTGTGCCACCCAACGTGCTCTAGAAGGTGTAAGTCAACTACCCTGGCCAGCAAGATCTCCGGATCTGTCCCCCACTGAGCATGTTTGGGACTGGATGAAGCGTCGTCTCACGCGGTCTGCACGTCCAGCACGAACGCTGGTCCAACTGAGGCGCCAGGTGGAAATGGCATGGCAAGCCGTTCCACAGGACTACATCCAGCATCTCTACGATCGTCTCCATGGGAGAATAGCAGCCTGCATTGCTGCAAAAGGTGGATATACACTGTACTAGTGCCGACATTGTGCATGCTCTGTTGCCTGTGTCTATGTGCCTGTGGTTGTGTCAGTGTGATCATGTGATGTATCTGACCCCAGGAATGTGTCAATAAAGTTTCCCCTTCCTGGGACAATGAATTCACGGTGTTCTTATTTCAATTTCCAGGAGTGTAGTTATGCAAACAATACTTTGGACAAAACTGGTAATTACTTTGGAATTAATTAAGAGCTGGCTATGCTAACATGTTTTCTCATAGAGCCAAATAAATACTTAAAGAATGCCAGTGTTTCACTTTGCAAATGTTTACAATTAGTATAGAATTTATATTTGTTTATAAGTCAACAATAGAAATTAAGTTATGAAAGAATTATTGATTTCACCCTATAATGAAAGCTATTAACTAGAAATAATCAGAATAAATTAGATAATCAATTACATAGACAAAACTAAGCACAAAACTTTAAAACTGAGGGCCAACCTTTCTCTTTTATGAAAAGCAGATTATATTTATGTATGTTAATGGTAATTAGTTAAAAGTGAAAAAACTAATTTAAGGAGGCAGATGTCAAAACAAGAGGGGAAGTAAATGTATCCCAGCTTGCTTCGTCATAAGTTGCACAGTGATACGAAAGATATGAACAAACCTTATTTGTGTTACAGCTAAGGAATGCACAACGGGAACTTGATCACCTCAGAACAGCAAATGGCTCCCTTGGTGAGAGACTGGAAGCACTCGCATCCACAGCAGCAGCGTCCTCAAATAACAGCTCTGGAGTTGCCGGCCATCGCTCCTTACTTGCCGAAATGGAGTGTGAAAATGAAGCCAATGGAGAAGCATCACCACTCCTTGGAACACTTACACCAGATGCGGTAGGTACATTTCAAAACAGAGCATTTATTGATGTAGTTCAGTGGTGATTTCAATTATCTGTATATTCATCATCACAGCATATCATCTAGGTACAATGTATTCATATTGCAAACATCTGACACAATAGAGAAAATTTTCTTGGAGTTAAAATACCCTTTTTCTTAGATACAGAAGTGACAAATTGCATGTGAATTTTGAACTTCTGTTTTGTGCTCAAAGCTGTTTCCTTATCTATGTTTGCTGTCTAATATGTTATTGGGAAACATGGTTATGCCTTGAGCAAACACAATTCCTTCTTGTTTTACTATCCATACATGCTTTGGAGAAGTTTCTCCATCTTCAGTGGGTTTCATTTAGCATCTGTTGAACACCATACAAAGAATTTATACATTGCGATATTTAGCAGTTTGTGAGATTATATTATTTACATTACTATAACCATTGACAGAAATATTAACATGAAGAATAAATGTATACTTTATTATTACCTATTGGTGTTTGTAAGTCTACTTGGTATTTGCAGCACTGCTATAATTATTGCTTTCAGAATTTCATCTCTAATTAATAAGCATTTATCAACTTTTTAAACATAGTTTCTCAGTTGTTTTATGCATACTATGATATTATCGATTTTTCAGTTTTATTTTCTCCCCCTTTTTATATTGCACTACTATTATGTTACGTCGTTAACAAAGATTCGTTGTTTTACTCTTGAACTAGTGTTTTTGAGGTTGCGGTACCATTTGAAAAAATGTGTTGTGATGTATGCTGATATTGATTAGGTTTTGTGAAATCATAGTCTGCTCCCCCACTCCAATCAACATTTCATGAAGCCTAATCATAATCATGTCAACCCTTTTTTTTAAAAAACACTACTTTAACCTATAAACTTCTAGTCAAAAATAGTAAGTGACAATAGTGCAATAGAAAAAGGGGAAAAAACAAATCTGAAAAATGGATAATATCATACTAGGACTAAAACATTTTTTGCAAAATTACATTAAAAAATGATAAACACTTACTAACTGCAGATGACTTATTGCAAAGCAGTAATTACAGCTGTGCTGCAAATACCAAACAAACTTGTGATACAGTAATAAGGTATACATTCATTCTTCATGTTAATATTTCTGTCAATACTTCACAGTAATGTAAATACTGTGCTCTCAAGAACTGCTAAATCACAATGCATAAATGCTTTGTATATTGTTCAACAGATAGTAAATAAAATTCACTGAAGAGGGAGTAAAACAATACAAAAATGTTTGCTCCAGGCTGAACCACAGTTCCTTATGACATATTTGAACTTCTGGTAGTCAAAATCAGTACACAAACTCTGTAAGGTGCACTGTACAAAATTTTGTGCTATCAGGAAAGTATGTATGTCTTCAGGTGCTATGTTACAATTTAAGTTTTGTTCATCTGTAGAAGGCCATTAAGAAATTATGTTAAGTTTTAATGAGTCATCAGAATAAAGTACACAGAATTGCAAAAATATGAATGTGGATTGAGGATTTGGGGAGGCAAAAGCAATAAAAATGATCAAAACATATGTGGTATAGTTGATACAGTTCAGGGAACTTAACAGCATTGTGAAAAATTATAAGCAGATAGTAAGTAAAACAAATGTATTCAAACTCTTGCTAATGTGAGTGTGCTGGTCAGTGTACATTGTTGTATGATATATTAGCAATAGCAGGGTTCTTAATGGTATGAATTTTATGTTTCAGGTGAAAATTAAAGAAGAAGCTTTCTCAGTTTATTTGCAACTGAGGAGACTATGTGCAGAATGGGACAGGAAAAGAAATGACTCAATAACTTCAGATCCTGAATCATTGCCCATGGACAGTATACCAGTTGACATCTTAAAGGTGAGAACAATTTTACTCATAGCACAGGTCTATTTGTAACTCTGTTTTCTGTCCTAAGCATTCTTTTTTTCTATAAAGTGAGACTTAGCCAATGTATTGAAACACACAACTACACAGCAGACAGGATACTACTTGTGCTCATGACAAAATGCCAAGTATCACACAGGCATATACAAAATTAATAACAATGGCTAGGCTTTTGAAGTGTCGTTCCAGTGTGTTTCATAAGCTAAAGTTTGTAAACCTAGTTTTTATGACCCTGTTTGACACATGAAACATTTATCATATCAAAAGGAGAATTCTCTTAAGAAAGCTATAAAGTTACAATACAGGTCTGTTGGACAATGCCGGCCAGTGTGACCGAGCGGTTCTAGGCGCTTCAGTCCGGAACAGCGCAACCGCTACGGTTGCAGGTTCGAATCCTGCCTTGGGCATGGATGTGTGTGATGTCCTTAGGTTAGTTAGGTTTAAGTAGTTCTAAGATTTTAGGGGACTGATGACCTCAGATGTTAAGTCCCATAGTGCTCGGAACCATTTGAACCATTTTTTTGTTGGACAATATAAACCTTCAGGACAAATGCCAATAATATCAATAATCACAAATAAAAGTACATACACAATCCATGTTTTCTAAACTAGTAGTTTCTTTCTCAGGGAGGAGAGAAGGATAGCATTACGAAGTTTTAAAAGGAAGGTCTCATCACTAAGACCTCAAGGTGAGAGGAATCAAACTTTTGCTTCCCTTGTTCTAATTACAGGGTAGGTCCCTGCCATCCTGCCCTTCCTTCCCCAGTGTATTCCTACCAAGCAAGGTGGTGCAGTGATTAGCTCAGTGGATGTGTGTTCAGAAGTACAGTGGTTCAAATCAGAGTCTGGCCATCCAAATTTGTTTCCTTTGATTTTCCTAAATCATTCTTGGCAAATGCCAGGATGGTTCCTTTGAAAGGGAATGACTGATTTCCTTTTCAGTCTTGAAACATTCTGAGCTTATGTCAATATCTACTGGCCTCAATGTCAACAAGACATTAAACCCTAATCTTCCTTCCTTCCTCAGTCTATCCCTCTCTCTTCCCCAAGAAAGGAACTATTGTTCAGAAAGCTAGGATTGGGAATACTCATTTATATGTATATGTCAGTAGTACTGATATTCCTCGTGAACTTAATCACTGTCCAGCAATTCTGTCTCAAGATTTTCACTATCATTGCAAGACAAATTATATGTAAACTCACCAAGCAAATGCATGCTTTTGTTCTCCTTATCTTCATTGTTTAATGATGCCTAGGAACTGATGGTATCTCATCTTTAAGCAAATATAAATTATATGTTTTGTAAGTAGTGTCACCCAAGTTTGCTAAATATAATGAGAAAATGAGGTGTTACAACAGTTGAGCAGTTTCAAAGGTACCCAGCTCTTGAAAGGGTTATCTTTGCCATGATAATGTTGGAAAATGTGGTGTCACGAGGATGGATGGAGCATATCTTGCAGTTCAGGAATTTAGAACAATAAGAGTGAATCTGTAATGAAAGTGCATTGGAAGTGCGAGAAATGGCATGCAACTTCACATTGTAGTTGGCAACAAAGAACTGTTCAGACAGAATATTACAAGCGATACATCTCATTTCCAAATTTTACTTCTGATCGAAATCTTGGTGCAAAAGCTGCTTGATGAATTTTGAGCATGCATAACAGAGCTCTTTTGTATGAGGAAAACACCTTTTACATTGTGGTAAACATACAATAAATTATGTTGTAGCCATAACAGCATAAGACAGCTGTCCCACCCCTCCCTGTAACATGTGACAAATACTTAGGCTCTTATTACAATGCACCCAGCAGATGAAACTCAGCATAAGCTCTACGAATGCTCTAAGTATATTGATTCACTCCACAAGTGTGCAGAGCACATATGTACTTCAAACTTAACAACAGTTGCTAAGATGTTAAACAATGGTCACCTGTTCATAGCTATTGATTTTTCTTGATTGTTTACTCACTCGTTTATATTTGACTCAGCAAAACCTTTACATTTCTCTTCTGTTTAATTAATGGAAACACAATGGAACACAATGTTCCTACTGTTAATATTTAGTTATCCAGCTAAAGGAAAACTACTGTATGAAAAGAATATTATTAGGTGCAGTCCCTCCCCCATGAACCATGGACCTTGCCATTGGTGTGGAGGCTCGTGTGCCTCAGCAATACAGATTGCCATACCAGAGGTGCAACCACAACAGAGGCGTATCTGTTGAGAGGCGAGACAGATATATGGTTTCTCAAGAGGGGCAGCAGCCTTTTTAGTAGTTGCAGGGACAACAGTCCACATGATTGACTGATCTGGCCTTGTAACATCAGCCAAAATGTCCTTGTTGAGCTGGTGCTGTGAATGGTTGAAAGCAAGGGGAAACTACAGCCATAATTTTTCCCAAGCACATGCAGATCTACTATATGGTTAAATTAGGGTGATGTCCTCATGCGTAAAATATTCCAGAGGTAAAATAGTCCCCCATTCGGATCTCCAGGTGGTGACTACCCAGGCGGGCATTGTTATCAGGAGAAACAAAACTGGCATCCTACGGATCGTGACGTGGAATGTCAGATCCCTTAATTGGGCAGGTAGGTTAGAAAATTTAAAAAGGGAAATGGATAGGTGAAAGTTGTATATAGTGGAAATTAATGAAGTCCAGTGGCAGGAGGAACAGGACTTCTAATCTGGTGAATATAGCATTATAAATACAGAATCAAAGAGGGTAATGCAGGAGTAGGTTTAATAATGAACAAAAAAATATAGAAACGTGAATAAGCAACTATGAACAGCATAGTGAACGCATTAATGCAGCCCACATCTGCCACAGTAGTACGTGTTTATATGTCAACTAACTCTACAGATGAGGAGGAGATTGAGGAAATTTATGATGAGATAAAAGAATTATTCAGATAGTTAAGGAAGTAAAAATTTAATAGTCACAGGGGACTGGAATTCGAAAGTAGGAAAAGGAAGAGAAGAAAAAGTAGTAGGTGAGTATAGACTGGAGGAAAGGAATGAAAGAGGAAGCCAACTGGTAGAATTTTGCACAGAGCATAATTTAATCACATCTAACACATGGTTTAAGAATCATGAAAGGAAGTTGTATACATGGAAGACACCTGGAGACACTGCAAGGTTTTAGATTGATTATGTGGTGGTAAGACAGAGATTTCAGAACCAAGTTTTAAATTTAAGACATTTTCAGGGGGCAGATATGGACTCTGACCACAATTTACTGCTCATGACCTGCAGATTAAAACTGAAGAAACTGCAAAAAGGCAGGATTTTATGGAGATATGAGCTCGATAAACTGAAAGAACCAGAGGTCATAGAGTGTTTCAGAGGGAACATTAGGGAATGATTGACAAGAACAGGGGAAAGGAATATGGTACAAGAAGAATGGGTAGCTTTGAGAGATGAAATAGTGAAGGCAGCAGAGGATAAGTAGGTGAAAAGACAAGGGCTAGTAAAATCCTTGGGTAATGCAAAAATATTGAATTTAATCGATGAAAGGAGAAAATATAAAAATTCAATAAATGAAGTAGACAAAACAGAATACTTGGAGATGAAGAGGCTTGCACAGGATAGAGAAGTGTGGCGAGTTGAAGCAAACCAGTCTTTGGATTGAAGATGACGATGACGACAACAACAACAACAACAACAACAAGATGCAGTCAAAAACAAATAAGCCGGAAGCTGTAAAATGAAAATCACTGAAAAGATTGTAATGCCACTGGCAGTGGAAAAAAGCATGGTCTCTATAAGAGCACTCTCCATTAGAGGGACTTAGGTGTGTACCCATGTGATGACAGAGTGACCGTATGCATGTGTCTGCATCCACTGCACTCATTCATGCTGAAAACAATGAAATGGAAGCTTCAGAAGAAGAGCAAAGGGGTGCAGTGCATTCCCTGAAAAAGTAGTGCAGGGAATGACATTCATTGAAGAATTTCATAAATGTATGGAAATTGTTTCACGTATGTTGCAAGGGTCAAGGCATGGCACAAATGAATCTGTGAAGGCTGGATTTCTTTGGCTGATGTTGTGCAGTCTGGAATGCCACACTGCAATACAAATGCCATTGCCCAGAAACCGGAGGCCGTCATTATTCAATACCAGCAAGTTGTAGCCATTGCCACAGAGTGAAGATTGAGCATCAGAAATATTCAAGCCATCATTAATGACAGATTGAAATTTCGAAAGTTTGCACTCAATGGCTGTCTTTGAGTCTTCAACCAGCACAGTAAGCATATTGAATGAAACTCTCTCTTCAACAGCTGCAGCAATATGCCAAGGAAGGGAACGAGTTCCTGTCATGAGGCATACATGGAGACAAGACCTGGTTTCATCATTTCGAACTAGAGCCCAAATGATCAAGTCTCCAGTGGAAGATGTAGGATCCCCACCACACAAAATGTGATACAACCCCAGCTCTTCTTTTGAAACCTTCATTTCACTGTTTCTAGCATGACTGAGTGCAGTGGACAGTAAACACTTGTGCATAGTTGCTCAGTCATCTTGTGGCTGTGCACCCATGTCCCACAAGAGACTGCACTCTTACAGGAACCATACCTTTCTTTGCAGACAATATCATTACAATCCTTTTAGTGGTTTTCATTTTATGGCCTCTGGCTCATATCTTTTTGAATGTACCTCATACAAATGGTTGACATCCAAGCTTCAGAATAAGTAGATACATAAACCAATAAAAAAAGAATGTACACTCAGGAACAATACATTTATTTTTACTTCTATATTGGTGAAAAATGTAAGATCCAATCCATTCTGGAAATGTGGAACAGTTCTCTGAACAGTATTTGAAAAGCTTGTTACAGTATTTTATTCATATGCTACCATAAAGACTTTATATGCACGTATTAACTTCCCACCATTGTCCTTTGCTATACTAACCCAGTAACCATCCTGATTATACTTCATTTCCAGGCATACATTCACAATTTCCCCATTAAATCCTTCCATTAATTGTGAAGTTTGAATGTGGAAGTAGAATATAAAGAGAAAAATGAAGTTACTTCACATATCTTCCATTAACTTTTTATTCTTCCTTCATTTTCCCAATTTAACAATTTCAAAACTTCCTCTAGCTCTGCTGAGAATCAGTTAGCTGCTATAGAATCATCATGCCTGACTCCTTTTTAAATTCTGAATTTCCTGCTATCTGCACGAAGCCTAATGGACACTTTTAGCATTAATGAGTTAAAGGTCACCCTAAAAGTAAAGAATGTTTGTTTTGTCCAGATATTTTTATTCAAGATAATGAAAGAAAACATATTTTGGTATCTTAGCTATTTTTCTACATAGATGCTTCAAAAATTTAAACATTTTCCAATACTTTCTGCATACTCAATTACCACCAAGTTTTTGAATTGATCACTAATGTCCTCTTCAGTTCATTGTCATATCTGTAATACTTTCCATCCAAAAAATATTTTGTTTTAGGGAAAAGATGCTTATCACAGGGGACCAAATTGGGGATATAAGAAAGGTGTTGAAAAATTTCTTATTTAAACTGCCAAAGCAAATCCTTCACCAATGCAGCAGAATACAGGCAAATGTTGTTATCAAGAAGTACAATACCTCTGGACAACAATCCATGCAGTTTGTTTTGAATGGAGCAGCATTTATGGTCTCTGCTCTGGGCTAAAGTCAATCAGGACACCCATTTGATACTGTTTGACTTTTCTTGGTTTTTGGAATCATGAATTATGCCATTCCATTGACTGGAACTTTGTTTCTAGATTTTGTGTGAAAGCCAGGTCTCATCAATCTCAGTGGTTCAAAAACTCTTTGCCATCATCTTCGTACCAAGTCAGAAAAGTCGACGCAGCTCATACTTGTTGTTTTTTGTGTTCATCTGTCAGAAATTGAGAAGCCTACCTTGCATACACTTCTCTATAGCTCAAATCACCACTAACAATTTGATAAACAATTGATCATGAGATTTCATGAAAACACAAGTCTTGTCAGGCACAGCTGAAAGTCAGCCTGTCACTCATAAACATGAATATTCATTCATCTGCTGTTAAATGTGATGCACCATTTTAGAACTGAGGCTTCACTCATCATATTTCCATTAAATTCAATTATTTGTCTGTAAATTTTGATAGGGTGGACTTTTTCATTCAGAAACCATATTGGAATATCATTAATTTTGTCACACATTCCAAAATCAAACAAATAAACAGTCAATGACCATTCCTGCTTGTTAACATCATATTGGCACTAATGATTAGGAAGGTCTATGACTTGGTGGTCAGGATGGAAGTGGAATTGCATGGCTCATAAGCTCAAAATGGTCTTCACCTTTTGAATGATCCTTGTATACCATCGAGTAAACCAGCCTGAAGCAATATGTTGTGTCCAGGGCTGTTATTACAGTTTTTGCTGAAACTGACTTTAAAGCTTTCTTAGATTTTTTTAGTTCATACACTGAGGGGAAATGCATGCTCATTATGTTGTTCTGTAATTTCTTCATAACTTGATCCACTGGGCAGTGGCTAATTGTAAAGCCAACTTGTTTCTTTGATTGGTTGAAAATTGATAGTTTTTCTGCTCAGTTGGTAAAGATATTATTGATGTACATCACAGAAAAGAAGGTAGTAAGTCTATAGTTCTTTTTTACTTGTTAGTCTCCTTTCTTGGGAAGCATAACAATTACAGCAATGTTCTCATCTACATATACATAGCGATGATGCAATTCACATTTCAGTGCTTTGCAGAGGGTTCACAGAACCACTTTCAGACTATTTCTCAACCATTTCAATCTTGAATAGTACGTGGGAAAAACAAACATCTGAATCTTTCAGTGTAAAATTTGATTTACCTTATGTTATTGCAATGGTCATTTCTCCTTATGTAGGTGGGAGTCAACACAATATTCTTGCATTCAGAGGACAAAGTCAAAGATTGAAATTTTGTGAAAAGGCCTTGGCACCTGAAAAATGTTTTGTTTTGATGACTGCCATCCCGACTCTCATATCTTACCTGTGATGCTCTCTCTCCTATTTCACAATAATACAAAGTGAGCTTTCCTCCTTTAAACCTCTTTGATGTCCACTGTCTATCCTATATAGTAACAATTTAAACTGTGCAGAAATAATTTTGAAGAATTGTGCTCCTCAACAAACATTCTGTAAATAGCATAAATTTTTCACTTTGCAATGTACTGCGCACAGTGTTGAAACTTAAGTAGAATAAAACTGTGCACTGGACTGGTACTGGAACTTAGAACCTTGTCTTTTGTGAACGTTACCCTTACCAGCATCTGTGAAGATGGAAGGTAGGAGAGAAGTATTGATGAAAGTGAAGCTTTGAGGCTGCCTGGATAGCTGTCACTAAGAGAACTGTCTGTGATAGGCGAGATTGTACGTTCACGTCCCAATCCAAAGTTTTAATTTGCCAGAAAATTTCAATTTTGTGAGTGATTTATTTTATTTTATTTTATTTTTTGTGCCTCTTCTAGCTCTAATAATTTCAATTGAAATACCATCATCATTTCCAGTTTAGCTTGCAGGCTATCATGCCTGCAGCTTCCAAGAAGTAATCTCCAATCTTCAAATTTGCACATGGTTTGCAATTCTTATTTTTTATGCGTGTATTTAACTTTCAAATGATCCTACTGCTAATACTAAAGAACTAATTCAGAAGTTTCATTTTTGTGACATAGTTTCGTTTCCACTACTACTTTTGGTGAACTAAAAATTGTCATATTTCAGCCCGGAATGTTATCTGGTGCGATGTCAGAGCTGATGACATTACTTTGCGAGCCAGGGGGACGACGAGAGTCCAGCTGCAGTAGTGGTACTGGCAGTGTACTGGAGATGGAAGTCGAGCTTCACCGAACCCGTGAATCACTCGAAAAGACAGAGCGCCAGCTGCAGGAGCGTACCGAAGAGCTGCGAAAACGAACCGATGAGGTGCTGCAACTCAAGAGTAAAGTATGTATTGCAGTTACACTGGTTAAAAATTAAAGTATGTGTATGTTGTCAAAAATGATTTTCAGTTACTGGTACTAAAATAATTCAGATCATTCTAAGACAATGATAACCAACTTGACATCCAAAATGTTCTATAATGAATCCACTGCACACTAATTAAATATCTTTATTTTTCAAGACTGTGACTGACTACACCTGATGTGAGCAGAAGTCTGCTAGAGAGAGTGATGGGAGTAAGGAGAAGGCATCAGGTGGGGATGGGTTGGCGTAGCAGCGAGGTGGGGGTGAGGGAAGATGCTGCACTGCTTATGGAGCTGTGCAGGGACATGGTGGGGACAGGATGGGCCACTAGATAATGTGTCAGGAAGTTGTGTAGGAGAGAGGTAGGGAGGGGGAGCAGTAGTTGGAGGAAGAAGGGAGAGTGGAGGGGAGAGGAATAGAGAAGGGGGAAAGACTAGTATGTAGGTGCATTAGTGAGATGGAAGGCAGGTGTAGTTTTGGTGTGGGGGAAGGTTGGTGGAGGACAGGGAGTAAGAAAGGTTGATGCCACAGTGGTTACTGGAACAAAGAATGTGTTGTAGAGACAGTTCCCATCTGTATTATACCTACCAACATTAGCTTTTTTGAGCTGTGTAAGTGGAAACTCTGTCTATAACCAAGCCTCCACCTCACCCCCACATTCACTCCAACAGATTGCTGCTCACGTCAGACACAGTTGCAGTCAGACGCCAGGGCCTGGAGACAGTGACTGCATGTGTGTGAGAGAGAGAGTTTTGCTTGTGTGAATGTGTGTGGTTTCTCTATTTCAAAGGACTTTTTCATTCAAAAGCTCAAATGTTTACCAGTCTTTTTCATTGCCCCTGTCTGCATTCAATGACTTCTATATGTGATGAGTAGCAATCTATACTTTTCACATTGTTATTTCCCCTCCCCACTTTGTTCCAGTACCTCTTCATTAGCTACCCGCTTACCAATTTAATCTTCAGCATTTCCTGTAGTACTGCATTTCAAAAGCTATTCTCTTCTTATTTGTAGTATTATGTCCCACATTTACTTTCCGTACATGGCTGCACTTCATCTTTTCTTGCTGTGACCAAACTGCATTTTATATCTTCTCTACTTCTGCTGCCATTTTTTATTTCTCTGCCCAAACAGAAAAGCTCATTACTACTTTTAGTGTTTCATTTCCTAACTCTGTTCCCTCAGCATTGCCTGATTGAATTCAGGTTCACTCCACTATCCTTGTTTCTCTTGTACTGTTGTTAATTTTTTCAAGACACTAGCAGTTCTATTAAACTTCTATCTCTGACATATCTACAGTAAATTGTAATATTTGTTTTCCTTTCTTCTCTCTGAACCAAAGTTCATTTTACAAATTCATCTCAGTTTTCTGTACAAATGGAACTACCATCTGGCTTCTGTACAAGGTTTGGTCCCTCAGAAACTCACAATTCTAAAGGGTGTGTTGTACTCCAGCCAGCATTGTTTAATTTGATTTGATTTATTTCATCTCATAACATACTATATTCAGATCATATGATCTGTTGTACTGGAGACATGTCAGTGTATAATTTTAGGTATTTAGTTTACAGACTTAAAAATAACAACAAATATAATTATAAAAAAAAAATTCTAGCAGTACAATACTTTTACTTTTTTTTACAGAGATGTTAGTTGCTCTGTTTAAATTATCACCTCATCATTCATAAACTCCTCCACTGAATAACAATATTTTTCCACCAAGAGTTCATGTAATTTTTTCTTTAGATAAATTTTCATGCTCAGAATATCACAGCTCTTTAACTTATTGTATATTTTCATGCTAATGTATTGAGGAGTCATAGAATATAGCTTTAAGCAGTCTGGAGGGAGCATAAAATTTTGTTTTTGCCTAGTTGTGTAAGTGTGCTTGAAGTGAAATTCTTTGAAAAGTTCAGGTTTACTGTACAGAAAAATTAGAATTTCAAAAATGTATAGTGACAGGACAGATAATATATTTAGTTTTTTAAACAATGGGAGACATAAGATTCTTGGATATTTGGCACACATCTTCCTAATGATTCTTTTTTGAAGATTTAATATCCTTACCATATAACTTGAATTACCCCCAAAAATGACAGATACAGAGTAACTATGGTACACAATTTTTTGGCTGTCCATGTCTATTACGTCATGTAATATTCCCATTGCAAAAGAAAGGCTATTTAGTTTGTTAACTAAATATTCTAAGTGTGCCTGCCAGCTTAAGTTTTTGTCCAAGTTTAGTCCTAAGAATTTCACTGTGCTTGCTGGTTCTATCTTCTCATTTTTATGTAGGACATAGATCTCATTTGGTTTATATCGTTTTGTTTTGAACTGTGTGAGTTGTGTTTTTGTAATGTTTAGTTTCAGACCATTTAATTGAAACCAGGCTTCCAGAGAATCCATAGTGTTTACAACGCAGTCAGTGATTTCTGTAGAGCTATTTTCTTTAGTCCGCACTGAAGTGTCATCTGCAAATAGAACTGACTTAGCATTGATGTTCAATGGTAAATGGTTGTTAGAAGCTTTCTCTAAATGTACAGAAGCTATAAATCTATATTTGTCTTTCTTAAAACTATCTTCTGAGATAACTGTTCCCTCATATATTACTACATTTCAACAAAACTAAAACTGATTCTCTTTAAACTCAGCTTCTACCTGTTCAGTCTAGCCTTCTGGAACCATTGCTTATTAAAATGATAGTTCAGCAATATATCTTTGTGCTTTGGCATTAATACTATTTCATTCTTTTTGAAGCCTGAGGGTATTTCATTTCTAACAAAGAGATAGAGGGGCTGGCCAGTACTTACCTCAGCTCAGTACAGCCGATAGATACACATAAAACAGAACTGAAAATTTACATTCCTAGCTTTCGGAACTTTGTTCCTTCATCAGGGAGGAGAGAGGGGAAAAAAGGGAAGAAGGGAAAGTGGATTCAGTTACTCACAACCCAGGTTATGAAGCAACGGGGAAAGGTAAACAGGGAGGGTAGCAAGGATGGAGGCATGGTTGTCAGAGGGAAGCCAAAGATATTCTACTGTAAGTACTGTGCCAGCTTCAAACCAAAGAGGATGCATACAGAAGTAAATACACTCCTGGAAATGGAAAAAAGAACACATTGACACCGGTGTGTCAGACCCACCATACTTGCTCCGGACACTGCGAGAGGGCTGTACAAGCAATGATCACACGCACGGCACAGCGGACACACCAGGAACCGCGGTGTTGGCCGTCGAATGGCGCTAGCTGCGCAGCATTTGTGCACCGCCGCCGTCAGTGTCAGCCAGTTTGCCGTGGCATACGGAGCTCCATCGCAGTCTTTAACACTGGTAGCATGCCGCGGCAGCGTGGACGTGAACTGTATGTGCAGTTGACGGACTTTGAGTGCGGGCGTATAGTGGGCATGCGGGAGGCCGGGTGGACGTACCGCCGAATTGCTCAACATGTGGGGCGTGAGGTCTCCACAGTACATCGATGTTGTCGCCAGTGGTCGGCGGAAGGTGCACGTGCCCGTCGACCTGGGACCGGACCGCAGCGACGCACGGATGCACGCCAAGACCGTAGGATCCTACGCAGTGCCGTAGGGGACCGCACCGCCACTTCCCAGCAAATTAGGGACACTGTTGCTCCTGGGGTATCGGCGAGGACCATTCGCAACCGTCTCCATGAAGCTGGGCTACGGTCCCGCACACCGTTAGGCCATCTTCCGCTCACGCCCCAACATCGTGCAGCCCGCCTCCAGTGGTGTCGCAACAGGCGTGAATGGAGGGACGAATGGAGACGTGTCATCTTCAGCGATGAGAGTCGCTTCTGCCTTGGTGCCAATGATGGTCGTATGCGTGTTTGGCGCCGTGCAGGTGAGCGCCACAATCAGGACTGCATACGACCGAGGCACACAGGACCAACACCCGGCATTATGGTGTGGGGAACGATCTCCTACACTGGCCGTACACCACTGGTGATCGTCGAGGGGACACTGAATAGTGCACGGTACATCCAAACCGGCATCGAACCCATCGTTCTACCATTCCTAGACCGGCAAGGGAACTTGCTGTTCCAACAGGACAATGCACGTCCGCATGTATCCCGTGCCACCCAACATGCTCTAGAAGGTGTAAGTCAACTACCCTGGCCAGCAAGATCTCCGGATCTGTCGCCCATTGAGCATGTTTGGGACTGGATGAAGCGTCGTCTCACGCGGTCTGCACGTCCAGCACGAACGCTGGTCCAACTGAGGCGCCAGGTGGAAATGGCATGGCAAGCCGTTCCACAGGACTACATCCAGCATCTCTACGATCGTCTCCATGGGAGAATAGCAGCCTGCATTGCTGCGAAAGGTGGATATACACTGTACTAGTGCCGACATTGTGCATGCTCTGTTGCCTGTGTCTATGTGCCTGTGGTTCTGTCAGTGTGATCATGTGATGTATCTGACCCCAGGAATGTGTCAATAAAGTTTCCCCTTCCTGGGACAATGAATTCACGGTGTTCTTATTTCAATTTCCAGGAGTTTAGGTATATAGTATAAAGATAAACACAACTATGTGGGATGAAAAGATGCGTGAATGGCTAAAGAGGAAAGGGAAAGAGGAGAAGACTGAAGAGTGAATGGGAGTGAGGTTGTTTAACGTAGGTTCAGTCCAGGGGGATGGCGGGATGAAAGGATGTGTTGGAGTGCAAGTTCCCATCTCCGCAGTTCAGAGGGACTGGTGTTTGGTGGGAGAAGTCAAATGGCACATACGGTGTAGCAGGCTCCTAGGTCCCTAGAATTATGCTGGAGGGCATGCTCCGCTACTGGGTATTGGGCATCTCCTAGGCGGACAGTTCGTCTGTGTCCGTTCATGCGCTCAGCCAGTTTGGTTGTTGTCATGCCGATGTAAAAGGCTGTGCAGTGCAGGCATGTCAGTTGATAAATGACATGTGTAGTTTCACACGTAGCCCTGCCTTGAATTGTGTATGTTTTACCAGTAGCGGGGCTGGAGTAGGTGGTTGTGGGGGGATGCATGGGGCAGGTTTTGCAGCGGGGTCGGTTACAGGGGTAGGAACCGCTGGGTAGAGAAGGTAGTCTGGGAATATTGTAGGGTTTAACAAGGATGTTACGGAGGTTAGGGGGGCGACGAAAGGCAACTCTGGGTGGTGTGGGGAGAATTTTGTCAAGGGATGATCTCATTTCAGGGGTTGACTTGAGAAAGTCATATCCCTGGCGGAGTAATGTGTTGATGTTTTCGAGGCCAGGATAATATTGGGTGACAAGGGGGATGCTTCTGTGTGGTCTGGGGGTAGGAACATTGTTGTTGGACGGGGAGGAATGTATTGCTCGGGAAATCTGTTTGTGGACAAGGTCTGCAGGATAGTTGCGCTTATGGCGAGGGGAAGGGGGGGTGAGAGAGATAGAGAGAGAGAGAGAGAGAGAGAGAGAGAGAGAGAGAGAGAGAATGAGTATGTTTGATGAAAGTTGGGGTGCAGTGACTGAATCAGAATTTGTTTCAAAACAGAGTGATCAACATTTTTTTCTTAATGTAACATCTATTTCATAGACACAAACATTGCTTTTTTGTGCAATTTAATATAATACCCACTGCCATATAACACCATCCAGTGTTTGTGTATCCTTGAACAGTTTACTAAAAATACAGATTTATTGACAATTTGACTGAATCATGTTAATATTTCACATCTGTTAATTTTCATATTTTTCAGCATTATCAAATAAGTTTAGTCTGTGAGTAAACTGAAGTGCAAGCAGGCAAGTCTCCACTCTCTCTACCCAGCTACATCACAAGGAGCAACTACAGGTTGCTTCACTATCTTATACTGGCCTTAAATGTGTTAACAATAAACAGAATACAGAAATTAGAAACTAATATAACTAATGCAAGAAACACATGTTAACAAAATCTACATAAATTACCATACAATGCGCTGCTATGCTAGACAGCAAAGTGATTCTTAGTTGTCCTGTATGGCAGGCAGGTGGGGTGCTCTTCTGTGAAAGGCCACTTTCTCTCATCATAAGTGTGGCTCGCTCTTCAGTTTACCAACATGCTGTATCTGAAACCTTAATTTTGACACTAGCATACTGGATGCATTTTCATAAGAAAATGTATTGAGGAAATAAATTAAACTCTGTTACAGCTTAGTGTCCGTGAAGCAGAACTGCTAGCAGCAAAAGAGGAACGTGATCAGGCCAGACTTGATCTGCAAAATACACACCTGGCACGTGATGAAATTATAAATAAGGCATGGCAAGTACGTGATGGTGCAGTTGCACGTAAGAATGCCACTGAGGTGGAACTGGCCCGCACTCGCATCGATGTGATGCAGGTTAACAGTCAACTCTTGGAAGCCATTCAGCAGAAAGTAGAACTCAGCCAACAACTTGAGCAGTGGCAGGTAAGTATTATATATCGTGTGTGTCACACATAATATCTTTCCCTATCAGCTTCCAATTCTCTTTTGGTTCAAAGATGTTAATTAATCTATTCAGCACCAATATCAAGCTAACTTCTAACTTGTCTGTGTCAGATGGTTCTCTGAGGCCTTGGAAATTTGAGTTAACATGATGATGTAGGTAACGGTGAAGATCACATTACACTGAAACCTTCATGTCAGTGTCACACCACTGTTAGTATACAATCCACTATTTTCAACATGAGTGAAGTATTATGAGACGAAAGTGAATGAACAATAAATTAGAAATAAAATTTTAATATTCTCCTAGACAGTGCATTTAACATATTCAGGTACTCAATCTCATAGACAATGGAGGTCGAAATGAGAGATTCTATATCAATATTTGGAAAAACTGCAAATTCGAAAATGAATCCTAACTTGGACATTGTGTGGAACAGTGTACCAGTCACTGCAGAAGGATGATTTATGTGAAGGCATTTGCAGCATCCAGTTTTGTGAGACCGAAAAGGTGAACACTGATCAGATGAAGTGGAAATACAACAGGGAGAACCTATCAACCACACAACATCGATTGGGACGATATCATGATGTTACTGAGTTCATATGGGGGAAAATAACTGGCCCCCAGGAAATATGTTTGCACCCCATGAAACCCCAGCACATACTATGCATTTTGGTATAACAGTGACACATGTGAACCAGTGGATGGAGAGCAATATAAAACAATGAGGGGATACTGAATCATCCAATATTGCATCCTTTCATAGAAAGTGTTGCTACTACATTGACACCTTGCAATAGGTGTGGACCTGTAGGGGCTTACAGTTTGACACAGTCTTCTGCAGCTGGCATTGGTGACATGTTTGCTATAGGGTCAGCCCAGACACTATAAACACGTAAGATTGCAGTGGACACACAAATCCCATGGCAGACATAATGATTGGCAAGCTGGATTGAGTGCTTATGACCACCTGCTTCTACAAAGGTAAGTCAAATAGGAACAAAAATCTTGTTTATGAGTGTCTATGTTTGGCAGAACTGGGTCGACACTTCTAGAAAGCTTTGAAGACAGGGTGATGAGAGGGTGGGGGGGGAGGGTGGGGGGGGGGGGATAGAGCTGACCCTTCAACATTCCCTGCATTGCAGAATGAGTAATTACAAAATTTCTTGCTGGTAAATGAGCTCAAGCAAGCAACGGACATTTTTCAGAGACTTATTACACAGTCTGGGCACTGTCAAGTATCTGTGTATTGACATAAAGAGCTCAAGGAAGGGTGAAAATGAGTAGAAAATCAGGAGCACAATTGTTGCTCTCAGCCCAGCATAACAGACAAAAACATTCCCACAGTCCAAGATGTTCTTGAAGAAGATTGATGGATGAGTGTATCTGAAATTGAGGAATAGGTTGGAATAAGTTGGGGGAGCTATCAAGCAATGATCAAATGGTTCAAATGGCTCTGAGCACTATGGGACTTAACATCTATGGTCATCAGTCCCCTAGAACTTAGAACTACTTAAACCGAACTAACCTAAGGACATCACACAACACCCAGCCATCACGAGGCAGAGAAAATCCCTGACCCCGCCGGGAATCGAACCCGGGAACCCGGGTGTGGGAAGCGAGAACGCTACCGCACGACCACGAGATGCGGGCAGCAATGATCACAAATGTTCTAAAGTTTGTAATGTTCACATAAGATGGGCCTGTCACCTTTTGAGTGCAGATCAGAAGTTGAGAAGTTTGCAGGTCTATCAGCGGCTCACAGCAAGGTTTGTGAAATAGTGTGACATATTTTTGATTTGAGATCATCACCTGAGGCAAAACATGGGTACACCACTAGTAAAGGGGAGTCAGCCCCAATGAAAACCAAGGCTCAACTGTCAGCTGACAAGGCTGTCTTAACTGTTTCCTTCAACTGGCAAGGTTTTGAGTTTTTGCACCAGCGAGGCAGAACAAGTGCTTCTTATTACTGTGAGCTGTTGAGCCAGACGAGGGCTGCATATTGCCACAAAGACAAGACCAGCTGATGTGAGAGGCCACTCTCTTACAAATTCCAGGCTCTTTACTGCAACTCTGAAGGTCTCAAAACTTGAAGAAATGTAGTGGACTCAGCTTCATCACCCTCCCTAATGTCTGGACCTATCACCCTGTGATTTTCATACGATTGGGCTGCTTAAAGAAGTACGAGGAGGACAATGATTTGGAGGTGGTGAAGGTGTTGGGGGATTTGTGTGAAATTGGCTCCTGATGCAACCAGCTTCAGTCTACAAGTGTGGGATTTTAACAAAAAAAAAGACACCTTCCTTCTTACTGAGAAAAATGTATTTCTAAAGGAGATAACTACAGAAAAATTATTTTTGCCTTTTATTTTTCAATAAATAACTTTGTTTGTTTAAATAAAATCCTATATATATATTTGGTTTATCTTCATATTTTTCCTTCAGTGATGGGGTGCATGGATGTTATATTCTACCATTCTGACAATCCGCAGTGCTAATTAGCATGCCCACACCTTTCTTCAAGAAATATATTTGGCATAGTTCATTGGCATGGTGTTCCAATAGTCACTGTCAGTGCTTCATGTTCTCTTATACAAGCCATTGAGAAGGGGATGTAACAATATTTTGGAAAGGATAGTTGCTACTCACCACATAGCAGAGATGCTGAGTCGCAGATAGCCACAACAAAAAGACTGACACAAAATAAAACAAGAAGGCCTTTTGTAAAAAACACACACACACACACACACACACACACACACACACACACACACACACACAATGCTGCATTCTATGTGGGTGTGACAACTAACGAGCTGTCTGTCCTCATGAACGGCCACCGAAAAACTGTGGCCAAGACACAACTGGACCACCCTGTTGCTAAGCATGCTGCTCAACATGACATTTTTCATTTCAATGACTGCTTCACAGCATGTGCCATACAGATCCTTCCCATCAACACCAACTTTTCTGAACTGCACAGGTGGGAACTCTCCCTGCAATATATCCTATGTTCCTGTAACCCTCCTGATTTTGTTAGTCATTTTACTCACCCATCCAGCCCCTTCCTTGTCCCCATTCCAGTACTACACACCCATCTATGCTACCAATGCACCCACTCTTTTTACTTCTCTCCTTTCCTGTTAACCCCCCACCCCGGCTCTCTCACCCACCCCTCTCACCTGCCCTCCGTCTAACCTCCCAACTGCACCTAGCTGCCTTACTCTCTCTCCACCTCGCCCCTGCACACCCCCAGCAGCACTTCACCATCTCTCACTGCTACCCTGCTTTCTCTTCCCCTCCCCACTGCAGCCTCATTACCCCCACCCAGTTGCGTCTCCCACCATGCACTGCTGCTGCTGCTCATAGTCTGGCTTCAGCTGCCAGAGACTGTGATCATGTATGTGTGAGTTGCATTTGTGTGTGTGTGTGTGGGGGGGGGGGGGGATGTCTATTTTTGACAAAGGTCTTGTTGGCTGAAAGCTTATTTTGTATCAGTCTTTTTGTTGTGGCTGTCTGCGACTCAGCACTCACACTATATGGTGAGTAGCAACTATCCCTTTCATAATACTGTTACATTCCATCCTGGATTTTCCATGTAGAAGGGAATTATGCAGGAACATATTCATACCTTCTTTGATTTCATGCCATGGTATTCAGGAGCCCAACAAGATAATAATTCTCAACGTTGAAGATCATACGCATTTCCATTATCCTATGAATTTCATGCTTTCATTTGTCGTATTAAGTTAATTTCAGTCATATGTATCATCCTTGCTTTTGCAACTTCCTCAGACTATAATGTCTTTCCTTAAGTTTGATATGTCCCAGCACATAACTAGAGTTAGAGCCAGCATCTGCAAACTAAGCTGGGAGTGCATTTGTGTGGTACTGCCAAAGTTCTGCTGGGAAGAAACATAGCTTTTTTCCTAAAGTTTGGTAGTGCGTTTTATGAGTGATGTAAAAATTTAATTGTAAAATGTAAACTTTCATGGCTGGAATTGTCACAGTTTATAAAATATTCCAGGTTATTATGCCATGGTTGAAGAGATTTCACTTTAAAACTCGATTTTCAGGGAGGATCTTAGGTTTGTTGAATGTCCGATTCACACTCTGGGTTGCTACTGTCTGCAGCAAAATTCCGTTTCCGTCAGCTCCCGTGCAATGGTATGATGTCACATGTTTTGAAAGCATGAGTGCAATTGGCTGCTGCCGACTGCGGTTGTCCACTATTATCATCATCCCATGGTGGAAGACTGGTACACATTTTTTTCAGCACCAGAATCCAAATTTCATTCAATTTCATGCCCTCCTCCTTCCAATTGAAATTCCTGGGTGTTTCACAATCTCTATGGCGTCTCTCTATAGCCTTTGATGGTATGCAGCAATTGCCCTTGTGCTCTTCGAGTAATTTTTTGACAGTTATTTTTGTAGTAGCCACATACACCTCCCCACAACTACATGGAATCCTATAAATTCCAGCTTTTTCCAGCAGTTGATGAGCATCCTTGGCAGATTTTAGGTGATCTTGTATCTTCCGTGTGGGTGTGTAAATTATTGTGATCTCCCACTTTTTCAAGATTTTTCCAATGCAGTCACTCATGTCTTTAATGAATGGCAGGAAAACATTTGATTTCACCAGCACTTTGAGCATCACTATGGTTTCCATGCGGTGGTCTTAATACTCTTTCCACATGAGCAAACGAATAATCATTCTTGAGCAAGACATTGTTGAGATGTTTTAATTCTGCGTCAAGCAGCTCTGGTTCACGCATTGTCCTTGCTCTATCTTCCAGCATTTTTATTATGCCTCACTTTTGTTGTGGGTGGTGGTTTGAATCCCAGTGTAAGTAATGTTATGTGTGTGTGGGTTTTTGGTAAACATGTGGCCCAAGCTACCATCTTCTTTCTTGAAAACTAGCACATCAAGAAAATTTAATCTTTCACCTCTTTCACCTGCTTCATCCCCCTTGCTAAACTGAATCTTCAAAATGATCCAGTTCACGTTTTTGTGAAAACAATCCAGTTCTTCCCTGCCATGCTGCCACAAAACAAACATATCACCCACATAATGGAACCAAATATTCAGTTTCTTGTTCGTACTTTCCAATGCCTGCTCCTTGAATTTTTCCATTAAGTAGTTCACTATAACTGGGCTTAAGGAGCTCCCCATAGTGACACCATCCATCTGTTCATAGAGCTCTTTGTTCCATTTGAAATACATGGTTGTGAGGCAATATTTAAACAGTTTCACCACGGCACAATAGCCCAGAATGTTTTATTAATTGTAAAAATTTAAGGTTTGCTGATGACACTGTAATTCTGTCAGAGACAGCAAAGGGCCCGGAAGAGCAATTGAATGGAACAGAAAGTGTCTTGAAAGGAGGATCTAAGATGAACATCAACAAAAGCAAAACAAGGATAATGGAATGTAGTTAAATCAGGTGTTGCTGAGGAAATTAGATTCGGAAATGAGGCACTTAAATTAGTAGATGAATTTTGCTATTTGGGGAGCAAAATAACTAATGATGGTCCAAGTAAAGAGGATATAAAATGTAGATTGGCAATGGCAAGGAAAGCATTTCTGGAGAAGAGAAATTTGTTAAAATTGAATATAGAATTAAGTGTCAGCAAGCCTTTCCTCAAAGTATTTGTGTGGAGTGTAGCCATGTATGGAAGTGAAATATGGACAATAAGTAGTTTCGACAAGAAGAGAATAGAAGCTTTTGAAATGTGGTGCTACAGAAGAATGCTGAAGATTAAATGGGTAGATCATGTGACTAATGAGGAGGTACTGAATAGAATTTGGGAGAAGAGGAGTTTGTGGCACAACTTGACAAGAAGAAGGGATTGGCTCGTAGGACATGTGCTGAGGCATAAAGGGATCACCAATTTAGTATTGGAGGGCAGCATAGAGGGTAAAAATCATAGTGGGAGACCAAGAGCTGAATACACTAAACAGATTCAAAAGGATGTAGGTTGCAGTAGTTACTTGGAGATTAAGAAGCTTGCGCAGGATAGAGTAGCATGGAGCACTGCATCAAGCCAGTTTCTGGTCTGAAGACTGTGACAACAATAACAACAAAAATGTATTTGCAAACTTTTTATAACTATGCATGCACATTGCAGATGAGAAACTAGTGTTACACTGTACTAAGTACTTCTGTGAGTACAGAGCCCAAGAAGGCAAAAAATTTTACTGTTTCATGACATGCAGCAGCTGCAACTGCATGTGATGTGGTATTCCAGCTAGAAATCTCTTCCCACTGTAGGACTAGCATGATTTTGATTTTTATGGGACATACTGTTGTTGGATTCATATTTTCAGTGACATATATGATGACTTTGACTTTAATGAGGGACTTATGCCATGAACATTGGACTATTTTTATGTTGTTAATTTTAAATTCAGGTTATCTAATGCAGACAGCTTATAAAAAAAGTCACCTATTATACAAACATTAATGAATAATGATGCACTGAGTTGCTGTGTTAAGGAAGAGGGGGTATCACAACAGTAAAAAAATAGAAACAATTCTGGTTTCTTACACTTTTCCATGTGAAAATAATAGATTATTACACTTTCCTTAAAGCAATTTTAGGTGCAAGGTTAGCACAAAAAAAACTTGACATTGGCATGATCATCTTTCCACTTACAATAAATACATTGACTACAAAAAATTTATGGGAACTGGTTACTGTGACTTCTGTAAAAAAAATAAAAAAAAGCAAATAAACTACATTTGGACAACCAATTACCGAAAATTGTAATTCTCACGTTTTTCTGTTTACAGATGGATATGCAAGCATTACTTGATGAACAAATGAAACATAAGTTAACAAACCAAGCTAACACTAGTGATTATGAAAGTAGCAGTTCTAGTAGTGCCAGTTCATCTAGCAAGAAGCGAGCACCCTCTCGTCGTCTCTTTGGTCTGTTCCAGCGATGAGAGAAAGATTAAAGATTATCCTACTGAATATGTCCAATGCAGCAAGCATGAAATTTGAGCACCAACCGTGGTATAATTAACTGTTGTACGTATTTATATAGTTTATTGGCAAGTGAATAAAAATACAGAAATGATCTCAAAAACCACAGCATCAGAAAATAAAACTGTTTCTATTTGACATGGAAAGTCAAAATCTCTTCATTGTAAATAAAACAAAATGTTACTTACTTGTTGTTGATTGGATTTAGATTGTATAGATGTCGTTGATAACAAAAAGTTTACCATGTATCAAAAGGTTCCACTTTTACTTTTAAGCTAAAACATTTTACGAACACTACTGTACCATATAAATTATTTTTGTACATGATGTAATAATATGTATTTAATAATGTTATCTGTGTGCAATAGGCAGAATTAGTGTGTATATCAAATTATCTAGCATAGAATTATGCTAGTTTATGTAAATAAATTAATTTTAATTCACTTTTTCATGAAATTGTTTTAAATCACATTTTAGATTTGAAGGTATGCAATCAAAGAAATGCAGTTTGAATGTGGCTTACAGCCATTAGATTCTAACTAAAATGCATTGAGTACAAAAAAATGTGAACAATTTAAGATAATCTGGATTCTTAAAATCCTAGATTATTAAAGTACCACAAGTGCGATTACTATAACTTTGTTAAGTATGCAAAAATATGATTGAACTGTTTTATTAAATTTCTCATTTGTACATGTTTATGACTATTACATGAGCTGTATGTGCACAATTGGAGCATTTATCCCAAATAATTACCTTAAATATTTAACATGGAAAAGAGTTAATACATCTACAAGTTAAACTTGGCTAAAGAGTCCCATTTACAACCTGGAAAAACTGATACCTCATTGAATTATGTTGCAAATGAAAAATACCTATAACTATTAACACTTCTACTTGGTTTTTAACTAATTTCACAATTCTATTGTGCAGAGGGGATACAAGCCAGCTGCTACTACTTTGATTTTTATGGATTTAAGAAGCAATAACAAAAATTGTCATCTTACTATGACCATAAGATAATAGTTCAACAACTGGGCTTTGTTTTGGTTACTTTTGTACCAGGGTAAACAACATATTGGTATTAACAAATTATTGATGAGAGGAATGCACATCCTCTGTAATCATCTTTTGGCCTGTCAGAGTTATTGCTGATTCCTGAGGTCAGAAAGTTTCATTCAAAAGCAGACTATAACCTCAAATACTTTTGCTGTCTGCATGACTCACAACCACTGCAGCCCCTCAACAAGCTCATCATAAAGTAAAATTTACTATATTCCTATTAGTATTACATGCAAGTTAGCTTTTGCACCAAGTGCAACACGTTCAACAATGCTCTGAAAGACAACTCAGGTTTGTGATAGAAGTTGAGCCTAATTGAGAGGATACAGAAATTATTACTTAATTAAAGTAGTAACTAGTATTTAACCTAAAGAAAGAGCTTCAAATGGTCACCTGCATTTGAGCAGTATGTTTTACAGTTAAAGTGACAGCATTAGTTAATCAAAAGGAACACAAGGCAGTTTAAGTGCCCCGAGTCGTATTTTAGGATCCACCAAGATACACCAAGTTTGAAATTACTAGAATTTGACTTGACTTGACTTGACTTGACTTGAATTTCAAACAGTTGCCAGTAGGCAATAACTCATCTGTATCACCACTGCAGTTGAAATTTTTGTACACGAGCTCATTTCCATATGTTAGAATATGCATGTAGCATTCTAACTGCCAAATGACATACTCCAGATATTTATTCTTAATTTTCAATATATTGAAAAAAATTACATTGATCTTCACAACAATTACACTCACTGGGACAGACAAATCAATTGAGCTTCACAAAGACTGTGCATGTGGTCTCTACCAAGTCATCTCAAATACCCTCTGTCATCACATGTACTTATTTATTTATTTAGCATCTTATGATGTACATCTATGGAGTAAGTCCAAGTATATATTTGCATTGTCAGTTTTCCAATAAAATACATTACTTTTACTGATTCTAACTATAGTTTTGCTAAGACAACTAATAAATTTTAGCCACAACATTTCTGGAAATTAACATCATAGTTACAAAATTTTAGATACTGTAAACTGAACAGATTTTGTGAGGTGTACATAATCTATGTACCTAAATTACAGAACATTTTATTGCAAATATTCTATTCAATGGGTTCTTCTTCCAGTACTGAAAAGATTATACAGACTAATCACCAAAGAAGTATTATAGTTTTGCAAAAACTTACAAACAATATGAATTACCGTACCCTGTAGGAAATTTGTTGTTATAATCTCAATCAAGAATATGTTTCAATTTCATGAGAATTCCATTAATGATACTTTCAACTCATGATTTTGATTACAGTTTAATTACTTTGAACATTTTATTTAATTAGTATCATAATTTCAGTTTTTGTGTATGAAGTACATTCTATTGCATGTACAACTTCTGGTGTGAAAAAAGTTAAGATTTGATTCCAGAATTATTGATATGTTGACAATTACAAGAATTTTCTTTAATTTGCATAAAAAACTGAATAGAACCCAAATTAAAATTTATGCAGAAGTAACAACACGCATATAGAAATCAGTCAATGTGCACAACATACAAGTACAACACACAATTGTGATATCCAATGTACAAGTTGACTTGGTACTGATCAATACAGTAAGTGTTAACCCCATATGCCATGTTACAGCAATCAATAAAGGGAGTAAAAATGCAGTCTTTTGCTTTCTAGCTGGTCTTAGTTACATATAGAAGTTTTTGTGTTTTCTTATGAGTCAACACCTACAACTCACTATTTGCTCTTTAAATGTCACCAGTTGAGCTTCTGGAAAGAAAGTTCATAAGGATTTGGTATCTGAGATGTTAGCAATAGCACTGGGGAATATTTCACTAAAGTGGGGTTCCATGTTCTCTGTGTAAAGTTATTTATAAAGGGTACTCATGATAAGGTACTAAAGTGTAAAGGTGAACCATCACTACAAATCTGTGAGCAGTAAAAAAAAAAAAAAAAAAAAAAAAATTGTCCTTGACTGTCTTTGATTGTACTTGGACAGTGTTTCAAGATGGTGGATCACTTTCTCTACAAAGAGTTGGAAACAACAGCCAGATTTTACCTCCAATATTAACACCTGTCTAATTATTGTAAGTCCAGGTGTTAGAGCTGGAATAAATCATAGGTGATTTTTTTTTTTGGGAATCTCGAAGAAAACAGACCACCAAGTCAACATCTGTAAGTGTTCCCAGCAGCTGTTGTCTGCAACCTCTCCCAATCCTATCTTGGCATCCATGAGTGATGTGCAGTATTACATCTAAATCTATATTCTGAAAATCACCATGCCGCCAAGGGTAGCCGCCCGGTCTGAGGGGCCTTGCCACGGTTCACGCAGTTTCCCCCGTCGGAGATTCGAGTCCTCCCTCGGGCACGGGTGTGTGTGTTGTCCTTAGTGTAAGTTAGTTTGGTCCCATAGGAACTTACCACCACCCTATAAAACCACTATGAAGTACATGGCAGAGAGTACATCCCATTGTACCAGTCATTATTGTTCCTTCCTGCTCCAGTCATGTATGGAGAGAAGGAAGAATGATTGTATGAATGCCTCTGTGCATATAATAATTATTCTAAACTTATTCCCACAGTCCCTATATGCGTGGTATGTAGGGGTTTGTAGTATATTTCTAAAGCCACCATTTAAAGCTGGTTCTTGGAATTTTGTTAGCAGACATCTGTGGGATAGCTTACATATATCTTCAAGAGTCTTCTGGTTCAGTTCCTTCAATATCTTTGTGGCACTCTCCCATAGGTTAAACAAACCTGTGATACATTCTGTCAGTCCTGTCTAGTACAGGTTTGATGCAGCCCACCACGAATTCCTTTCCTGTGCTAACCTCTTCATCTCAGAGTAGCACTTGCAACCTATGTCCTCAATTATTTGCTTGACGTATTCCTCTACAGTTTTTGCCCTCTACAGCTCCCTCTAGTACCATGGAAGTCATTCCCTCATGTCTTAGCAGATGTCCTATCACCCTGTCCCTTCTGCTTATCAGTGTTTTCCACATATTCCTTTCCTCTCCGATTCTGCGTAGAAGCTCCTCATTCCTTACCTTATCAGTCCACCTCATTTTCAACATTCGTCTATAGCACCACATCTCAAATGCTTCGATTCTCTTCTGTTCCGGTTTTCCCACAGTCCATGTTTCACAACCATACAATGCTGTACTCCAGACGTACATCCTCAGAAATTTCTTCCTCAAATTAAGGCCGGTATTTGATATTAGTAGACTTCTCTTGGCCAGAAATGCCTTTTTTGCCACAGCAAGTCTGCTTTTGATGTCCTCTTTGCTCCGTCCGTCATTGGTTATTTTACTGCCTAGGTAGCAGAATTCCTTAACTTCATTGACTTCATGACCATCAATCCTGATGTTAAGTTTCTCACTGTTCTCATTTCTACTACTTCTCATTACCTTCGTCTTTCTCCGATTTACTCTCAAACCATACTGCGTACTCATTAGACTGTTCATTCCGTTCAGCAGATCATTTAATTCTTCTTCACTTTCACTCAGGATAGCAATGTCATCAGTGAATCGTATCATTGATATCCTTTCACCTTGTATTTTAATTCCACTCTTGAACCTTGCTTTTATTTCCATCATTGCTTCCCTGATGTACAGATTGAAGAGTAGGGATGAAAGGCTACAGCCTTGTCTTACGCCCTTCTTAATATGAGCACTTCGTTCTTGATCGCCCACTCTTATTATTCCCTCTTGGTTATTGTACATATTGTATATGACCCATCTCTCCCTGTAGCTTACCCCTACTTTTTTCAGAATATCGAACAGCTTGCACCATTTTATATTGTCGAACGCTTTTTCCAGGTCGACAAATCCAATGAAAGTGTCTTGATTTTTCTTTAGCCTTGCTTCCATTATTAGCTGTAACGTCAGAATTGCCTCTCTCGTCCCTTTCTTTTCCTAAAGCCAAACTGATCGTCACCTAGCGCATTCTCAATTTTCTTTTCCATTCTTCTGTATATTATTCTTGTAAGCAGCTTCGATGCATGAGCTGTTAAGCTGATTGTGCGATAATTCTCGCACTTGTCAGCTCTTGCCGTCTTCGGAATTGTGTGGATGATGCTTTCCGAAAGTCATATGGTATATCGCCAGACTCATATATTCTACACACCAACGTGAATAGTCGTTTTGTTGCCACTTCCCCCAATGATGACTGAACCTTTGTAATCATTCCATTTCATATCCCTGCAAAGTGTTACACCCAGGTATTTGTATGAATTGGCCGATTCCAACAGTTACACATTGATATTACAGTCATACGCAACTACTTTTTTTGTTTCGTGAAGTGCAAAATTTTATATTTCTAAACAGTTGCCAATCTCTGCACCACTCTGAAAGATTATCAAGATCTGAAAGATTATCAAGCTTCTTTCATATAGTACTTCATTAAAGATAACTGTGTCATCTGCAAAAAATGTGCTTTTACTATTAATATTGTCCACAAGATCATTAATGTACAACATGTACAGCAAGGGTCCCAACACACTTTTCTGGGGCATGCCCGAAGTTACTTCTACATCTGACGATGACTCTCCGTCCAAGATAATATGCTGCATCCTCCCTACCAAAACGTCTTCAATTCAATCACAAATTTCACTTGATACCCCATATGATCATACTTTTGACAATAAGCATATGTTTGGTATTTGATACTTTTTGGAAATCAAGAAATACAGAATCTGGCTGATTGCCTTGATCTGAAGTTTTCAGTATGTCATGAGAGAAAAGTGCGAGCTAGGTTTCACATGATCATTGTTTCCTAAATCCAAGCTGGTTGGCCCTGAGGGGTCATTCTGTGCAACATATCTGATTATGTTTGAGTTCAGAATAAGTTCTAAGATTCTACAACAAATTAATGTCAAGGGTATTGGACAGTAGTTTTGTGGATCACTTCTATGACCTTTCTTGTAGGTGGGTGTGATCCGTGCCTTTTTCCAAGAACTGGGAAGTTTTTTGGGATTCCATCAGGCCCTGGAGCTTTGTTCAACTTCAACAATTTCATTTGTTTCTCAGTGCCACTGATGTTGATACTTGTTTCATTCCTCTTTTCAGTGGTACAAGGATTGAATTAGGCAAATTTTCCTGGGTTTTTCTTTGTAAAGGAACATCTGAAAATGGAGTTAAGCATTTCAAATTTTGGTTTTTTACCCTCATTTTCAGTTTGTCTCATTTGCTAGGGACTGAAGACTAACTTTGGTGCCACTAACAGCCTTTACATATGGCCAGAATTTCTTTGGGTTCTGTGGAAG
This sequence comes from Schistocerca serialis cubense, assembly GCF_023864345.2. NCBI lineage: Eukaryota > Metazoa > Arthropoda > Insecta > Orthoptera > Acrididae > Schistocerca > Schistocerca serialis. The sequence goes on from NC_064646.1 coordinate 344,028,998, forward strand.
ATAATTTGACAATATTCTGCTATAGTAGTCACTGAAAGCATCACACATTGCTCTCTTGACAGCCAAATGCATTCCATTCAGCATGTCTCTATCTATAGCCGTAAAATTTGTTTTGCACCTATGTTTCAAGTTCCTCATTGAAATATGACACTTTCAATTTTTTATCTACTTTGCTGAACATATTTAGTTGTACTTTGGTAATCATTGTTACCATGTTCATGTCACGGTCACAGATACCAGTTTCGTGTGGACATCCTCAAACACATCAGGTCTGTTTGTTGCTATTAGATCCAGTAAGTGTCCATCATGAGTGGGGTTCCCATCTATCTGTTCTAGTTAGTTTTCAGAGAAGGCATTTAGTAAAGTTTCACAGGATGTTTTATCATGCCCACCACTAACAAGACTTTAATTTTCCCAACTAACTGTTGGATGATTACAGTCTCCACTGAAGATTGCAGAATGTTTGGGGAACTTATGTACAAGTGAACCAAGGTTTTCTCTTAAAGTTTTTGGTTACATCAGGAGATGAGTCTGGTGGGTGACAGAAGGCTCAATTATTATTTTATGCCTAGCCCTGATACTGAGTCTTGCCTGCACAATCTCACATGCAGTTTTCCTTTCTATCTAGGTGGATTTGAGTTTCTTGTCTACTGCAACAAATACACCACCTCCATTTCCCAGTTGCCTATCCTTTCAATAAACATTTAAATTTTTCCCAAAAATCTCACTGCTATCAATTTCAGGTTTCAACTAGCTTTATGTTCCTAATGTTATATGAACTTCACTGCACTCTTGTGGGCACCCCACAAACAGTCAGCTACCTGAGTAGCAGCCTTTGTTGTGTAGTGCACGCATGATCCACTTAGGGGAACCCTGCAGCTCTCAACCCTATGGCGAAAGCCCAGGAAGTCACAGCCTAACTTGCCAGAGAGCCTTCGAAGTCTCTGGTTCAATCCTTCTACTCAACTCAGAACCAATATTATGTAAGGACGACTTTTCAAAAATTTTAACATCCCGTCATATAATTTCTACTAATCTTTTTAACATTAACCAAATGAAAAATATTAATTTTAAACTGTCAGAGGGACTTAACAACTATACATGGACATCATGCAAATTTAATCTGTTGCAACACCCTCAAATGTCTTTCAAGTAAAATCTTTTAAACTGGGTGTCATGTCAGGAACCAATTACAAACCTACACAGACAAGAACAGAATGCAATTAACTCCTAACAATAAACTTTTACAGTAATTCCATTCCAAACTAACATGAGCAACTGTATCATAGAACAATAAACTGCAGTCAGTAGGCCATGATCCTGTGGCTGTTGAATTCTATGCTTGATGATAGGCATTTCACCTCCTTAGATAAGACGTAATATGATCTTCTCACAAATGTCATTGAAATGTGAGTTTTGAACAAAAACCTGCTGTATAACCTAGTCTTATATACAAAATATAGATGGGGTTGATTTTGGCAGCAGTCAACGTGTGACTTCTCTTCCAAAATCCCTATTGGCTATACACAGCAAGGGCATAGATGGTAGACTGTCAGATGCCCAAGTTTCATAAGAACAAAACCTCTGCTGAGGCAATTTTCTCACTTGGCATGTAGAGCACACTGAATTATAATTGAATATAGAAAACAGCAGCTAGAAACTGCAGTCACGTGTGTGTGTTATGCTTGTGTGAGTGTGTGTCTGTATATGTTCCAAACTCCTACGTACGTTCTTTCTCTGATGAAGGGCTTGTTGGCCAATAGCTCATTTTCTGACAGTCTTTTTTGTTGTGCTTATCTATGACTCAGCATTTCTGCTATATGGTGAGTAGCAACTATCCTTTTCATAATATTGTTACAATGCAGTTTGTATTTTTCTTTGTTGAATATAGGAAAATACTTAAGGAAAACTTCATGGAAGTAATTAGACTTTCTGGGTGACCTATACATCCCTCCTCCTTCCACATTGCGCCCATGTATTGTGGAAGAGCCGGGGGCGGGGTGTTCCGAATAAGGGGACAAGGGGACTAGTAGCCAGAAGAAGTAATTTGATGTAAAATTTGCCAGATTGGCTTATGAAAGGTTTTTATAGTCTCTCTCTCTCTCTCTCTCTCTCTCTCTCTCTCTCTCTCTCTCTCTCTCTCTCTCTCTCTCTCTCTTCCCCCCCCCCCCCTCCCCCTCCCCCCACCGGCACTGTGATCAAGCAGTTCTAGGCACTTCAGTCTGGAAGCACCCTTCGAACATCCAACTTTTCCATTCAACTTCCCTGCTGCTTACATTATATGTTCGTCCCATATGAGCTTCCTTTTTCGTATTATGCGTAAATACATACGACATGATATGCTCCAGATGTTCACGACTAATCTTGTAATCTGGTTCATTCTCTTTGCATTTATCCCCATCCCCATTTAAAGACAAGTGAAAATTTTGTACATGTCTGCCTAGGTTTCCTTATGGTTGTCCCATGATGATACATCTGTGTAATCAGTAACATCGTCAGTGAATAAACTGATGGTGCTGTTGACCGTATTTGATAAATCGTTGATGTACAGTGAATGTGCCCGGCCGCTGTGGACGAGTGGTTCTAGGTGCTTCAGTCCAGAACCACACTGCTGATGCTGCTGTCACAGGTTTGAATCCTGCCCTGGGCATGGATGTGTGAGATGTCCTTAGGTTGGTTAGGTTTAAGTAGTTCTAAGTCTAGGGGACTGATGACCTCAGATGTTAAGTCCCATAGTGCTTAGAGCCATTTTTTATCATTCACAGCAGTTGAGTGATATCAGCAACAGGAATAGTTGATTGCCTGCAACACACTTACAGAATGTGTGAACTTGATGTCACGAAAGCAAGAATATACTTATTATGGAAACATTTTGTGTTATACAATACTTCAGTTAGAACATGAAATATCAGTTAAGCCAATGAGTTTCCCCACATCGAAAAACCTAACTTGTGACAAAATCTAACAGCATTTTTTGATAGTCTTCATTAAATTACAAAATACAGGTAACTGAATCCATCAAAGGCTAAGAGCTGAAACACAATGTGATTAAAAGAAAAATGTTAATTCCCTAGCAAGCACACATACCAAGTGTAAATTGACAAAAATATTTTTTAAAATGGTATGGAAAACAGTTTGCTAACATCACAATGACACTACTATTTTGAATACATACAAACATAAGTACTGTGACATGCCCTGAGAAAGGCAATTACTTGAAGTTACCAACTAAACATCTTCCCATGTAGATAAGCAAAGCTAAGCCAAGCCATATTAATGAAAGTCAAATTGGGGACAAAATGTACATAACATATAACTTGATCACCAAGTTTTACAATGAAAATTGCACGTAGCAAAACCACTCATGACATTCATGGTTTTGCCAGGCACTGTGAACTCTGAGAAGTAATAAAAGAAACAGATGTCATTGTCAGTCACATTAAATTGTCTTAAATACATAAGGAAGAGGCCTGGGTGGGCAAAGAGGGAATACTACCAAAAATTTTGGCAATACAGATTTAGCACCATGGAGTAGTAATTGAAAATCATGTCATGTAAAATGCAATTCTTGGCTTGATTAGCACAATACGAGCCAATTTGTTAACAAAAAGCACCAAGTATTCTCTGTGATGCAACAAAGAAGTGTTCACAGTAAGTTGGCTTCTGAAGTGTGGCTCAATTTTTCTTTTATTCCACATTCCATGAATTGGACAGTACAACACTATGCACATGCTGTCAGCATGAACTAACAAACAACGTTCTGTCCTCGCACGAGTATCAGCCAAGCTGAGTGCATTTGCCATTGGTGCAGCTGTACCAGTGAGCTTTTACAATATAAAATTACAAGCACAATTACAAAACATTCAACCTTGTGCAGTGTATCCATATACAGGGTGAATCACCTAACATTACCACTGGAAACACACCCAAACCACAACAAACACTGAATAAACAATTCCAAAGACCGAAGTGAGGAGAGGGGCTGGTGTAATTTGTTAATACAAACCACTGAGAAATGCATGGAAGTATGATTTTTAACACATAGTTACGTTTTTTAAAATGGAAACTTATTATTTTTACAAAACTGAAAATAGAAACAAATACTTAATCAATGCCATTTTTTACATTGTAAAATGTTAATTACATTTGTAATTTGTAATGTAAAGTTGACACTTGAGCAACTCCTCAGCAGTTTAATCGTGTGTATAGGAGAGAACCGAATTAATTAGGGAGACAAAGAGAACAGTGATGTAATGTAGGTAAAGAAGAGACATGAAGAGCATGTTACATACACATACTAATATTTTTATTAGTTTTTTTTTTTTCTCTAAAGAATATTTTACAGCACTTGATTTGTTAGAAGAAGATGTACATTAATGTGAGAATGTAGTTAAACTTACGAATTTACTTTTTGTTTTCAATGACAGAATGTAAAAGACTGTGTCCTGACATTTCAGGCCAAAAACTGTTGAAAGTGGTGCCCACCATTTGCTGCACACATTTGCAATCTACCGCATAATGAATGTCTTACACAATGCAGTACATCTGGTGTAATGTTGCCACAGGTTGCCTCAATACAATGTTTCATATCCTCTGGGGCTGTAAGCACATCACAGTACATGTTCTCTTTAACATACCCCACAGAAAGAAGTCTAAATGTGTAAGGTCAGGAGAATGGGCTCGCCAATTAATGTGTCCACCACATCCTATGAAATGCCTGTCGAACATTCTGTCAAGGATCAGGCCAGTGTTCATTGCAGAATATGCAGGAGTACCATCATGTTGATACCACATATGTCTAAGCGTTTCCAGTGGGACATACTCTAGCAATGTTAGCAGATTATTTTGTACAAACTTGATATATTCTGCAGCTGTTTGGGTGCCTTCAATGAAGCGAGGACCAGTGAGATGGTCACCAATTACTCTGCACCATACATTTACATCCCACAGTCACTGTTGCTCTACCTGTCAAAGCCAGCAAGGATTGTCCACGGACCAGTAATGCATGTTTTGTAAATTCAATGCACCATGGTTTGTGAAACCTGCTTCATCGATAAACAGGCAGAACTGCAACGGATTCTCCGTTAACGCTCATCAACAGAAATTCACTAGATTATTAAAATCATCTCCATGTAATTTCTGATGCAGTGACACACGATATGGGTGAAATCTGCAACAATGAAGTATGTGCATTACACTATTTTAACTCATTGCAGTCCCTCTAATGATGTCAAGTGAACTCGTGTGGGTTCACAGCAACAGCAGGGCTCACAGCAACTGCACCTGCTTCTCCTGTGATGGGTCTCTTACGGACATATTTGTGTGTTATTATGACCATACCTGCTGCATACAATTGTTTGTATGTTGTTGTTGTGATCTTCAGTCCAGAGACTGGTTTGATGCAGCTCTCCATGCTACTCTATCCTGTGCAAGCTTCTTCATCTCCCAATACCTACTGCAACCTACATCCTTCTGAATCTGTTTAGTATATTCATCTCTTGGTCTCCCTCTATGATTTTTACCCTCCACACTGCCCTCCAGTACTAAATTGGTGATACCTCGATGTCTCAGAACATGTCCAACCAACCGATCCCTTCTTCTAGTCAAGTTGTGCCGGAAGCTCCTCTTCTCCCCAATTCTATTCAATACCTGCTCATTCGTTATGTGATCTACCCATCTAATCTTCAGCATTCTTCTGTAGCACCACATTTTGAAAGCTTCTATTCTCTTCTTGTCTAAACTATTTATCGTCCATGTTTCACTTCCATATGTGGCTACACTCCATAAAAGTACTTTCAGAAACAACTTCCTGACACTTAAATCTATATTCGATGTTAACAAATTTCTCTTCTTCAGAAACGCTTTCCTTGGCAATACCAGTCTACATTTTATATCCTCTCTACTCCGACCATCATCAGTTAGTTTTCTCCCCAAATAGCAAAACTCATTTACTACTTTAAGTGTCTCATTTCTTAATCTAATTCCCTCAGCATCATCCGATTTAATTTGACTACATTCCGTTATCCTCGTTTTGCTTTTGTTGACGTTCATCTTATATCCTCCTTTCAAGACACTGTCTATTCCTTTCAGCTGCTCTTCCAGGTCCTTTGCTGTCTCTGACAGAATTACAATGTCATCGGCAAAGCTCAAAGTTTTTATTTCTTCTCCATGGATTTTAATTCCTACTCCGAATTTCTCTTTTGTTTCTGTTATTGCTTGCTCAATATATAGATGAAATAACATTGGGGATAGGCTACAACCCTGTCTCACTCCCTTACCAACCACTGCTTCACTTTCATGCCCCTCAACTCTTATAACTGCCATCTGGTTTCTGTACAAATTGTAAATAGGCTTTTGCTTCCTGTATTTTACCCCTGCCACATTTAGAATTTGAAAGACAGCATTCCAGTCCATATTGTCAAAAGCTTTCTCTAAGTCTAAAATTCTAAAAATGTAGGTTTGCCTTTCCTTAACCTATCTTCTATGAGAAGGTGTAGTGTCAGTACTGCCTCACATGTTGCTACATTTCTCCGGAATCCAAATTGATCTTCCCTGAGGACAGCTTCTACCAGGTGTCCCATTCTTATACAAAGGATTTATATTAGTGTTTTGCAACAGTAACTTATTAAACTGATAGTTTGGTAATTGTCACATCTGTCAGCACCTGATTTCTTTGGGATTGGAATTATTATAATCATCTTGAAGTGTGAGTGTATTTCACCTGTCTTGTACAGCTTGATCAACAGATGGTAGAGTTTTGTCAGGGCTTGCTCTACCAAGGCTATCAGTAGTCTAAGGGAATGTTGTCTGCTCTCGGGGCAATGTTTCAACTTAGGTCTTTCAGTACTGTGTCAAACTCTTCATGCAGTATCATATCTCCCATTTCATCTTCATCTACATCCTCTTCCATTTCCATAGTATTCTCCTCAAGAACATCAACCTTGTATAGGCCCTCTATATATTCCTTCCACCTTTCTGCTTTCTCTTCTTTGCTTAGAACTGGGTTTCCATCTGAACTCTTAATATTCATACAAGTGGTTCTCTTTTCTCCAAAGGTCACTTTAATTCTCCTGTAGGCAGTATCTATCTTACCCCTAGTGATACACGCCTCTACATCCTTATATTTGTCCTCTAGCCATCCCTGTGTAGCCATTTTGCACTTCCTGTCGATCTCATTTTTGAGACATTTGTATTCCTTTTTGCCTGCTTCATTTACTGCATTTTTATATTTTCTCCTTTCATCAGTTGAATTCAATATCTCTTCTGTTACCCAAGGATTTCTATTAGCCCTCATCTTTTTACCTGCTTGATCCTCTGCTGCCTTCAGTATTTCATCTCTCAAAGCTACCCATTCTTCTTCTACTGTATTTCTTTCTCCCATTCTTGTCAATTGTCCCCTAATGCTCTCCCTGAAACTCTCTACAACCTCTGGTTCTGTCAGTTTATTTGGGTTCCATCTCCTTAAATTCCCACCTTTTTGTAGTTTCTTCTGTTTTAATCTACAGTTCATAACCAATAGATTGTGGTCAGGTTCCACATCTGCCCCTGGAAATGTCATACAATTTAAAATCTGGTTTCTAAATCTCTGTCTTACCATTATATAATCTATCTGAAACCTTCCAGTATCTCCAGGCTTCTTCCATGATTCTTGAACCAAGTGTTAGCTATGATTAAGTTATGCTCTCTGCAAAATTCTACCAGGCGGCTTCCTCTTTCTTTCCTTATCCCCACTCCATATTCACCTACTACATTTCCTTCTCTTTCTTTTCCTACTATTGAATTCCAGTCACCAGTGACTATTAAATTTTCATCTCCCTTCACTATCTGAATAATTTCTTTTATCTCACCATACATTTCATCAATCTTGTCTACATCTGCGGAGCTAGTTGGCATATAAACTTGTACTACTGTAGTAGGCGTGGGCTTCGTATCTATCTTAGCCACAATAATGCATTCACTATGCTGTATGTAGTAGCTTTCCCACATTCCTATTTTTTTTATTCATTATTAAACCTACTCCTGCATTACCCCTATTTGATTTTGTATTTATAACCCTGTATTCACCTGACCAAAAGTCTTGTTCCTCCTCCCACCGAACTTCACTAATACCCACTATATCTAACTTTAATCTATCCATTTCCCTTTTTAAATTTTCTAAACTACCTGCCAATTAAGGGATCTGACATTGCACACTCCGACCTGTAGAACGCCAGTTTTCTTTCTCCTGATAACAACGTCCTCTTGAGTAGTCCACGCCCAGAGATCCGAATGGGGGACTATTTTACCTCCGGAATGTTTTACCCATGAGGACGCCATCATCATTTAACCATACATTAAAGCTGCATGCCCTCGGGAAAAGTTACCACTGTAGTTTCCCCTTGCTATCAGCCATTGGCAGTACCCGCACAGCAAGGCCGTTTTGGTTAGTGTTACAAGGCCATATCAGTCAATCATCCAGACTGTTGCCCCTGCAACTACTGAAAAGGCTGCTGCTCCTCTTCAGGAACCACACGTTTGTCTGGCCTCTCAACAGATACCCCTCCATTGTGGTTGCACCTACGGTACCACTATCTGTATCGCTGAGGCACGCAAGCCTCCCCTCCAACGGCAAGGTCCATGGTTCATGGGGAGGAAATTGTTTGTAGATGTTTTCAGATGTGCAGCGGGTTGCATGATCTCTGTCCGGGTGCCTTTCTGCATACAGTTTGTAGACTGCAGCTGCATTTTGTCTACACTCACCATACACCAGTATAATCTCTACCTTTTCAGAGTTAGAATAAACCATTTCACAGTTCTTACAACATTGTACACACTGTTGTACTTGCGACCTTCTCATGTTCCTATTGTGCATACTTCTGTTCTTACTTGTGTACAGTACACTATTACAGACATCGGGAAACACAGTGTACTACAGTTATTCTGAGTACAAGGACTAATTCAGCAAGTGCTACATGCAGACACTGAGACAGCCAAACTAGTAAACATTGAAGTCTTCGTAAACATAAACCTACAGATCTTGTCTTTTACAACACGCAACTGAACGTCTGATGTTTCAGGCATCAGCTTTATGTTACAAAGTACTCTGGATGTACTTAACATTTTACAGTGTAATAAACAGCATTGATCAAGCATTTGTTTCTATTTTCAGTAGTGCTAAAAATAATAACAGGTTTCCATTCAAAAAAACATACGGTAAGTATGTGTTGAAAATCATACTTCCGTGCATTCTTCAGTGGTTTATATTAACCAATTCCACGAGCCCCTCTCCTCACTTTTGGTCTGTGGAATTGGTTATTCAGTGTTTTTTTGTGGCTTGGGAGGTGTTTTTAGTGATAATGTTAGTGTCTCACCCCGTATAACAATAAATATCAGCTCATCGCCATCACACCCTTGGCTATGAAAAAAGCTTTGTTGCTTATTGATACATAGAACATTTCAAAATTGCCAGTAATTGTACATGTAATCAGTGCATTACAGATAGAAAAGTAAGGTAAAACTTGATTTGTGGAGGGCAATCGCAGAGTAGTAACAAGGGGTAAACTAGGCTTATTTATTTATTTATTTATTTATGTTTATTTGTTTATTAGTATGTCACAGAAGAGAGAGAAATATTAGGCTACTTTCTAGGAAGGGTTTTCAAAGGTAAGACATCTTCAATTTGTGGCACATTCTGGAAGGCAAAAAACATTGTGTAATATTTTTGGCTTTTATCTTCCACTTAGGTCTAAGTCGGGACTTCATAGGAAACCATTGAAGTCAACACAGGATGGAGCTCAGAGGTCAAAGATTGAGATGTGTGATGAAGAATTTCTCCTTTGTACATGAACTACTACACCATGTGCTTCGTAGCAAATTGGAAATTATGTGGGACTGGCGTTCACAGTTTAACCAAAACACAACGATGCATAACAGCAAGAGCAAGTTATGTGAAATTAAGAAAGCAAATGACAATGGAGAATGGTCCAAATACACTGGCTAAATATTAGGGTATGTATAAAAAAATGACATATTGAGGGACAACCATCTCTCTAAAGAGATATTTATTAGCATTAAAAGTGAGAGAAAAAGGTGATCTAAATAATGAACATAGCCAAATATGGACAGGGACAGTGATACCATGCACTGAAAAAAGCTGAATGACATGTTTGCAAGGGAATTGCTGGTTTCCATGGAGTGGATACTCTGAGGAGTTCATCAAAGCCTTGTAGGCTCAGTGAGACTAAGTTAGGAAACACCACCACCTTGCAAACCATCCTGTTATATGAGGGTTGCCAAGAAAGTAATGCCTCACATTTTTTTTCCTTCAGCAATCTACACAGCCTATTTTTCCATGTAATCTCCTTCCATTTCTATGGCCTTCCTCCACAGAGCACAAGAGTATGTATACCCTGTGAGTACTAGTGCTTGATCTGGTTAGGGAGCCATTTCTTCACTACACAAACCACCTCCTCATTGTCCCCAAATTGCCTTCCATGAATGCTATCCTTTAATGGCCCAAACAAATGGAAATCTGAGAGAGCTAGGTCAAGGCTGTAGGGTAGATGGGATAACACTGTCCAACACTGTTACATGAAGGGTTCTGGGCTGTGTTGTGACGGAACACATCTTGCACACCTTTCAGTATCCAAGGACACACATAATTGCTGATTGACAGCAGCAGTGCCAACCGACAAGTCATAATGCATTAGTTTTTGTGAATGAGAGCATCAGCGGACTGTAACATGTCGAGTGACAAATGTGGATAGTCTTCTCACTTGCCACAAGTCATGAAGCTCTATAAAAATGATTTCTGATGATGCCACCCCCTGTGTCCACCAACTAATGGTACTTATTCCTGTTGACTGCAAATGCTCCACAGAGTTCACACATTTGTGAATATTCCTCACACTTTCTTTTTCTGCAGTGAGAAATTCAATGACACACTGACTGCAACACATATCATTTACAGATGTTATTTTGAAGTGTTGCTGCAGATATGCCTTCTATCAGAGCAAATAGGAATTTTGCAAAAGCTTTTGGGAAACTTCAAAAAATTTATACCTAATGTTTCAAATTTGCAACATTGGTACTGACTGAGGAAAAAAGTAGGGTATTTTTTTTAAGTGAGAGTGCATTCAAATACCAACATGTATCATGGAAGGTAAGTGCAATACTTTGTACGAAAATACAGAAAAAAATAGGTTTCGTACAGCACAAGGCTCAAGAGAGAAATGTTTGGCAGAAATGAGAACTGGTTAATTGTAGGAAATGGAAGCCCACCCATAAAAAACAAACTGACGTTAGAGTTCATAGTCTGGTGACTACAGCACCATAAGGCTGAATTGCAGCTCCTCACACCAACAGTAGTGGAAATCCAAAATCCCTAACTATTGTAAAAACCTAAACAAAATCCCTCCACAGACTTTTTATTTAAACTGAGTAAATGAATAACTGGTAGCAGGAATATGTCGCATGTTAAGCAATCTTAACATCAGTGCATACAATGACTTAAGGCTTCACCATTTTATCATTTGAAACACTCCCAAAATCCACTTGTTTTACTTTATAAAATACAGCAATCAGCCTCTTTATGTATTTTCATTTATGCCAGTACATGTTTTCAGCTTTTGCTTATCTTCGGTTAATATGTTGTTGTTGTTGTTGTTGTTGTTGTTGTCTTCAGTCCTGAGACTGGTTTGCTGCAGCTCTTCATGCTACTCTATCCTGTGCATGCTTCTTCATCTCCCAGTACTTACTGCAACTTACATCCTTTTGAATCTGCTTAGTGTATTCATCTCTTGGTCTCCCTCTACGATTTTTACCCTCCACGCTGCCCTCCAATACTAAATTTGTGACCCCTTGATGCCTCAGAACATGTCCTGCCAACTGGTCCCTTCTTCTTGTCAAGTTGTGCCACAAACTCCTCTTCTCCCAAATTCTATTCAGTACCTCCTCATTAGTTATGTGATCTATCCATTAAATCTTCAGCATTCTTCTGTAGCACTACATTTCAAAAGCTTCTATTCTCTTCTTGTCTAAACTATTTATCGTCCATGTTTCACTTCCATACATGGCTACACTCCATACAAATACTTTGAGGAAAGGCTTGCTGACACTTAATTCTATATTCAATGTTAACAAATTTCTCTTCTCCAGAAACGCTTTCCTTGCCATTGCCAGTCCTCATTTTGTATCCTCTTTACTTTGTCCATCATTAGTTATTTTGCTCCCCAAATAGCAAAATTCATCTACTACTTTAAGTGCCTCATTTCCAAATCTAATTTCCTCAGCATCACCTGATTTGACTACATTCCATTATCCTCGTTTTGCTTTTGTTGATGTTCATCTTAGATCCTCCGTTCAAGACACTGTCCATTCCGTTCAACTGCTCTTCCAAGTACTTTGCTGTCTTTGACAGAATTACAATGCTGTCGGCGAACCTCAAAGTTTTTATTTCTTCTCCATGGACTTTAATACGTACTCTGAATTTTTCTTTTGTTTCCTTTACTGCTTGCTCAATATACAGATTGAATAACATCGGGGACAGGCTACAACCCTGTCTCACTCCCTTCCCAACCGCTGCTTCCCTTTCATGCCCCTTGACTCTTATAACTGCCATCTGCTTTCTGTACAAATTGTAAATAGCCTTTCGCTCCCTGTATTTTACCCCTGCCACCTTCAGAATTTGAAAGAGAGTATTCCAGTCAACATTGTCAAAAGCTTTCTCTAAGTCTACAAATGCTAGAAATGTAGGTTTGCCTTTCCTCAATCTATTTTGTACGATAAGTCGTAGGGTCAGTATTGCATCACGTGTTCCAACATTTCTGCTGCTTCCAAACTGATCTTCACCGAGGTCGGATTCTACCAGTTTTTCCATTTGTCTGTAAAGAATTCGCGTTAGTATTTTGCAGCTGTGACTTATTAAACTGATAGCTCAGTAATTTTCATACCTGTCGACACCTGCTTTCTTTGGGATTGGAATTATTATATTCTTCTTGAAGTCTGAGGGTATTTCGCTTGTCTCATACATCTTGCTCGCCAGATGGTAGAGTTTTGTCAGGACTGGCTCTCCCAAGGCCGTCAGTAGTTCCAATGGAATGTTGTCTACTCCCGGGGCCTTGTTTCGACTCAGGTCTTTCAGTGCTCTGTCAAACTCTTTACACAGTATCGTATCTCCCATTTCATCTTCATCTACATCCTCTTCCATTTCCATAATACTGTCTTTAAGAACATTGTCCTTGTATAGACCCTCTATATACTCTTCCACCTTTCTGCTTTCCCTTCTTTGCTTAGAACTGGGTTTCCATCAAAGCTCTTGATATTCATGCAAGTGGTTCTCCTTTCTCCAAAGGTCTCTTTAATTTTCCTGTAGGCAGTATCTATCTATCTTACCCCTCATGAGCTAAGCCTCTACATCCTTGCATTTGTCCTCTAGCCATCCCTGCTTAGCCATTTTTCACTTCCTGTCGATATAATTTTTGAGACGTTTGTATTCCCTTTTGCCTGCTTCATTTACTGCGTTTTTATATTTTCTCCTTTCATCAATTAAATTCAATAGTTCTTCTGTTACCCAAGGATTTATACTAGCCCTCGTCCTTTTACCTACTTGGTCCTGTGCTGCCTTCACTACTTCATCACTCAGAGCTACCCATTCTTCTTCTACTGTATTTCTTTCCCCCATTCCTGTCAATTGTTCCCTTATGCTCTCCCTGAAACTCTGTACAACCTCTGGTTCTTTCATTTTATCCAGGTCCTATCTCCTTAAATTCCCACCTTTTTGCAGTTTCTTCAGTTTTAATCTACAGTTCATCGCCAATAGATTGTGGTCAGAGTCCACATCTGCCCCCGGAAATGTCTTACAATTTAAAACCTGGTTCCTAAATCTCTGTCTTACTATTATATAATCTATCTGATACCTTCTAGTATCTCCAGGATTCTTCCATGTATACAACCTTCTTTTATGATTCTTGAACCAAGTTATGATTAAGTTGTGCTCTGTGCAAAATTCTACCAGACGGCTTCCTCTTTCATTTCTCTCCCCCAATCCATATTCACCCACTATGTTTCCTTCTCTCCCTTTTCCTATTCTCAAATTCCAGTCACCTGTGACTATTAAATTTTTGTCTCCCTTCACTACCTGAATAATTTCTTTTATCTCATCATACATTTCATCAATTTCTTCATCATCTGCAGAGCTAGTTGGCATATAAACTTGTACTAGTAGTAGGCATGGGCTTCATGTCTATCTTGGCCACAATAATGTGTTCACTATGCTGTTGGTAGTAGCTTACCCACACTCCTATTTTTTTTATTCATTATTAAACCTACTCCTGCATTACCCCTATTTGATTTTGTATTTATAACCCTGTATTCACCTGACCAAAAGTCTTGTTCCTCCTGCCACCGAACTTCACTAATTCCCACTATATCTAACTTCAACCTATCCATTTCCCTTTTTAAATTTTCTAACCTTCCTGCCCGATTAAGGGATCTGACATTCCACGCTCCGATCCGTAGAACGCCAGTTTTCTTTCTCCTGATAACGACGTCTTCTTGAGTAGTTCCCACCCAGAGATCCGAATGGGGGACTATTTTACCTCCGGACTATTTTACCCAAGAGGACTCCATCATCATTTAACCATACAGTAAAGCTGCATGCCCTCAGGAAAAATGACGACTGCAGTTTCCCCTTGCTTTCAGCCGTTCGCAGTACCAGCACAGGAAGGCTGTTTTGGTTAATGTTGCAAGGCCAGATCAGTCAATCATCCAAACTGTTGCCCCTGCAACTACTGAAAAGGCTGCTGCCCCTCTTCAGGAACCACACGTTTGTCAGGCCTCTCAACAGATACCCCTCCATTGTGGTTGCACCTACGGTACGGCCATCTGTATCGCTGAGGCACGCTAGCTTCCCCACCAACAGCAAGGTCCATGGTTCATGGGGGTAGTTATTAAAACTATCAAATGCTAGTTGGCTGCTGTAACTGACCCACACAAAGTAACAAGTATGTTTATCTCCTACACTTCATACACTGTATATTTACAATACATTTACTTTCTTTTATAGTTGTAATTGTTCCTATTTTCTGTATTATAAATGGGGCACAAATGCTTTTCCTTTGTATGATGCAGAGAAACAGTGCAGTCTTTACCACGTTGCTGACAGCTGTTTTTGTGTATCACACAAAGAAAAAATGTTTGTGTAAATGTGGAAAACAGGAACAGTAAAATCAGAATAGAAAGTAGTGCATCTAACATGTAATACATTGTATATTTACAACTCACAAAATAATTGTTACTTTGCATATGAGAGCAGCAGCATCAAAAGTGCAGTCAGTGTCCTTGATGATGTGCTATGATTTAAAGATGTATTACACCAATCAAAGGTATGCAAAAGTCTGAAACATGTATTTATATAAATAAAATTATATAAAAAGGTAACTAGTTACTGTATTTCTTAAAGTAATATAATCCACAGCCGTGGAGCTCAACACCCAGTAAAATGGGTAAATTAATCTCTCCACTTGTTTACAGAACATAAAGTGAAGTCTTAAATGCATGTAATGTCTGAACAAGCAGATGGGCTGAAAATTGATTGACAAAGAAAACATTCAATAATGTGTGAAATTCTGAGCAAATATAAGCAATGAAAAGGGAGTCTTCAGTTCCCTGGTGCATTTGCAAGGCTATTAGAGTAGCGAGATGCAACATGCTCACCTTATCTCAGGATGTCAATGCATCTTATCATTACAGCATTCCAATACGGTACTGCACAGACTCACGGCCTTACTGTTACATCTGATAGATGTAACCATAGCAGAGGACAGCCAAATACTTATAGCAAAGCAGACAGTAAAGATATGAGCATACAAAGTCAATGAGTTCTAAAGGTGTCAATAAGAAGGAAAGGGAAAGATACAGAATGCAGAAGTCAGGGATGGTATGAACATGAAAACAGCAAGAAGTAACAAACACCAGTTTACAATATTCTGATTTTAATTCATATGAATGTTTGTTTAGAGGGCAAAGTGTATCAACAGAGTGTGGAAGATGGAAACTTTTATGCTGTTTAGCCTTTTGTGAAGTGCCAGGACTAACACACAGTGGGCTGACAGGAACCATTACAGCTTTATTTACATCTACATCTGCATTTGCATGATTACTCTGCAGTTCATAGTCAAGTGCCTAGCAGACAGTTCATCAAATCACCTTCCATCTATTTCTCTATCATTGCATTCGCCAATAGCGTGCGAGAAAAACAAAAACTTAAATCTTTCTGTGCAAGCTGTGCTTTCTTTTATTTTCTTATGATTTTTGCATCTAGAGGAGAAAATTGGTGATTGAAATTTCATGAGAAGATCTGCTGCAATGAAAAACATTTTCATTAAAATGACAGCCACTCCAATTTGCATATTATATCCATGGCACTCTGTCACATATTCTGTGGTAATACAAAACGAGCTGCCCTTCTTTGAACATTTACAGTATTGTCTGTCAATACTATCTGATGTGGATTCCATACTACACAGCAACACTCCAGCAGAGGATGGAGAAGTGTAATGTAGGCAGTCTCCTTAGTACACCTGTTGCATGTTCTAAGTGCTGTGTAAGTCTGTGGTTCACTTTCCTCGCAACATTATCTACGTGATCACTCCAATTGATGTTATTCACAATTGTAATCCCTCAGTATTTACTTGAATTCACAGCCTTTAGTTTAGTGTGATTTATCATGTAACAGAAATGTAGCGGATTTCTTTTAGTACTCATGTTGAGATTTCACACTTTCCATTCTTTAGAGTCAACTGCACCTTTTTGCGCCATACAGATATCTTTTCTAAATAATTTTGCAATCAGTTTTGATCATCTAATGAGTTTACTATATGGTAAGTGAAGCAACATCTGCAGACAACCTAAGAGGGCTGCTCAGATTGTCTCCTAAATTTTTTGTGTAGATTAGGAACAGTAGAGGGCCTATTAACACTTTCTTGGGGAATGACAGATATTACTTCCCTTTTCCTCGATGACTTTCCATCAGTTACTATGAACTTTAGTCTTTCTGACAGGGAATAATGAATCCAGTTGCACTATTGAAACAATACTCCGTAGACACACAATTTGATCAGAAGTCGATTGTGAGGAACAGTGTCAAAAGTTTTCTGGGAATCTGTAAATATGGAATCAGTTTGACATCCCCTGTCAATAGCACTCATTGCTTTCAGAGAATAAAGAGCTAGTGTTGTTTATCAAGAATTATATTTTCTGAGTCCATGTTGGCTATTTGTCAATAAATTGTTTTGTTCGATGCAATTTGTAATGTCGAAACAAAATTTATGTTTCAAAATCCTACAGCAAATCGATGTTAGTGACATGGGTCTGTAATTCAGTGGTCTAGAGGGTGTCTTTGATTAGTAATCAAAAGGTCCTCAGTTCTGGTTTCAAACTCCATCCCCACTTAAATTTTTAACAATAATTAGCGTTGGTGGCTGAATACATCTGGCATAAGAAGTCACCCTCGTTCTGCCAATGGCCTTGTCTAAGAGGGTGGAGAAGCAGAGGTTCAGGGTCCTCGCTTGCCCATGTGGTGCGAAACTGCTGCTAAAGGCAGAAGAATCAGCAAGGCAATGAAATCCACTGCTTCAAGCCACATATTGTGTATCCACAAGACATGTGGCCTGTAATTGATAAAGTGTCACAATGATCTCTCCATTGGTAAAAGATTCCAGAACAGTTCCCCAATCAGACCTGTGAGAGGGCACTGCCAAGGGGGAGGTGACCTTAAGAAAAAGATTGAATAAGCAACAAAAGGATAATGTTCTATGAGTTAGACTGTGGAATGTCTGAAGCTTGAACATGGTAGAGAAGCTAGAAAATCTTAAAAGGGAAAAGCAGAGGCTCAATCTTCATATAGTGAGGGTCAGTGAAATGAAATGGAAAGAAGACAAGGATTTCTGTTCAGATGAGTATAAGGTAATAGTAACAGCAGCAGAAAACAGTAAAACAGGAGTAGGATTCATTAAGAATAGGGAGGTAGGGCAGAGAGTGTTACTGTGAACAGTTCATGGATTGGTTTATTCTCATCAGAATCATCAGCAAGTCAACACCAACAACAGTTCAGGCATACATACTGATGTCACAAGCTGAAGAGATAGAGAAAAGTATGTGAGGATATTGATTGAGTAATGCGGTATATAAAGGGAGGTGAAAATCTGATAGCCATGGGGGACAGGAATGTGGCTATAGGGACTAGAAGGAATGGTTACAGGAGAATATGGGCTTGGTTCTAGGAATGAGAGAGGAGAACAATTAATTGAGATCTGCAATAAATTTCAGCTAGTAATAGTGAATACTCTGTTCAAGAATCACAGGAAGAGAAGGTATACTTAGAAAAGGCCAGGAGATATGGGAGAACTCAGTTACATTACATTGTGGTCAGACAGAGACTCCAAAACCAAATACTGGATTGTAAGCCATACCCAGGAGCAGATGTAGATTCAAATCACCATTTAGTAGTGGTGAAGAGCAGGCTGAAGTTTAAGGGATTAGTCAGGATGCGTCAATACACAGAGAAGTGGGATACAGAAGTTACAAGGAATGAGGAGATATGTTTGAAGTATTCTAAGGCTAGAGATACTGCAACAAGGAATAAATCAGTAGGCAGCATAGTTGAAGAGGAATGGATAACTCCAAAAAGGGCAATCACAGAAGTTGGAAAGAAAAACATGGGTAAAAATAAGGTAACTGAGAAGAAAGCATGGGTAACAGAAGAAATACTTCAGTTGATCAATGAAAGAAGGAAGTACAAAAATGTTTAGGGAAATTCAGGAATACAGGTATTGAAGTTGCTGAGGGATGAAATAAATAGGAAGTGTAGGGAAGCTAAGGTGAAATGGTTGCATGAAAAATGTGAAGAAGTTGAAACAGAAATGATGGTTGGAAGGACTGACTTAGCATGTAGGAAATTCAAAACAACAAAAAAGCAAGGGTGATAACATTAAGGGTGCAACAGGATTTCCACTGTTAAATGCAGCAGAGAGGTGGAAATAGTATATTGAAGTCCTCTATGAGGGGGAAGATTCATCTGGTGTGGTAGAAGAAGAAACAGGAGTTGATTTAGAAGAGATTGGGGATCCAGTATTAGAATCAGAATTTAAAAGATCTTCGGAAGACTTAAGATCAAATAAGGCAGAAGGGATAGATAACATTCCACCAGAATTTCTAAAATCATTGGGGGAAGTGACAACAACATGACTATTCAAGTTGGTGCATAGAATGTATGAGTCTGGGGATATACCATCTGACTTTTGGAATAATATCATCTACACAATTTTGAAGACTCCAAGATTGACAAGTGTGAGAATTATTACACAATCAGCTTAACAGCTCATGCATCCAAATTGCTGACAAGAAAAATTTACAAAAGAACAAAAAAAATTGAGAATGTATTGGTTGATGATCAGTTTGGCTTTAGTTAAGGTAAAGGCACCAGACGGGCAATTCTGATGTTGTTGTATAATGGAAATAAGACTAAGAAAAATCAAGATGTACATTTAGGATATGTCAGCCTGCAAAAGGCATACAACTATGTTAAATGGTGCAAGGTGTTTGTAATTCTCAGGAAATTAGGGGTAAATTATACAGAGAGATGAAAAATCCAGGATGGAATGTAACAATATTATGAGAAGGAAAGTTGCCACTCACCATATAGTGGAGATGCTGAGTCACAAATAGGCACAACAAAGAGATTTTCATACTTAAAGCTTTCAGCCAATGGTCTTTGTCAACAGTACACACACATATGCACACACACACTCACGCAAACACAACAACTCACACATGCAACTGCAGTCACAGGCAACTGAAACCACACTGTGAGCAACAGCACCAGTGCATTATGGGAGTGGCAACTGAGTTGGGGAAAGGAGGAGGTTGGGGCGGGGAGTGGGAGGATGGGATAGGTGATGTTAGTGGCCGTACTGGAGTAGGTGGTGGTGGGAGGATTATGGGACAGGTCTTGCACCTAGGTCTATTACAAGGGTATGAGCCATGAGGATTTTTATTTTTTTCTTCCCCCCCCCCCTCCCCACCTATACCCTGCCCACTGCCCAACCTGCAGCATTTCACTGTCCACCATCCCCACCATACTATCCGTCCGCCTCCCCGCCCCAGCCTCCTCCTTTCCCCCACGCAGTCACCACTCCCATCATACACTGTTACTGCTGCTCGCGGTGTGGTTTCAGTTCCCTGAGACTAAAGTCATGTGTGTGGGTTGCTTTTGTGTGTGTGTGTATGTGTGTGTGTGTGTGTGTGTGTGTGTGTGTGTGTGTGTGTGAATGAATGAATGAATGTTGAAGCAATTTGTGGTGCATCACAAGTGCCACAGTGAGAGCAGACAATTGCTACAAAACACACTTCCCCTGCATTACTCCTCTCCTCTGTGGGACTTGGTTGGCCTGCACACTGCAACCCCATTTAAAATCAAATAAGTTCAGGTGTGTGCACTATGCTTACTGTTTAGGAATCACTTGATTGCTGAACCTCTTACTTCTGAGTTGGCATGAGTGGGTTGAATTCAGCCTGTTCATGCTTTGTGCCTAACCCATCTAATGATAATACTGTGCACAACCTTATGTAGTCACCACTGCGTTGTGCTGTCAATTAATTCATTTAGCTGTTTCGAAGAAAGTAATGAAACAATTTCTGGACAATTGCAGGTACCATCTACAACTTGGAGAGGACATTTTCTGGAGATATTTAGCATCTATTATGTATATGTCTCACTTTATAATCAACAATGTATGGAATAAAACACAAGATATGTGTGTATTGGGTGGACTATGTGAGGAACCTGTAACTACTCCAGATTAATGCTACTAATTGAGAAAAAGTGATTATTGATAACTTATATAAACAATATTAGAGTTATACAAAATTGTGATGATATTTTGAAAATAATTTAGTTTCATGGCTGAAATAGAATTGAGCTGTTTAGTTTTTAGCCCTACGAAAATTTCATTTTATTGCGCACGGGGTAATTACCCCCAAGCTGGGAACTACTGGTCTAATGAGTACAAAATATGGATTGAGAGTAAATGAAAGAAATAAAAAAGTAATGAGAAGCAGCAGAAATGAGGACAGTGAGAAACTTAACATCAGGATTAATCAAACAATGCAAAATGCAATATATATGTAAAAATAATATGAAAAGGAAAGTTGCTGCTCACCATACAGCAGAGATCCTGAGTCACAGATAGGCACAACAAAAAAAAGACTGTCGCAATACAAGCTTTCGTCCAATAAGGTCTTTGTAAAAAATAGACAACACACACACACACACACACACACACACACACACACACACACACACACGACTGCAGCCTCTGGCAGTTGAAGTGTGACTTCACTTGCCAGAGGCTGCAGTTGTGTGTGTGTGTGTGTGTGTGTGTGTGGGTGGGCACGCGCGCACGTGCGGTTGGTGTCTATTTACAACAAAGGCTTTGTTGGCTGAAAGCTTATATTGTAACAGTCTTTTTGTTGAGCCTACATGGAACTAAGCATCTCCACTATATGATGGGTAGCAACTTTTCTTTTCATAGTATTGTTAACATCAGGATTGATAGTCATGAAGTAGGTGAGGATAAGGAATTCTACTACCTAAGCAGCAAAATAACCAATGATGGATAGGGCAAGGAGGACATCAAAAGCAGACTAGTGCTGGCAAAAAGAAATTCCTGGCCAAGAGAAGTCTACTAGTATCAAACATAGACCTCAATTTGAGGAAGAAATTCCTGGGAATGTAGGTTTGGAGCACAGCATTGTATGGCAGTAAAACATGGACTGGGGAATAACCAGAACAGAAGAGATTCGAAGCATTTGAGATATGGTGCTACAGACAAATGTCAAAATCAGGTGGACTGATAAGGTAAGAAATGAGGAGGTTCTGCGCAGAATCAGAGATGAAAGGAATATTTGGAAAACACAGACAAGAAGAAGGGACAGGATAATAGGACATCTGTTCAGACATCATGGAATAATTTCCATGGTACTAGAGGGAGCTGTAGAGAGTATAAACTGTGGAGGAAGACAGAGATTGGAATAAATCCGGCACGTAATTGAGGACATAGGCTGCAACTGCTGCTCTGAAATGAAGAGGAATTTGTGGCAGGCCAAATCAAACTGTCAGAAGACTGATGACTCAAAAAGCAGTAGCCTAATCCTTCTAATCCTATTTCCTTTCCTGGGTACAGGTGCCTTTCCAGTTTTCAGGTACAGATCTTTTGACGAGCAAGTGGTTGGATATGTTTGCTAGGTATGGAGCAATTGTGTCGGCATACTCTGAAAGGAACATAACTGGTATAAATCTGGACCAGAGGTCTTGTGTATATTGAGTGATTATGCTGCTTTGCTACACTGAGGATATCTACTTCTAAGTTAATCATGTTAGCAGTTGTTCTGGATTTAAATTCTGGGATATTTTCTTTATCTTCTTTGGTGAAGGAGTTTCAGAAAACTGTGTTTAATAACTCTGCTTTTGTGGCACTGCCGTCAATAACATTAGCATTACTATTACGCAGTAAAGGTATCGATTGAATCTTGCCACTGGTGTACTTTACATACGACCAGGAGGTATTTGGGTGTTGCTGCCAGATTTTCAGATAGTGTCTCGTTGTGGAAACTATTAAAAGCAGCTCACATTGAAGATCATGTTAAATTTTGAGCTTCTGTAAAACTTTGCCAATCTTGGGGACTTTGCATTCTTTTAAATTTAGCATGTTTTTCTGCTGCTTCTGAAACGATATTCTGAGCTGTTATGTGTAAAATGTGGAATCAGTACCACCTCTTATTAAATTATTTGGTATAGTCACTGTCAATACTGTTACTACACATTTAAACCAGACTGGAAGGAGTGAAGACTCTCTCTTAGTTAGGTGTCAACCGACATTCAGCTCCTTTTTTAAGCAGATATCTTCTGCATTTATTTTTGGTGGATTTGCATGTCATGGAATTTAGTCTTGCTAGAACAACTTAGTGGTCACTAGTGTCGTAGGACCGTTGCTATTCAAAAATGGCTCTGAGCACTATGGGACTCAACATCTTAGGTCATAAGTCCCCTAGAACTTAGAACTACTTAAACCTAACTAACCCAAGGACATCACACACACCCATGCCCGAGGCAGGATTCGAACCTGCGACCGTAGCAGTCCCGCGGTTCCGGACTGCAGCGCCAGAACCGTTGCTATTCATAATATACATAAATGGCCTTTTGGATGACATTGGAAGTTCACTGAGGCTTTTTTCGGATGATGCTGTGGTATATCGAGAGGTTGTAACAATGGAAAATTGTACTGAAATGCAGGAGGATCTGCAGCGAATTGACACATGGTGCAGGGAATGGCAATTGAATCTCAATGTAGACAAGTGTAATGTGCTGCGAATACATAGAAAGATAGATCCCTTATCATTTAGCTACAAAATAGCAGGTCAACAACTGGAAGCAGTTAATTCCATAAATTATCTGGGAGTACGCATTAGGAGTGATTTAAAATGAAATGACATATAAAGTTGATCGTCGGTAAAGCAGATGCCAGACTGAGATTCATTGGAAGAATCCTAAGGAAATGCAATCCAAAAACAAAGGAAGTAGGTTACAGTACACTTGTTTGCCCACTGCTTGAATACTGCTCAGCAGTGTGGGATCCGTACCAGATAGGGTTGATAGAAGAGATAGAGAAGATCCAACAGAGAGCAGTGCGCTTCGTTACAGGATCATTTAGTAATCACGAAAGCATTACGGAGATGATAGATAAACTCCAGTGGAAGACTCTGCAGGAGAGACGTTCAGTAGCTCGGTACGGGCTTTTGTTGAAGTTTCGAAAACATACCTTCACCGAGGAGTCAAGCAGTATATTGCTCCCTACTACGTATATCTCACAAAGAGGCCATGAGAATAAAATCAGAGAGATTAGAGCCCACGCAGAGGCATACCGACAATCATTCTTTCCACGAACAATACGAGACTGGAATAGAAGGGAGAACTGATAGAGGTACATCCACAGAACACGGCAGGTCCATCAAGTAGTGAATGTGCGGTGACAGATTTGATTTTATTCTTCTTCTTGTCAGCAGCAGATGTTGTCATTTCGACGTCTTCAATTGTTTTATATATTGTCTGTCTTGCACGACAGATTTGATTGTATTCTTCTTCTTGTCAGCAGCAGATGTTGTCATTTCGACGTCTTCAATTGTTTTATATATTGTCTGTCTTGCACGGTCGACGAAGCTTTCGAGTCCTGATACATTAGGAACTGCAGTACCACCTCGTACAATAGCGACTGTCAACCAGCCATTGCCATGGGAAAATGTATCATTCAGATCAATACTGAAGTTCAGTCTACATCCACAGAACACGGCAGGTCCATCAAGTAGTGAATGTGCGGCGACAGATTTGATTGTATTCTTCTTCTTGTCAGCAGCAGATGTTGTCATTTCAACGTCTTCAATTGTTTTATATATTGTCTGTCTTGCACAACGACGATATCTTCTGTAGGGCATCTTGGCAGCGTTCAATGCTAATGTATCAGGACAGACAATATATAAAACAATTGAAGACGTTGAAATGACAACATCTGCTGCTGACAAGAAGAAGAATACAATCAAATCTGTCGCCGCACATTCACTACTTGATAGACCTGCCGTGTTCTGTGGATGTAGACTGAACTCCAGTATTGATCTGAATGATACATTTTCCCATGGCAACGGCTGGTTGACAGTCGCTATTGTATGAGGTGGTACTGGAGTTCCTAATGTATCAGGACTCGAAAGCTTCGTCGACCGTGACGTTATAGCCTACCGTACATTCCACGTTTGTGAAAATGCAAATAAAGACTTTGGCAAACCATCATATATCTCACCCTCGCCTTTTTCCTTGTATAGACGTAATAGACGTATGATATCTGTAAATGAAACTGTATTTATTTGGATTAAAGGTAAAGGTACTTGTGAATATGTAAAATTTGTTGGAGACAAAGACAGACAATATATAAAACAATTGAAGACGTTGAAATGACAACATCTGCTGCTGACAAGAAGAAGAATACAGTCCATTACCACCTCGTACAATAGCGACTGTCAACCAGCCGTTGCCATGGGAAAATGTATGATTCAGATCAATACTGAAGTTCAGTCTACATCCACAGAACACGGCAGGTCCATCAAGTAGTGAATGTGCGGCGACAGATTTGATTGTATTCTTCTTCTTGTCAGCAGCAGATGTTGTCATTTCAACGTCTTCAATTGTTTTATATATTGTCTGTCTTGCACGACGACGATATCTTCTGTAGGGCATCTCGGCAGCAGTCAATGCAGTTGCCTGTGCAGCAGCAGCAGCGCGAATGATCCGCTCTGCGGGCAGCGCTCGCTTTTATAGCTGCAGACTGGCGCGGCGCGAGATAAGAGACTTAGAATATTTCACAGTGCCAGCCGCGTGTTATCCCGTACGGGCGCACAAGTAGCTCTAGGTACGATGTTTGTCAGTCTTCAGTGGCTGGCGCGCTGCCAAGATGGGCTTGAGCCGCCTTATCGGTGGGGTCAAAGGTCACGCGCTCAGAGAGCTGACGTAACATGCTGTTGCATACTCTATGTCGAAAGATTCTAGATGTACCCTTGTCCGGTTCTCAGCTACGCTACAGATCAATTTATTTATGAAAATACAAAGTACAGTCTCCAACAAATTTTACATATTCACAAGTACCTTTACCTTTAATCCAAATAAATACAGTTTCATTTACAGATATCTTACGTCTGTTACGTGTATACAAGGAAAAGGGCGAGGGTGAGATATATGATGATTTGCCAAAGTCTTTATTTGCATTTTCACAAACGTGGAATGTACGGTAGGCTATAACGTCACGGTCGACGAAGCTTTCGAGTCCTGATACATTAGGAACTGCAGTACCACCTCGTACAATAGCGACTGTCAACCAGCCATTGCCATGGGAAAATATATCATTCAGATCAATACTGAAGTTCAGTCTACATCCACAGAACACGGCAGGTCCATCAAGTAGTGAATGTGTGGCGACAGATTTGATTGTATTCTTCTTCTTGTCAGCAGCAGATGTTGTCATTTCAACGTCTTCAATTGTTTTATATATTGTCTGTCTTGCACGACGACGATATCTTCTGTAGGGCATCTCGGCAGCGGTCAATGCAGTTGCCTGTGCAGCAGCAGCAGCAGCGCGAATGATCCGCTCCGCGGGCAGCGCTCGCTTTTATAGCCGCGGACTGGCGCGGCGCGAGATAAGGGACTTAGAATATTTCACAGTGCCAGCCGCGTGTTATCCCGTACGGGCGCACAAGTAGCTCTAGGTGCGCCCGCCAGCGACGACGCCATGCGCGTCGCAAAGGCATTGCTGAGGCACGTTAACAAATGAACATAGCAAGCCAACGCCCAGCGAGACACCCAGAGCTATGCTTCCGCACTCCTCGACGTTCGCAGAGCGAATGACGCTCCGTGCTGCGGCGCAGCTACAGCGCTGATAAGACGGCGCGGCGCTTATCGTGACGTCACTTCCGCTGATAAACTTGATTTTCCAGCAACACGCTCTTAGTAAAACTAGAGAGCGTGTTGCTCTCTCTCGCACACTCAAGGCCACAAACGTGGAATGTACGGTCGGCTATAACGTCACGGTCGACGAAGCTTTCGAGTCCTGATACATTAGGAACTCCAGTACCACCTCGTACAATAGCGACTGTCAACCAGCCGTTGCCATGGGAAAATGTGTCATTCAGATCAATACTGAAGTTCAGTCTACATCCACAGAACACGGCAGGTCCATCAAGTAGTGAATGTGCGGCGACAGATTTGATTGTATTCTTCTTCTTGTCAGCAGCAGATGTTGTCATTTCAACGTCTTCGATGAAGACAGACAATATATAAAACAATTGAAGACATTGAAATGACAACATCTGCTGCTGACAAGAAGAAGAATACAATCAAATCTGTCGCCGCACATTCACTACTTGATGGACCTGCCGTGTTCTGTGGATGTAGACTGAACTTCAGTATTGATCTGAATGATACATTTTCCCATGGCAACGGCTGGTTGACAGTCGTTATTGTACGAGGTGGTATTGGAGTTCCTAATGTATCAGGACTCGAAAGCTTCGTCGACCGTGACGTTATAGCCTACCGTACATTCCACGTTTGTGAAAATGCAAATAAAGACTTTGGCAAATCATCATATATCTCACCCTCGCCCTTTTCCTTGTATACACGTAATAGACGTAAGATATCTGTAAACGAAACTGTATTTATTTGGATTAAAGGTAAAGATCCAACAGAGAGCAGTGCGCTTCGTTACAGGATCATTTAGTAATCACGAAATCCACACACCGTCAGGTTGCTAGCGGAGTATGGATGTAGATGTAGATGTAGATAGATGATCCCTGTATCCGTCATAATGCTCCCTCTATTTGCTCTGCATTATTTGTTACTAAGAGGTCAAATATGTTTTTGCAACAGTTCCTTCTTTGAGTGAGCTCCTGAACTAAGTTTTCAAAATAATTTTTTGGAAAAGTGTTCAGTACGATTTCGAGTGACACTATATGTCAACCACTGACTTCAAACATGTATTTTTGCCAACATACTGAGGGTAGATTAAAGTTACCACCAACTATAATTGTATGACTGGTGTATCTATTTATAATAGATACAGGCTGAGTTAGACAAGGCCAGGGGAGATCTTGACGGGTTAAGGAGGGAGAAGGGTAAAGAGAGGTGGGAAGTGGCAACAGGCAACAGGAGGAACAGGCCTAGAACTTTGTCTGACAGCTTCATGGTGAATGTGGAAAATAGATTTGACATGTTGCTTCAGTTAGAAGCTGGTGAGCTTCAAGCAGTTGTAAGTGTAGACAGAGCACAACAAACTTTCAGCAGCAAATTGAAAAGTAAGAATGTAAGGAAATCAGCAAAGAGAAAGAAAGTGTTGTTGTTAGGTAGTTCCCATGGAAGAGGTGTTGGCCAACTTTTGCAGGATGGACTAGGATCAGAATACCAGGTCACCAATTTTTTTAAACCTAGTGCTGGTCTGGAGCAGGTGACAGAGGATTTAGGATCACTTTGCAAAGATTTCACTAAGGAAGACACCATGGTTATAGTGGGTGGGGCAGGTAACAGTATTGACAGAGATCCTGGGTACAGTATAGAGTGTGACCTGGCGAAGATTGTATCATCATCGAAGAATACTAGTGTTGAGTTTGTATCTGTTCTTGGGCGCCATGACCGACCTCATTTGAACTCTTCTGTCAAGAGAGTTAATTTGGAGCTGGAACGGCTGCTTATGTCGGATGCAGAAAACACACTGGTGTGGTTCCTGTTGATTCTATCAGTAGGTGGGATTATACTAGGCATGGCCTTCACCTCAACAGGAGGGGGAGGGTAAATTGGCTGGGGAAGTAGCAGGAAAGTTAAAGGGGGGAGGCACTGTCATGAGTGGTAAAATACCAGTGGTTATGGGGTTCAGAAAAGACCCTTTTTACGGTAGGGAGGACAGAAAGAAAGCAAATTTTAAGAGAGGTTAGAACTGAGACAAACCTTAAGTTTGAGAAAGAAATCGAAATACATAATACCAGCTTATTACATCAGCATAAACAGCTATTGGTTAAGAATTTTCAACAGTCAGCAGATATTATAACTCTACCAAATTTTAACTCAGTCAATGTGAAATGTCAGCTACCTTTATTACATCAAAATATTCGAGGACTGAGAAATAAAATTAATGAATTAACTATCTGCATAGATGAATTAGAGTCTTCAAACCCAGCTGACATAATCTGCCTCTCTGAACATCATGTGACGACTGGTATAGAACTTTTAAGTGTTACAGGGTTTAGGTTAGCATCTCACTTTTGTAGATCAGAAATGGAGAAAGGAGGAGTTGCCACATTCATTAGGAACTGTCATAAATTTAATAACATAGACATTCATAAATTTTGCCTAGAACAGCATATGGAAGCATGTGTAACAGAATTAGAATTTCACAAAAAATCCTTCATAATATTAAGTGTATATCGAGCACCTGCAGGTAACTTTAATCTGTTTGTAAACCACCTTGAAGCTGTACTGGCCCATTTAACAACCAAAAACAAAGAAATAGTGTTTGCTGGTGATTTCAATGTAGATTTCCTCAAAGACTCTCCCAATAAGAACTTATTTGAGTTAGTAACACTATCATTCAACTTAATTCCCACTGTAAAGTTCCCCACTAGGGTAGCCACTTGCTCACAAACAGCCATTGATAATATCTTTATAGAAAAGTCCAATCAACAAAATTATATTACAAAACCAATAGTCAATGGCCTCTCAGACCATGACATGCAGTTCCTTCTGTTAAATGTTAATACTGAACAGGATATAAAATCTGTTAAATCTGAGCTCAAGAGGGTAATCAATAAGCCAAAAATTGATTATTTTAGGACACTCCTCAGAGACATTCACTGGACTGATGTTTACAGTGCTCATGGCATGAATGAAAAATAAAACACTTTTGCTAATAAAGTGCTTACCTTATTCGAACACTGTTTTCCCCCAAAACTTACCAAAGTTGGAGCAAAGTCTACAAAAAAGCCATGGATTACTCGAGGAATATGGGTATCTTGTAAAACAAAAAGAAAACTGTATCTGTCAATCCGAAACAGTTCCGATGTTGATGCTATAGCACACTACAAGAAATACTGCAAAATATTAAAGACTGTAATACAGATGTCAAAGCAAATATATTACAAGGAAAAGATAGTCATATCAGATAACAAAATAAAGACAATATGGGATATAGTGAAGGATGAGACCGGTAGAACCAGACATGAAGAGGAACAAATAGCATTAAGAGTAAATGATACATTGGTGACAGGTGTGTATAGTGTTGCAGAACTTTTTAATAAACATTTTATAACTGTTACTGAAAAGATGGGGTTGTCAGGTTTGGTAGATGCTGCTATGGAATACCTCAGACCAGAAATTTCAAGCAACTTCCATAATATGAATTTGACTCTCACTACCCCAACAGAAATAATGTCCATCATAAAATCTTTAAAATCCAAAACATCTAGTGGGTATGATGAAATATCAACAAAGTTAATTAAAGAATGTGATTCTGAGCTAAGTAACATATTAAGCTATTTGTGTAACCAGTCATTTATCAGTGGAATATTTCCTGAATGGCTGAAATATGCTGAAGTTAAGCCATGGTTTAAGAAGGGAGATAAAGAAATAGCATCAAATTTCCATCCAATTTCACTGTTGCCAGCATTCTCAAAAAATTTCAAAAAAGTAATGTACAGTCAGCTTTATAACCATCTTATCTCAAATAACATACTGTCAAAGTCACAGTTTGGATTTCTAAAAGGTTCTGATATTGAGAACGCTATCTACACTTACAGTGAAAATGTGCTTAATTCATTAGACAAAAAATTGCAGGCAACTGGTATATTTTGTGATCTGTCAAAGGCATTTGCCTGTGTAAATCACAATATCCTTTTAAGTAAATTAGAGTATTATAGTGTAACAGGAAATGCTGCAAAATGGTTCAAATCTTATATCTCTGGCAGGAAACAAAGGGTGTTATTAGGAAAGAGACATGTTTCAAGCTATCAGGCGTCATACAACTGGGAACTAATTACATGTGGGGTCCCAAAAGGTTCCATTTTGGGGCCCTTACCTTTTCTTGTGTATATCAATGACCTTTCATCAGTAACATTACCAGATGCCAAGTTCGTTTTGTTTGCTGATAATACAAAGGTTGCAATAAATAGCAAATCAAGCGTAGTCTTAGAAAGATCAGCTAATAAAATATTTGTGGACATTAATCACTGGTTCCTAGCCAATTCTTTGTCACTAAACTTTGAAAAAACACACTACATGCAGTTCACAATTTGTAAGGGGTGTCCCATGAGTATATGTCTAACATACGATGACAAGAAGATAGAAGAAGTGGACAGTGTTAAATTCTTGGGATTATAGCTTGATAATAAATTCAACTGGGAGGAGCACACCACAGAACTGCTGAGGCATCTTAACAAATCTCTGTTTGCAATGCGAATTTTGTCAGACATAGGGGATATAAAAATGAAAAAGCTGGCACACTATGCTTACTTTCATTCCATAATGTCATATGGGATTATTTTTTGGGGTAATTCATCAAGCCAAGCTAAAGTTTTCCGGGCACAAAAATGTGCAGTAAGAGTTATATGTGGTGTGAACTCAAGAACATCCTGCAGAAGCCTGTTTAGGGAACTAGGGATACTAACTACTGCTTCCCAATATATTTATTCCTTAACGAAATTTGTCATTAAAATATATCACTTTTTCAAACCAACAGCTCAATTCATGGAATCAATACTAGAAATAAGAAAAATCTTCACAAGGATTTAAAGTCACTTAGTCTTGTACAAAAAGGTGTGCATTATTCAGGAACACACATTTTGAATAACTTGCCAGCAGCCATAAAAAGCTTAACAACCAATGAAATTCAGTTTAAGAGAAGCCTAAAGGATTTATTGGTGGCCAATATATATATATATATATATATATATATATATATATATATATATATTCATGGGTCGCTTAGAGGAAGCCTTCCTGGTTACCCAGGCCTGCCAACCCGAAGTTTGGTACAGATTTATTGATGACATTTTCGTGATCTGGACTCACAGTGAAGAAGAACTCCAGAATTTCCTCTCCAACCTTAACTCCTTTGGTTCCATCAGATTCACCTGGTCCTACTCCAAATCCCATGCCACTTTCCTTGACGTTGACCTCCACCTGTCCAATGGCCAGCTTCACACGTCCGTCCACATTAAACCCACCAACAAGCAACAGTACCTCCATTATGACAGCTGCCACCCATTCCACATCAAACGGTCCCTTCCCTACAGCCTTGGTCTTCGTGGCAAACGAATCTGCTCCAGTCCGGAATCCTTGAACCATTACACCAACAACCTGAAAACAGCTTTTGCATCCCGTAACTACCCTCCCGACCTGGTACAGAAGCAAATAACCAGAGCCACATCCTCATCTCCTCAAACCCGGAACCTTCCACAGAAGAACCCCAAAAGTGCCCCACTTGTGACGGGATACTTTCCGGGACTGGATCAGATTCTGAATGTGGCTCTCCAGCAGGGATACGACTTCCTCAAATCCTGCCCTGAAATGAGATCCATCCTTCATGAAATCCTCCCCACTCCACCAAGAGTGTCTTTCCGCCGTCCACCTAACCTTCGCAACCTCTTAGTTCATCCCTATGAAATCCCCAAACCACCTTCCCTACCCTCTGGCTCCTACCCCTGTAACCGCCCCCCGGTGTAAAACCTGTCCCATGCACCCTCCCACCACCACCTATTCCAGTCCTGTAACCCGGAAGGTGTACACGATCAAAGGCAGAGCCACGTGTGAAAGCACCCACGTGATTTACCAACTGACCTGCCTACACTGTGAAGCGTTCTATGTGGGAATGACCAGCAACAAACTGTCCATTCGCATGAATGGACACAGGCAGACAGTGTTTGTTGGTAATGAGGATCACCCTGTGGCTAAACATGCCTTGGTGCACGGCCAGCACATCTTGGCACAGTGTTACACCGTCCGGGTTATCTGGATACTTCCCACTAACACCAACCTGTCAGAACTCCGGAGATGGGAACTTGCCCTTCAGCATATCCTTTCTTCTCGCTATCCACCAGGCCTCAATCTCCGCTAATTTCTAATTTCAATTTGCCGCCGCTCATACCTCACCTGTCTTTCAACTTCATCTTTGCCTCTGTACATCTGCCCCGACTGACATCTCTGCCCAAACTCTTTGCCTTTACAAATGTCTGCTTGTGTCTGTGTATGTGTGGATGGATATGTGTGTGTGTGCGAGTGTATACCTGTCCTTTTTTCCCCCTAAGGTAAGTCTTTCCGCTCCCGGGATTGGAATGACTCCTTACCCTCTCCCTTAAAACCCATATCCTTTTGTCTTTCCTTCTCCTTCCCTCTTTCCTGACGAGGCAACCATTGGTTGCGAAAGCTAGAATTTTGTGTGTATGTTTGTGTGTCTATCGACCTGCCAGCGCTTTTGTTTGGTAAGTTTCATCATCTTTCTTTTTAGACATATATATATATATATATATATATATATATATATATATATATATAATAGAGGGAAACATTCCACGTAGAAAAAATATATATAAAAACTAAGATGATGTGACTTACCAAATGAAAGTGCTGGCAGGTCGACAGACACACAAACAAACACAAACATACACACAAAATTCAAGCTTTCGCAACAAACTGTTGCCTCATCAGGAAAGAGGGAAGGAGAGGGAAAGACGAAAGGAAGTGGGTTTTAAGGGAGAGGGTAAGGAGTCATTCCAATCCCGGGAGCGGAAAGACTTACCTTAGGGGGGAAAAAAGGATGGGTATACACTCGCACACACACACATATCCATCCACACATATACAAACACAAGCAGACATATTTGGTCTTTAAATATGTCTGCTTGTGTCTGTATATGTGTGGATGGATATGTGTGTGTGTGCGAGTGTATACCCATCCTTTTTTCCCCCTAAGGTAAGTCTTTCCGCTCCTGGGATGGAATGACTCCTTACCCTCTCCCTTAAAACCCACATCCTTTCGTCTTTCCCTCTCCTTCCCTCTTACCTGATGAGGCAACAGTTTGTTGCGAAAGCTTGAATTTTGTGTGTATGTTTGTGTTTGTTTGTGTGTCTGTCGACCTGCCAGCACTTTCATTTGGTAAGTCACATCATCTTTGTTTTTAGATATATATTTCCTACATGGAATGTTTCCCTCTATTATAACCATATATATAAGTACATTATAACTTCTGCGCCATTTCAGTGCAGTAATGTGTTCATTGTAAATATGTGTGTGTGTGTGTGTGTGTGTGTGTGTGTGTGTGTGTGTGTGTGTAAGTACAATCTAACTTCTGCACCATTTCAGTGCAGTAATGTGTTCATTGTAAATAAGTATTATAGTAGTTGTATTACATGTTTATTACCTTATAAATACATAGAAAACTTTTTTATATTAAATTCAGTGCATTAGTATTTGTAAAATGACTTTCATATAGTGTTCATTAAAAAATGACGATCATTACACTTGGGACCTGTGGAATGGTACATTAGCTTATTTGTTTTAGTTGCAAATATTTGTCATGTATTGTTGTTTTTCTGACATGTTCCACATCCTGGAGGACCTCCTCACTATGGATCAATTGGAATGAAAGTAAATCTAATCTAATCTAATGTATCATCCAAATCTATGTGTGGATGGGGTCATTAAAAGGAACCAATTATTAATTTATTACAGTTGTCAAACACAATCTCTACCCACACTAACTTACATGAACTATCTACTTCAGTTTCACTGCAAGGTAAACTACTTCTGGCAGTAATTAGCACTCTACTACTAACTGCATTTAATCATCTATCTTTTCCAAACACAGTAAGGTCATTTGCAAAAATTATGGCCGAACTTATATTCAGCTTTAGCTAGCTTTCCATACCTACAGTGATTTGAGCTTCAGTGCTTTCCATTAACACTTGGAAATGTGGTTCTTTCCCAACACAGCTACAACAGTTTACAACTACCGCACTGATTGTTGTTACGTCTACCCTCATCCTGTGTTTCACCTGCACCCTTCTAGACTGACAACCTCTATCTGTATTCTCCCCATGACCCTCTAACTTAAAAGAAATGCCTAGTCCCCTCCACACAGCCCCTGTTATCTGTGTAGCTGCTACCTGTGTGTAATGGACCCTTCACCTATTAAGTGGAACCCCAGAACCAACCACCCTATGGTACAAGTAGAGGAAACTTTAGCCTACATGGTCGCAGAACCGTATGAGCCTCATATTCAGTCCCTCCACTCAATCCTGTCGACAACCCTTCAGAGGCTGAGCTTTGCTTTCATTTTGCAACTGAGATGACAGTCTTTACCAATTCAGCTAGCACCTGAAACCATACAGAATCTCTTTCAATCCAAAGCTATACACACTGTTAGTATCGACAAGAGTCGCTACCGTTTGCTGCACTCATTATCTTCATGGTATCTAGAAGCACCTGTTCCACATCTGGAATGACTCCTCCTGGTACACATATAGAGTGCACACTGGTTTCCTTACCCTCCTTGGCAGCAGTATCCCTAAGGGACCCCATTACATGCTTAACAATGGAGCTCCCAGCAACAAGTAGTTTCATCTTTATGACTGCCCAGATCTTCCAAGCCAAGAGGCAGCCCCTGAAAAAGGGTAAGTGACTGCATCCCGATCAGGATGTTTATCAGACACAGTCAGTGCCTAAAACCTGTCCATCAGATAAACTGGGGACGTCCTCCAATTGGCCCCCTGGGATGTCCACTACCTGCCACAGCTCGGAATCAGTCCCACTTGACGAGGGTGAGGGGTCAACTCAGTGCTGGCAGTACCTGGGGCAGTCACAGCAGTGGACCAATCAAAATGTGCTCGACATCCATAGGATCCCCACATCTGGGCCTTTACAGTGATGCCCATTGGCAACAGCCTTAACCTGTATGACCAAAGCCAGCACCACCTGGAGATGTGAGCAGAGGGTCACCAAGTCAGCTCGCATCACAACAGAGCAATCACAGTTTCTATTCATACTAAAGGCAACAAAAATACACCCTAGGTGGTTATTAAAATGCAGAACTGTGCCTAACAAATACACAAACATGCACAAAATTTTGGAGTTTAAACTAAAGAACACAGAGGAATTTCACAATAAGTCTTTTCTTATGAGAAGCTGTGTCAGTTCACAAACAAAACTGTGTACTTCAATGCACTTCTGCAGTGACAAAAGCTACCACTTGTCTGAAGGATCTAACAGTGGCAATGAGCTATCAAGCTACAATTGGGATGCTGTAATTCAGTATTGACAGGAAACCTTAACTGCAAAATACATTATCATCCATAAGTTGCAGAGGATTTGTTAGTTTTCCCATTTCTAACTGCACGATTTCTTAATATAAGGGGCAGTTAGCTGAAAATGAGCAACATGGAGAAAAGAAAGTGAGGTGTTTATTATTTTAAAAGTAGTTGTCACAACTGTTAATACATTTATCCGACTTTGAGACAACCTGGTCAATGTCTTCATGGAAAAATGTTTGGGGATGGAACCATGATTGCATCTAGGCACATACCTTTTCGTGCAAAGTGAATAGATCTTTCTCCAGGGTTCCAAAAATATGGAAATCACATGTCGAGAGATTTGAACTGTATAGAAGATGGATAAGTGCTTTCTAGTGAAACTTCTGTAGCACAGCAGAAACAACTTGCCAACAAAATTCCCGTCTACATGTTGCCAAGATTGTTTTGACTATGTTGCAGAAATTTTGCAGGGAAGCCCTTACACATATTTGACACAGTCCCAATCTCTCCCCAAGTGTTTTCGACATTGTTGAAACCTCAAAGGATGGGAGTCATGTCTGTCTATTTACTTCAGACAAAGAGAGGCATGCCTGTCTACAAACATGGCAGACAACTTTCCATTCTCAAAGTAGAATATGTATATTTACAGTTATGGCAATTACACTTGAAATAATTGACTGATTGATTTTTATTGCCCAAAACAAAACATTTACAGGGATGTAAGCTTGTATAAGCAACACCAATAACTGTACAAACAACAATGACAATAAATACACAAATAATTAATCTATGTTAGAAATTATGCTCACAGAAATCTTCCATTGTATAAAAACAATTTTGAATTAATAAAGTTCCTACAAATTTTTTCAGCTCCAGACTCTTAACTGACTCTGGTAGTTTATTAAATAGCTTTACAAATGTGTGTTTGAAGCTGTTTAGAGTTTTGGTATATGAGCAGTAGTCTTTTCTTACATCATTACAGTGTCGTGTGTTATAACTATGTACACCAGAATTCATATCAAAACTAGACAAGTTCTTTCTAATGTACAAGAGACATTGAAGTATGTATATACATGGCAAGGTCATAATACTAAGTTTAATAAATAAACAGTTTACTTACTTTTTTCCATTAGTCTCGTTTTCATTTGACTAACCCTTATAAGACTCAGTAATCTGGTTTGTGAGGTGGTAATTTTGAGTGTTTATTACTTCTTTCTATTCATCTGGCAATTGCTTTTGCATTATTTGAAAACATGGCACACAGTCAGAGGAACTTTCACTCATCAGTGCCATCTACCATGACAACGATGCATTTCCATGCCCATGTTCACAGGACCTTGTTTTCTCTATCTCGCGTCAGGAATTCATCCCTGCAATCTGTTGGTTTTATTAATATTCAAGCTGCATAGGAAGCCTACCCCAATCAGTAGGGATTTATTAACAATAAAGAAAAGCATCTTTGTTACAGTTCTAGATACTCATTCCACTATTCCTTATGTTTTAGGATGAAAAGATGTTCTCCACCTCATTTTCACTATCAATAGTTTTGAAATTTGGACAGTAACAAAGGCACAAAATTTGCCCCTTGGTCTGTAAGAACTTTGTTGGGACTTGCAAAACACAGAACCAAGTTTATAATGAACACCTTCACCCCAGGTTTTGTTGTAATGTCAGCAGTATACCTACTCAGATACTGTGAAGAATGGTCAATCAATGATTTTTTGTTGTTGTTGTTGTTTAGTTGGGGCTTTGGAATGGTCCCAAGTATTCTAGAGTAACAATTTCAAATGACCTGGCAACTTCAAGTAGCAGCTGTGATGGAATCCTATGCTTAGTCTGTTGTGCAGTGAATTCTACTGCAAATACGTTCCTTTATATCTCGCCATTGGTTTTTCCACCAAGACACAGTGGTCACACATGCATTCTAGCCAGGTTCCCACTATGATAAGCTTGAATAATGTCATGACACTGCCCTTTGCTGGGGTATTTTCATCATAACAATTTGGTTTCCTTGTAAGGCACGAAGTCTTCTCCTCCTGTAGTAATGCGGCATCTCTGTAAATAAGGACGAGGAATCGTCGCAAAATAAACGAGTCTGAGTCTGTCTGTGTATGGGTGAAAGGAGCACTCGACTGTTACAAGATTAATATTGTTAGTGATCTAACTCACTATTACAGAAATTAAATAAAGTTCCCTTCCTTATCCTTGTGGTATAAACAAATTCTGGCAAGGTGGCAAATTGTCAGCCCAACTTGGCTACAAGCACTGCACCTATCTGCAGCACGCAAGCCTTCCCACTAAATACATCAGCATTCTGGTGTAGTTTGCTGGATTTCATCACTGCCTCACTGAGTTTCTGTGCCCATTCTATCAATTGGCTACTTGGGTCTTTTCTGTGTGAAAGCCTTAGGACTGTCGCATGGTCATGAAATGGCTGCCACTAAGACAGCTTATGAAACAACTTACACCAAATACCAGAGCTAATAGCTCCTACTGAGTAGCACTCTAGTTAACTAATGCTTTGTTAAGTTCTCAAGATGCATAGCCCATCAGTCTTTTTCTCCCTTCTTGTTTGTAACGCAGTACACAGTCATTAGCATAATCACTGCAAAACACAACCAGTTTTCATGGCTACATTTTAGTTACTTAACTTGCTGATCATCAATGATTTGAATGAGGTATGTAGTTCAGGTCTGTTGCAGTTCCTCCACCCAAAATGATATCTGGATCAAGTTTTACACACATGAGGCAATTTATGTCATGTTAACGAAGAAATAACATAGGCAAAAATGGACATTATACTTTTTAAGTGAGTTTATTGCTTCACAATACAGATAAAACTGACATTGGTTTAGTGTACAAATAACACAGACTGATGTAATACAACTACCGCCATGGGTGTTTATGTAGGTTCCAACAACTACAAAGTTACATTAGGAATTGTTTAAACAGAAGTTAATTGGATTTACAATTATAATTTCAATGACTTCACAAAATTGGTTACAGAATGTGGCCTTATAATTCATTGTAATTTTTCTGAAATAGTTAGCATGTCAAAATACTTCACTTCTTGAACTAAAGTTAAGTGAAACATACATCAATACAATGTTGTAATCACTTCTGTTAATTATTTTACAGATATTACATTCAACCACATGGTGAATGATTGTAGCAGACCTGACATAGGACATGTTTGCTTTCACAGGTGGCCTACCCTGTGGCACAACATGCAGCTGAACATAACACCTTTGATTTCAATGGCGGCTTCACAACCCAGGCCATTTGGATCCTATCCTCTAACACCAGCTTTTCTGAAATGCACAGGTGGAAGTTATTCTTACAACACATTCTCTGCACCTAAAACTATCTAGGCCTCAACTGATGATAACCTACTGTTCCCATACACTTCACCCAATAGTTTCTATCCTATCATCTCCTCCCGATTCACGTCCCCTCATCCTCATTGTGGGCCAATTCCTGCCAATGCACCCACCAGTTGTAGCGGTTCTGCCTGATTTATTTATCTCTTCATTTGTGGTCCTCAGTGTCAATGTACTGCACTGCTACACTGGATGAAAAATGGGTTGTTGATTCTGACACTGACTACTGTAAATAATGTAGCCGACAGGTGCACAGTTGCGTTTCACAGTACTTTAATTTCACTGTTCACAACCCCCTAATAATACACAGTTATATGGCCAGCGCACTATTGTAACTTTCGGTAAGCCTCATTAATAGCGTGCAGGCAAACCTGAACATACTGTTACAATAGTTTACTATTGAACATATACAAGCAGTAAAAGCCTAACCACAAAGTTCACAGTTCTTGAAGAATATAAAGTTATGTATGGAGCAGACACTGTTACTGTTTTAAAATACGGCCTAACTGTGTAAACCTTATTACACTCTTAAGTTGATGCATTGTTGTCGTTCTAACAAACACAGGTTCCTGGTCTGAAACTCGGCCGTGGGCTGACTGTCTCATGACCAAAAATCGGGCTCTTCTATATCATCACAATAATAGGTACTGAAACTACACATCGTTCGAAATTCAATTTACAGAAATTACAATCAAAACTTAACTCATTAAATTAACTGCATACACCAAAAAATTCGTTCCTTTTAACAGTTTCTTCTACCACAAGGTTTAGGCCAAATTATTTTTTTTAATGATTAAATTAACATAAATAGTTATGTAAACAATACTTTGAGAAAATTGATAATTACTTTAGAATTAATAAAGGGCTGGTTTTGCTAACATGTTTTTGAAGAGAGCCAAATAGATACTTTAAGATTACTAGTATTTTGTCTTCCAAATGTTTATAATTAGTACAGAATTTATATTTGTTTATAAGTCAACAATAAAATTTAAGTTATGAAACAATTACTGATTTCACCCTATAACAAAAGTTACTAACTAGGCATAGCTGAAATAAATTAGAAAACCAATTTCATACATAAAACTATGCACAAAATTAGATCTGGTGTTATATTCTTTAAAACTAAGGGCCAACCTTTCTCATTTATGAAAATACAGATTACACTCACGTATGTTGATGGTTTCAGTTGTCTGAGACAGCAGACATATGTGCAAGTTGCATTTGCATGAGTGTGTGTGTGTGTGTGTGTGTGTGTGTGTGTGTGTGTGTGTGTCTGTTGCTGACAAAGGCCTTAATGGCCAAAAGCTATAACTGTGTGAATCTTTTTGTTGTGCCTATCGCGACTCAGCATCACCGTTATATGGTTAGTAGCAACTTTCCTTTGTTACATTCCATCCTGGAATTTCCATTGTTTGATTGTATGTTAATGGTAAAACTGAAAAAAAAAAAATTAAAGAGGCAGTTGGCAAAACAAGAGGGGAAGTACAAACATCCCAACTTGCTTCATCAGAAAGTCTCTTCCCCCCTCTGCTCCAGCCGCCCCTCCCCTACCCCCACCCCCACTCCATCCCAGCCTCCTGACACTGTGCCTGGTGTCCCTATCCAGCCATCTTCTAGTCCCTGCATGGTCAGCAAACAGCACTCTTCTCTCCTCACATTCCTACCGTGCTATTCCTCCCCCTTCTCTGCCCCATTCTGGATAGCAGCTTTTGTTCAATGCAACTGTTGCAATTTGGCCTGAAAGGTCAGAGATTGCAATCAGGTGTGCTTGGGGTGTGCCTGATCAGTGTGTGTGTGTGTGTGTGTGTGTGTGTGTGTGTGTGTGTGTGTTTCCTTTCCATTCTTTTCTACAGGAGGCTTCAGCTGAAAGCTCAGTGTGTAATAATCTTTTCATGGTGTCTGTCCGCAACTCAACATGTCATTTCATTTTTACATTGAGTAGCAATCTATCCTTTTCATAATTATTAACAAAGAGATAGAGGGGCTGGCCAGTACTTACCTCAGCTCAGTACAGCCGATAGATACACATAAAACAGAACTGAAAATTTACATTCCTAGCTTTCGGAACTTTGTTCCTTCATCAGGGAGGAGAGAGGGGAAAAAAGGGAAGAAGGGAAAGTGGATTCAGTTACTCACAACCAAGGTTATGAAGCAACAGGGAAAGGTAAACAGGGAGGGTAGCAAGGATGGAGGCATGGTTGTCAGAGGGAAGCCAAAGATATTCTACTGTAAGTACTGTGCCAGCTTCAAACCAAAGAGGATGCATACAGAAGTAAAGAGGTATATAGTATAAAGATAAACACAACTATGTAGGATGAAAAGATGTGTGAATGGCTAAAGAGGAAAGGGAAAGAGGAGAAGACTGAAGAGTGAATGGGAGTGAGGTGGTTTAACGTAGGTTCAGTCCAGGGGGATGGCGGGATGAAAGGATGTGTTGGAGTGCAAGTTCCCATCTCCGCAGTTCAGAGGGACTGGTGTTGGGTGGGAGAAGCCAAATGGCACATACGGTGTAGTAGGTTCCTAGGTCCCTAGAATTATGCTGGAGGGCATGCTCCGCTACTGGGTATTGGGCATCTCCTAGGCGGACAGTTCGTCTGTGTCCGTTCATGCGCTCAGCCAGTTTGGTTGTTGTCATGCCGATGTAAAAGGCTGTGCAGTGCAGGCATGTCAGTTGATAAATGACATGTGTGGTTTCACACGTAGCCCTGCCTTGAATTGTGTATGTTTTACCAGTAGCGGGGCTGGAGTAGGTGGTTGTGGGGGGATGCATGGGGCAGGTTTTGCAGCGGGGTCGGTTACAGGGGTAGGAACCGCTGGGTAGAGAAGGTAGTCTGGGAATATTGTAGGGTTTAACAAGGATGTTACGGAGGTTAGGGGGGCGACGAAAGGCAACTCTGGGTGGTGTGGGGAGAATTTTGTTTCTGTTTTATGTGTATCTATCGGCAGTACTGAGCTGAGGTAAGTACTGGCCAGCCCCTCTATCTCTTTGTTAGTATTTGTTTCACATCTTATATGAGATTTTCCATTAATCATTTAGAACTTTTCATAATTATGTTTAATGTTAAGCATTTAAGTGGAAATCCAGTGCAAAAGATATGGTTTTCCACAAGATTTAATGAAGATTATTAAGAGTAAAAGTAAAAAATAAGGACTATAACACTAATATTACTGAAGTATTATCAGAAGAGATTCTTCAAAATATTAAGTAATTAGAGCAAACCAATAAGCAGAGTGATGTCACTGGATATGAGAATATTCTAAGCATAAGTCTTTGTGAAAAATCTGGGAAAAATCACAAATGAGGTAATCTCGAGTTGAGTGCAAAACAAAATT
This sequence comes from Schistocerca serialis cubense, assembly GCF_023864345.2. NCBI lineage: Eukaryota > Metazoa > Arthropoda > Insecta > Orthoptera > Acrididae > Schistocerca > Schistocerca serialis. Next base: position 344,071,628 of record NC_064646.1, read on the forward strand.
TTGCTTTTGATATGGAAACATGGATCCACTCAAAGAAAGGAATTGAGAAATTTAGTAAGGTGTGGGAATGTAAGATTTAGAAACATACAAAATATAAATATTAGTTAACAAACAGACATGGTGTATTCAGTGAATATAGTGATAAAAGCTATCCAAATATTACTTGCTCCCCTATTGTTCTCCAAAACAGAAGGGTTTCTAGACATCTCAATGAAGATACCAGGAATCAAACAATGGAAAATCCAGGATGGAAGTAACAATATTATGAAAAGGAAAGTTGCTACTCCCCATATAGCGGAGATGCTGAACCACAGACAGGCACAACAAAAAGACTCTCACAATTAAATCTTTCAGCCATTAAGGCCTTTGTCAATAATAGATTACACACACACACACACACACACACACACACACACACACACACACACACACACACACACACAAAAGACTGCAGTCTCAGACAACTGAAACTATCAACAAACATGAGTGTAAATGTATTAAATGAAAAATGATTGTTACATGTTAATTTAGTGTAGAAAATTATATTTATTAACATGAAATCAGTGAGGTAATTTAAAGTTATAGGAACTTATTACCAAAAATGCATCATAAAAACATCATCATTTCAAATGCACCAATGTACCACCACTTACCACAATGACTACACGTAAACAAAAATATAGAACACTAAAATTTGATGTTAAAAATACTCTGAAAAAATTTAATTGTGTACATTTGTTAGATATAACTAAAAAATATAACTAAGATTAGCGACGAATGGCACATAAAAAGGATGGGTAAGATGAAGGACTTGATTACAAACAAAAATGAAATATAGTCCTACCAACTTTTTAGAGAGAATAAAACTGAAAACTGAAAAATATTTGTATTCTTTCAAATAATTTTTAGTGGCAACTTTAGTAGCACAATACTGTTTATGTTATGAATCAGAGATTATGTACAAACGGGGTAACATATGTACTGTAATCTAACATTAAATACAGGATGTATCAATTTCCTTATTAAATATTTATTTAAAAAAAAGAGTACAGTTATTGCAATACTGCTGTTACATGTACAGAACTTTATAAATACCATCTGTTTCATGATTCATGGAGAAAAAATACGTACAACAATGACTCAACATAAACAACTTATATGTGTTGAAGTGATTCATACATTCCTATTCTGCTTTACAAATATAATGCAGTATCTTTTAAACAGGCATGAACAAGCCAAAATATGCAAGCTAGATATACCGGTACATAAAACTAAGTAGATTAATCAATAACAGTATCACCTTACTAAACAACTGAAACTGAACAAACAATGTTTCAGTAAAATAAAATCCCTGACAACACGATTATCAAAAGCCATCTATTGTCCAAATGATGCAGATAATCAATAGAACTTTAACACTTCAATCAAAACATTCCTCAGTACAAAGGCATCTCCAAGTGTCTTGAAGATTTACTTTGAATAGAGAATGACAAATCGAGTTCTACCTACAAGGACAGCATACCGCCCAAATGGGTCACACAATATCCTCTTCACTAAAACTTCACCAAGAGCTGATCCATTGGGTACTGTCATGCATTTTGCTCCTTTAGTGACATTTAGAATGGTGATGGTAGAAGTGTTAGTAGTTGATAGCAAACATGCTTTCTGTGGATCCCATATCATACCTAAAATGCAATGAAGCAAACACCTGTAAAATTAATTCTTAGCAAACATTAGCTGGTACATCAGAAACAATAAAAGTTGAATAAGCAGTCAAATTGACTATCGCCTGAGAGGGCAGTACAAATGATATTCCTGTTACTATGACACAACACACTACAACTAAACAAGCACACAATGAGCTTCTGAAGTTTTCTCCACAACAATAAAAGTTATAAGAGGAGGGTCCCCAAAGTATTTTGATTGGGACTAGTAAGCAACAAACAACTTTCAAGTAACAAAGCCTCAATATACTTTCTTTTATACCTCGATCTGAGTACCATTCACCAACAAATAAATGACATAGGAAACAAAAGAAACACATTTCTTACGGGCCAGCAGAACACTCAAATACCAAATAAATTGTGAATAGTGAACCATAAAAGCAATTCATAGAAACTAGAAAAAATTAAATAAGGATGGTTGGACCACAATTTGAACTTCACCCATCCCGGGGAAAAAAAAATAATTTCCAGTACTTTAACCAGTACTTCAATTTGCTGATATAACAATTTATTAAGTCAATTATCATTTAAACATACATAAATTATGTTCATCTTGCATTCACAAATATCTACTTCTAGTTGCCAAAATGTCAATGTTCAAAAAAATAATTTGATTAATTTAAAATTTCAATATAGTGCAAGCCAGTACATAAGAAAAGCTGTCACAAACTTCAGAATTATATATAAAGTGCACATCTGATGCTGGATATGAGAGACAAGTTACTGGACATTTGTTGAACACTCAGTAGAATATGTCCCTCTGAAACTCATTTCTAAAGGACTCGTCCCTCCTTTCCAAAACCTCTCCCTCCTTACAAAACAAATAGTTATGAAAGCTAGGGACATTTTTTTTCCATACTTTTAAGGTGTAGATGCAGGACTGACCAACCAATCCCATGTCACTGCAAGCGAATTCTGAAGAAAATTTTCACTTTTGATACAAAGCAATACTTTTTAGATAGAGAAAAATAAATATCTCCAGTTTAGATTAAAAAAGGTCACCCTGTCTTTGATTAATGCAGAAAGCGGGTAGGATAGAACACTAACTGAAATCAGCAATAGACTCAATGAGACATGGAAGTATATCTGTTGTAACTGTGTTGTTGTTAGTATCCTTAGTAGCTTACTGAAATGTTTTCAGAGTTTTATCAAAGACTATCACATTTTGTTCTTATTACATCCTTCCTTGTAACTACTACTTAATACTCAATGAAACCTCATATTAAAGGTTCATTTCCTCACATTGTAATCATAAAATCAACACTGAAACACTGAGCAACAGTTATTGAGTTCCACAATGTGATTTCCAAATCCTATTCTTGCTTCCTTAATGTTAAACATTTTTCAGATCCTGTTTTGTTTATGAACTCTCTCCTGCACTGTGGTTATTTTTCTCCAGAAATTAAGATATTGATTTTATCTTAGTTAAGTGGCTCCATTTGTAAAGTGCCACTCAGTATATTGTTGAACACCATACCTGGTCGAATTTCTTTTGTAAACTTTTATGTTGTATCATCAGAATGCAAACTAAGTAAATTTTTTTACAACAATTATAGATTTCCTGTTTCCAAATGGATTGTCACTTAACTTTGATAAAACATGGTCAAGCCAAGTAATACCACAGTTCAGACAAGGAATCTTACCCTGTAAACAGTGCTTTACATTTTCATTTGGCCCCGGGAAAATTTCCCTGCAATTTACCTAAATGGAGCCACTTAACTATGATAAAATTTAATGCCAGATTGGTTCCTTCAGCAAGAAGCCGGCCTCATCCAACCTGAGGTAGTGCTGCAACTTCACCTCACAGTCAATTGTACGTTAAACTGTAAGTTCGTTTCCCATCATTTGGGTAAAATAAAGAGCATAAATTTCTGTATCCAAGACCACTTATCAATAACCAAAGAGCTAGTAAGAATTAGTAAATCAAACATAATTTGCTTACATTGTATGATAATTTGCAAAATCCTTTGCTACACACACTAGTTAGAACTTTAATTTCTTATAACATGATATTCTTAAGCAAATAATATCAGTAACTTCTGCTCTGCATTAATGTCCTACAAAGTTAATACCATATGAGGTTAACATAAGCAGAAACAAGTTACTAACTTACTGTATAAGTCAAGAACAGTCCCAAAACACTTACAGGTAACCAAATAGTTAGATATATTGTCAACATATTCAGTACATCTACTGCCTTCTCATTACTTTTATGTACTTATTTCAGAATAAAAAAAGTCTTGTTTGTGGAATTATTTAATGTCAATTTCAACATTAAATATCAACACTGACATTAAATAATTCTGCAACTGAGGCTGTTTCGATACTGGTTTCTGTAGTGCCCTGCCACAATGGATGGCATAATTTTTACTTTTATGTACACTGCCCTTATTGCTTGATCTTTAATGTCTCCTCTCTAATGCCATAGGTGTCAATATTTTGTAACACAGTGAACCACAGCATTGCAAATATCACAACGATTCTAAGACCCATGATTGGGTTTACTGTTCTTCGCAGTTCAACAGAACTGACAGTGTAATAACGTTAATCTCATAATTGTTTTTGTACACTGTCAAAATATAGTTGATGGTAGAGAATTACATGCTATGACTACTTCCATGATGTAAGAGTGCCTTCACTGTAATGGCAGAATTTGCTATGCTATGGTTCACACTAAGAGATAGTAGTCGGTGTTTTTAATTCAGTTGTTCATAAGTTTACTTCCGCAGTACAGTATCTAGCCCTTATAATATATAGACAATTCTACAATTATAGCCAAATTAAAATAACATATGTTAAATTTGAGCATGACTGATTACAGTTAGAAAAACTGCTTTAAGACAATGAACCTGTCAAACTGGATGATAAGAGTGTCTTCAGCAGAAGAGGTTTTTCATGTGCATCCTAGGGCATCGTTACATGAAGAGCAAGAAGTAAATAACATTCCAGTAGCTTCTAATAATAACTAGGTAACTGTCTTCCCATTCTAATATTCTCTTGCTTCAAAAGACTGCAGAGTTATTCACAGAATGTTGACTGAGTTCAGGCTGTAGACCTGTAGTCTGTAAATACTCCAGCAACATAAAATAATCTTCATAATCCTTCTTTTCTTTTTTTACCTAGTTGTAGTAAGGAAATTTGGGAGAAGAGGACTGAAGAGGGGGTAACAGAATAGAAGCTGATACCACAACAATTTTAATAAAAAATATTTTAACTTATTTTTTTATTTACAAATTTAAAGAAACACAAGTAGATTGAACATTTCAGTGTCAAAACTACTTTTTTTTACATTTAAAAATATTGCAGCTCTCTTTTTCACCAAGAACTACATTCACTCTCTCACCCTATTTTAGCAAGGTATTGGTATCCAGTGTTTGGCAGGTATGATGTATGAGTGTTGTATTTGTTTATCTTCTTTTTTACCACCCATCCACTGACACGAAGAGGACATTTTCCTCCCTCTGACACTGAGAAGATCTTTTCCTCGCTCCACCCCAACTTACTCATTTTTAGAAGTAAGGGCTGGATTACATATGTCATATTTGTTACCGTCCACTTTGTCAAATTTATACTGCATGGAGTCACATCCCAATGTTTTAAGAAAATGAAAGTTAATTGTCATTAACTCACCTCATTTGTAATGGAAAACTGACAGCACAATACACATGACTGGAGTTGGAGACATTTTACTAATACAGCACACCCATACAAAAAATTTCCTCAAGAAACAGTATGATACCTTTTACTCTATTCTTCATACAGTACAGGTAATATATCAGTTTCAAAAGTTTTGCACATAACAGAAAATTAACTCATTTGGTTGGTCAGTTGCTTAGGGGACCAAACACCTAGGTCATCAGTCCCATCAGGTTAGGGAAGGATGGGGAAGGAAATCGGCCATGCCCTTTCACCATCCCGGCATCTGCCTGAAGCAATTTAGGGAAATCACAGAAAACCTAACTCAGCATGGCTGGATGTGAGTTTGAAGCGCCATCCTCCTGAATGAAATCCACCTGCCTACCACACATGCAACACATCCACCCAGAATAACAGAAGGCAAGAGACAGATCCAGTGAAAACTTGCTGATAATTGACGATTTGATTACTGTGTATACCTCAGGTTTCTTGCAAGTTCTCCATGTAAAACATCATCTATGTCACACATAGGAGTTTTGAAATATGTTTACTGCCTCACAACACAGAAAAAGCTGACATTGGTTTAGTGTACAAAATCTACCATAAGACTGACCTCCAAAGCAGAAACACTACTAACTTAATGTATATAGATTCCAACTATTATGAAGTTACATTATGCATTGTTTCAATTAAACAAATCTGCATTTATGATTAAGATTTCAATGCTTTTAGAAACCTGGATATGAAACTTAGCTTTGTAATTCATTACAATGCTCCTGAAAGCATCTGCATGTCGAAATATTTCTGTTCTTACATTACAGTTACATGAAATGTACATCAATAACAATGTATTAATTATTTCTGTTTATTACTTTAGAAATACAATGTGACTTTTGTTCCTAATGTAAATCCTGTGTCTTTATAGTTGCCTGTGTTGTAATTTTTATTACTTTTCTACGTACAAATTTCACGATTTATAAATTGGGCTTTTGTTTACATTATTTTTGACATTTTTAATTTGTAGTTCAATATATCCATAAATTAATTAGAATTCATCCTATCTGACAGTTCATTATAAGTGGACTTATTCTGATCTCAGTAATCCAACAATGTTACAACTGGAGCTCTTGCATCTACATAGTTTCGCATTAACAACACATGTTAGTATCACATTCTCTGGTATCTTCAGAAACAACTTTTTGTTCAGTCTGTTCATTTTGTGATATTTTTAATCTTACGCTTTCAGTTTGTTCATTTAAATTTTCATAAGGGCACATTTTTGTTATTTCTTATAAATTTGTGTGCTTCTGCCACAACCAAATCAGTTTTCTATTTTACAACTCAGTTCAATCAGTCAAAACAAGATTTATGATAATTTGTTTTGTAGCAAAACATTTTAAATAATATATTAAAATTAAAACTGTTTTGACAAATAAGTTATATTAAAGAAATATTTATATATTTGTGTAATATATAAGGTTTTCATACCCTCTTTGGTGGTCACACTGTTTTTGTTCAGTACAAACTGGGACTAGATACAGTATGTAACAAGTTAGTTGTAAGAGGGAGTTGTGATACGTGTTGTGGATAGAAGAACTGTATCATATCAGTCAAGATATATATATGTATTTAATAAGAAACCAAAATGATGAAATTCTTCATCTAGTTATGAAAATACTGAACCAACTAAAAGAATATGAATTAATACAGAACTTGACATCCCGCAGTTTGAGAATGGGGTACAAAATGTAGTTTTACTGCTTGTTCTCAAACAATTTTCAGAATGTGGAAAATATCAGATTTATTTAATTCAGAAGGTCCATTACCAGCAACTCCTATTACACAGCACCGTATACCGACTGGCGATAGTCCGCCGCTCTATAGAAAACCATACAGGATAGCAAAACACCTACAACCACTAGTGGAAGAATTTATAAATCAACAGCTAAGGGACAGTATTATAGAGAACAGTGAAAGCCCGTGGTCTGCCAACATAGTGGTAGTGCCTAAGAAGTCATTGGACGGTACTAAAAAAGTAGGTTGTTAACTTTTTCCAAATTAGGTGGGAATGGTTATTACAGTCTCTAAAAATTTTGTATATTGTTTCCACTCAACACATTAGGATCTATAAAGTAGTCCACATCTAGCACCAGTAGCACCTGAAACAGACACTTTCATTTTCTGCAGCATCATTATATCCTATACTAGTTCCCACACACTGCACACAGTACAAATGTGACACCATACCTTGCCAACATTATACTTACTCACACACTATGGTGTGAACACTTAATTACAAAGACGGGAATATAGCACAATGTGACAGCATAGCTGCTTGTTAATGGATTAGACCTCCTCTTCTGAGTACTCACTGTCACACACAAGGGCAACTGGAGGAATAACCGAGATGGCACAAGTTGAGTCCAAGATCCAGTTAAGGGATTTGAACTGCCTGCTGAATTTGGCATTATGCCACCTGGGGTCAGCAATTAGCCTTTGGTCATTAATTCCATCTTTCCCACACACAAAGCAAATCAAGTAGAGGGAGTAGTGGGGTTGTGGAGGGAGTGAACACTAATCAACTGAGTAAGGCAGAAAAAAATGACAAACATCACTGTACTGTGCCAAAACGAGCTGGTCTCTGATTTATGAGGCATCAAATTGCAAGGTGTTTTACATTGCTACCAACCTTAGCCCAGTATACAGTATAGCGTGTGCTGGCACCGTCAACATCTTTCTGTGTTGTCTTTACTGTACTGAGTTTTGTTTCAAGTGCCATTAACATTGTGAGTCCTGTCTTCTTTCACATACAAAACCAGACAACTTGCCAAACTCAATGCTGTCTGCTAAAGCAGTCAGGCTATGTCAGCAGACACGGTAAAGCTGACAGGCTGACCTGATCAGTTAGTCCACACCAAACACAGTGTAGTGTCTCAAAGCATTGGGCAAATAGAGGATGTACACATAAATAAGTCATTTTGCATTATTACTTGAATGCTGAAGTAGCATCCAACATTTCAAGTGCATGCCTTGGCCTGAAATGAGACCATGCTATAATTAAAGAATAGAAGAATCTTTGAGAATTAAAGAACATAAGAATCTTCGAGCCATCCACCCAAGAGTATTTACAGTCCACACCTTACTGAATAATGCTCCAAACTCCCATTGAAGTCTTGCTGACCTGTGTAGGAAATCATAGTCAGTTGCAGTGTCATACTTTTTTTTCTGATGTAAGAATGGTAAGAGACTGAACTTACAAAGGCTTCTATCGTAATGGCTACCATTATCACCATATACCAGCACCAGGGTCTGAATTATCCAGGAAGATGTGGGGTCACCTACATAGAATCCAAACAGACCAACCCAGAACTCCATCTACCCCAGACAGATGCGACATTGCTGATAGCATTGAATGCGACTGATGAGCAGCAGAGCGTACTGTGTAACACACTGTCCAACAGTACTCCATGAGAAGATATTCTGAGAAATGGATGATACTGAATATAAATAAAGATCTGTAAATGGTGAATGCTGTGTTAAAGCTATTTTTTTCATAGAATTTGTGATTTGAGTTGTTAATAATAACAATAATAATAAATAATAATTATTATTATAACTACTACTACTACTATTACTCAGTTGCTGAGAATTCTTCCGGGTCCATGGAACTCTTCTATCCCTGGTGTTTTGTCCAAAGCTACATTGGACATCTTCGGAGGTGTTCTTTCTTTGGAGGTGCTCCTGGTTGTGCTGAGTCTTGCCGACTGACGAGTCAGACATTGAAGAAGGGTCTAAATACTGTGGAAAGTGGGCGTGGTCTGGATTTCATGTGATAGCGGAGCTAAACCTTGTCAAAGAAAAAAACTTCTCATTGATTCTGTAGTGCCACTGTCCATATATTGCTGAGTTTCATAGCTTCTTCTTTTCTGTTAAAATTATCCTCGTGTTTATATATTTTGATGGCTTCTCTATGTAGCCATGGATAATAGTTCGTCATAGTAAATAAAACTTCAGTTTCTGAAAATTTCACTATGTGATCACCCGACTGAAGAGCATGTTCCGCCACAGCTGACTTGTCTGTTTTCCCTAGTCGGCAAAGACTTTTATGTTCCTTCAACCGTGTATTCACACTTCTCTTTGTAGTTCCAATGTAGACCCTACCACATGTACATGGTATCTTGTATACACCACTTGCAGAGAGATGGGGGCGTTTATCCTTAACGGAACGAAGTGCTTAGCCTATTTTATTAGTTGGTCTGAAAATTGGTTGAATGTTATGTTTCCTTAAAATCTTGCTGATTTGACCCATTACTTTTTTTTGATGAAGGGTAGAGAAACCGTGTTCTTCCATCGCTGTGTCCTATCGAAATATATAAACATGAGGACAATTTTAACAGAAAAGAAGAAGCTATGAAACTCAGCGATATTTGGACAGTGGTGCTGCAGAATCAAAGAGAAGTTTTTGTCTTTGGCATACTATGATCAATAGTTATATTTTATCCTTGACAAGGTTTATCTCTTCTATCACGTGAAATCCAGATTGCACCCTCTTTCCACAGTATTTAGGCCGTTCTTCGACGTCCAACTCATCAGATGGCAAGACTCAGCACAACCAAGAGCACCTCCAAAGATGTCCAACATAGCTTTGGACAAAATGTCAGGGATAGAAGAGTTCCATGCACCTTGGCCATACGACCTGGAAGAATTCTCGGCAGCTCAAACATCTGGTCATGAAAGCCTTCATTGTATGACTACTACTACTACTATCACCACCATCACCATTATTATTATTATTATTATTATTATTATTAGATGTTTGTAATTTTTCTTTCTAAAATTTTCTTTTTTTGCTATTCATAGTTTCTGCATGTACGTAAATCTAAGACTGTTACAGCTCAGATTGCCATACGACAAATAAATTATTATATTGCAATATCTTTCCATAAAAACTACTTAAAGCAAATAATTCACCTATTTAGATCTTATTTGCACATGAAAGGTATTACTAACAGATTTCCAATTCTGTGCTGCTATCACATTTTGCATTTATAACCTTACTTTCCAAAACCACATGTGATTTAAAATTCATTTTCTTTTGAACAGTTTTATACCTTCTGCTGAGAAATTACTATATATCCTTTGAATAACTACACAAAATTTTTCCTCCATGACATTTATTTCCTTTGAAACATTCTCTGAACTCTGAAATTTATGAAAAAGGTTTGAGCAGAGATACTTCAAGCAACTAGTTTTATTTCTTTTCAATGTACATATTCCTGGAAATGTGAAACCAACCTCAATCCTTAAAACTATATAGCACTTCCAGGGCACTGTAGCAGATGCATTCTCTTTGCCACTTTGCTCATTTGTTTCCAGGCAACATAAAGTTTATCTGCAATGTAAGTTGTCCACTTGATGAAGTAGACGCCAAACAAATGCAAAAAACACTAGGAAGATGTAAACTGGTCATTCAGTCAACTGCCAACCTACCTTCAACCCAATACAGGAGGGAAAAAAAAACCCTTAATGATGAAGCAGTTTTTAATCAATGACTGTCTTTCTGTCAATAACATATGGTTCACAGTACTGTAATACATGAATCCACATTGTAAATAAGGAAACAGCAGTGCAATTATTGTTTAACTAACTTAATTCTCCATAGATGAGCAGAATTTTCACCTTACATGCATCCCCAACAGAAGTTCCTAATGCACACCTGTAATGGGCACTCAATGCTGAGGTAAGGTGATTTGAATCCTTGAGGTGAAGGAAATTTTCACTGCCAGTATTTGGCCAGCAAGGAGTGCAGAGGTCATGGTGTGAAGTTCCTGACCACCAGTCTTTGCACTAGTGTTGCGGATTAAATATCACAACTCTCTGCAGTGTCTCATGAAGTGAGGGCATGAGGCACTGTTCCATTTCCTTCTATCTTATGGCCAAACAATAAACATAACACGACACTACACATGCACCCATTACACTTGCCTACACCCTACAAATACATGTGTGACACAGCTCTCACATATCCGCACTGGAAGGAGCCAATGTGCACAGAGGAAGAAAACACTTTCAGAAAGACAGTTCTGTGAGATATCCCAGCCAATAATGCTATATGACATTTACATTACTACCTTCTCTTCATTGGTGTATATTGTACATATACAAATCTTAAATTGAAGATGATTGACTGAATGACCAGTGTTTTCTTGCATTTTCCTTGTGCTTTCAGTGAATGTGTTACATTACTCTGGATACTTGCAACGTGTGCTAGCACAGGAAAGTCAAAATCAACTTTTGTGTTACATATTTAACATTATGCTTGCATGAGTGGTACATTGTGATATGATTCTGAACAGGTCTTGGGGAGAGAAAATGGAATGCGAGAAAAATAAAAGACAATTAAGGTGCTATTTTAAAAAAATGTACTGCTTTTCATATTTTCGTGCTGGGAACATGTCCTGGTATGTTTATGTATGGTACTAGATCTTGCTTAAAGATATTTCTCCTTTGTAGAGTAAGCAGTTCTGCTCGCAGATCACAAATGTAGTCATCGTGTGTTAAATCCGCCTCAGTGGCCAATTTCGCTAACACTCGTTTGTGCAGTGACAGTCAACATGGGTGTGAACCAGTTCGAATCCTCGGTGGATGAAATTTTAACTGCCAGTATTTGGCCAGCAAAGGGAAGAGAGGTGGTAACGTAAAGTTCTTTATCATCGGTCTTTGCACCAATGTCCTGGATAAAATTCTGAACAACTCCACAGTGTCTCACGAAGTGAGAGCAGGTTGTCGCGTCCCAAGCGTGGGTATTGCGAGGGATTGAGCGACACGGTTCGTAAAAGGGATCTAGCCGGTTGACCTTAGTAAGAGGGAGACTTTTTGATCTGGCTAAGATGTAGAATTCCCTGGTGTGAAGGTACAAGGCTAGGAAGCGGGTAGAATTAAAGTCTTGATAACTTTAACAAATTGCAGTTTATTCTGAATGAATACAGCTCACCCTAACTGCGCGGTGATTGCATTCACAGGAAGGCCAAGTCTAATACAGAGACAGTGACTGACTCCACCGTTCCGACTGCCTACTAGAAGCTCTGCAATATTTCCTAGCACCATACGTTAGAGTCCCGCGGCTACGCCCTAACGCTCTCCAGCGACCATCTCTGGCTGCCTGCCTACAGCCCGTCCCTCAGCCCAAGTCGGCTGCTGCTATCACTCTCTAACTACTCGACAAGAAGAACCGCAAGACAAGACCCGACAAGACCCTCAGAGCCGCGTGCTCTTGGGTTTTGTTAGCGTTTCCCCTTCGACCCCGCCAGCGCTTGGCATGACGTAGCGTCGAAGGCAACTTGTCCTTATTTGGTATCGTTAAAACATTAATGTTGCTATTGTTCTTCAGAGGCTGAGTGGAGGGATAGAGACGCCTCTCCCTATATGGTCATGCACTGCGTCCTGAGCCCTTCATTGGCTCCTCATGACGTAGTGCTGTCCCCACCAAGGGCCCTCTTTCTTTCTCTCTCCACTCCCAGACCTCTCTCTCTCGAGCCAGGAATGCTTACTGTTGATACTTCTTAATTGACTGCTTATCATGAGTCCCTACACAGACCTTCGTTTGTATCTGCTGGCTGTTTGCTTTCTTATCAAGTGCCGCTGCCCAGCAGTTTGACTGCCGCCTCGGCTGACCCTTCGGCCACGCCTGGCGTCCAGCGCTACAACTATAACTTCTTCCTACGTACTATTCTCAAGGTACTGCAATTAGACTTGGCTTTTTCCTGCGGTTACAACACCTCCCCCGCCAGGGAAATTGGCGTTACTCCTCAGAGTAGCGTCAATTGTGATTCTCTCATTTTATTTTTTTTCAAATCATTGATATAATTACAATCAACAAACATACGTTTATCAAGGTACATTTTTAAAAGCATTGATACAAATTACCATTTTCATTCAACATTGGTAATTACAAGTACGTACAGTTTCATAAAACATGGACAAAACACTAAAATTGATTACACCTTTTTATAAGACACTTTTAATATATTTTTATCTTTTGATTTTACTTAACGCCTGTTTCTGAACAGAACTGACTCTTCTTGGTTATTCCCACATCTTTCGTATATTACTACATCTTCAGTTTCTTTATTAGCTTGTCTTCTACTTAAGCTAGTGTCTGGGTATTGATTTACTATAGTGTTTCTTATACATACTTTACCACAACAGTTATTATCGTCAAAGTACTTCCATAAACTTTTGAAGCATTCTTTACAGCATCTACAATTTTTACAACAACATGTAATTACAATAAAAATGACTATTGCTATAGCTACGTATGTAGTTACTGTGTAATGTGTAAAATATCTGGAATATTTTAGTTCTTCCTCCTGCCTTTCTGCCATTCGCTGGACATCATCCAGTCTTTTCCCAGCGACTTTCAAGTCGTCTAATTGTGTTACTAGGTGCTCCAAGGGTAAATCTAACGTTAGCATTGAGACATTTTTCTTTTCTTCGTTTACAACACAACAGTCAAATTCTAAATTAATTTGAGATATTATATCTTTCTTTGTTATGTTACTATGAATTACTCTATCTGTTTGTATGAACACTCTCATTCCATACCCTTTACATTTACTATAAAAACTTATCTTTCCTACTCCTTTCATTAATAAGTCCTTCGGGGGTTCCTTTCCACATAATACTGTCAGTCCTTCCTTAGGAGCTACATATAGCCATTCGTTACTGTTTAGATGGGTCCTAAGGCTCTGATTCAGTGCGACTATTTTTCGCACACAATCTTCCGGAATTTCTCTTACCGGTTGTAATAATTTGGCTTCGCATTCCTCATGGTCGAATGTCGATAGCAATGCGAATGACTGTCTGCATAGTCTTCTGTTCTTACTCAGTTCTTTACATTTTAGATCATCCGCAGAAAGTTTCGCGTACTGCCTTTTGGATTCATCTATCAGTAGAAATTCTTTCTCTGGCTCTATGTATACGTACCTTCCTTTCATATCTGGGATCTCCTTTGGTAATGGGAGAACTCTGTACAGATTATAATTATTATTATCTATTAAAGGAATATTAATTACATACCCTAGTATGCTACCGGAAATGAAAACATCTAAATCAATTATTCTTAACAAGAGGTAGCCTGACGACTCCGCGGGAGGAACAGGAAACTTCACGTCCTTTAATTCGTCTCGTATTAAACTTAGATACTTCACAATTTGCACTGGATTAATGATGTGAGGCTGCAGTATTCCCTTTTGAGCATTTACAATGGCATTTATCATCTGCTCGTATTCCTCTTCAATTTGGCCAAACACTGCCGCTAATTGTAATACTTGTTCCGTTACAGTGGCAAAAGATGCTACTCGTTTGAAACCCATATCTGCTTCCTTCACGTATTCTTTCATGAACCTTTCTAGTCTCTGCATGCCTGTCCTTAGAATGTGTTCATTTGATTCTAGTGTATATACTGTTCTGTTTACTCCCGCTAATGTGGCCCTTACCACTGCCACCTGTTCCTTAGTTAACCTCAGCAACCCTTCAGAGCTCCTCTCCATAGCGTCTCTAGTTTCTGAGATCTACCACGTCTCACTGATTTGTCGTTTAATAACACCTTGTCCCCTACACTGAATTCTTTCAGGTTCTCCTTCAGATCATACTGTCCTTTACTGATTACCTTACTCCTTATAATAGAATCCCTAGCCACTCTGTGGGCTTCCTGCATTCTTGCTCTTAGCTTGTTGACATATGAATCATAATCTTAACTTACCCGCGGTGTTTCTTGCTGCAGTACTCCTGGTATGTTAACCTTTCTTCCGTAAATTAACTCGAATGTTGTATAACCTGTGCTGCTGTGTGGTGTAGTGTTGAACACAAAAATTGCATACGGCATCCATTTGTCCCATGAACTTTGATCTCCTGTTACAAAGTGTCTGAGATATTCTACAATTGTCCTATGACTCCTTTCTAGAGCACCATTTGACTCAGGGTGGTACACTGTGGTATTTATATGTTTTACCTTCAACAATTTACATACACTTTTAAAAACGTCACTCAGAAAATTCGATCCTTGGTCTGTTAACAAAACTGATGGAATCCCATATCTTAGTACTATATTTTCTACAAATGCTTCCGCTACAGTTTCAGCGTCTTGCTTGTCAATCGGGACTGCTACGGTGAATTTGCTCAGATCGTCTTGGAATGTCAACATGTATCTTTTCCCTGTACTAGATACATCTAGTGGACCCACTATATCCATTGCACATTTTTCAATTACTGTTTCAGCTACGTCTGTAATTTCTAAGGGCATCCTTGTTTTCATTTGTGTGTTTTTGTTCTTTTGACATGATGGACACTTCCTAATATAATTTTCAATGTCCCGCTTCATTCCGCGCCACTGCTTGTACGCTTTTATCCTTTCGAATGTCCTATGCATTCCTTGGTGCCCTCCCAAGGGTTTATCGTGCATCTCTTTTAATATACTCTCCTTTTCTTCGGGGCTAATTTCCTCACTACTATTTGTTTCCTGGTCTATCTCACCTGACACTTGCGCTTGCCGCACGTTTACAGAACTCTGTTCCGCCTTTGCTTGTGCTACGGAGGTTCTTTCTGCCTCCGCATTTCGCTTTGAACTTATCTCTTCCTTTCCTTCATGCCTTATCCGGCTTAACGCGTCCGCATTACTGTTTAGCCTTCCTGGCTTATATACTACCTCGTAGTCGTACTCTTCGAGCTTCATTCTCCACTTTAGGAGCCTCGAACTCGGATCCTTCACATTAAATATCCATGTTAGTGGCTTATGGTCTGTCACCACTGTGAATTTTCGCCCATACACGTATGGTCTAAACTGCTTTACCGCATACACTATAGCCAACAACTCCTTTTCCGTTGTACTATAGTTCAGTTCTGCTTTGTTCAGCGCTCTGGATGCATATGCAATCGGCAAGTCTTCGCCAATCTTTTTCCCTTGCGATAACACGGCGCCCAACGCTGCGTTACTCGTATCCGTTGTGATTATAAACAGTTTCGTACAGTCAGGATACTGAAGTAGCGGAGGATTCACTAATTTCTCTTTCAGTTCCTCGAACGCATTCTTCTGTCGTTCTCCCCATTGGTACTCTACTCCTTTCTTTAAGAGCTCATGGAGAGATTTCGCAATTTTGCTGAAATTTGCAATGAAACGTCGATAGTACCCTATCAATCCTAGAAACCCTTTTAGTTCTTTTGTTGTTCTCGGCTGTGGGAAGAACTTCACCTTCTCCACCTTCGCCATATCCGGTGATATTCCCTTGTCCATGATACAATGACCTAGGAAGATTACCTCCTTCCTCAGAAATTCACACTTGTCTGGTTGCAGCTTTAAATTGTGCTCTCGCAACCTGTCAAATATTTCCCGGAGTTTTTCGTTATGCTCCTGCAGGTTTTTCCATAACATACTATGTCGCCCAAATAGACAAAACATTTAACACCTTGTAAACCTGCCAATACTGTGTTCGTCAGTCTCTGGAAACATCCTGGGGCTCCCTTCAGTCCCATCGGCATTCTTTTGTATTCGTAATGTTGATAGTTTGAGCTGAATGCCGTTTTCTCTCTGTCCTTCTCGTCCGTCAATATTTGATGGTACCCGCTTGCGAGGGCAAGCGTCGAGAAGTACTTGGCTTGCCCTAATTGATCCAGGATATCGGAGATATTCGGCAGTGGAAATGCGTCGCCTACCGTGA
This sequence comes from Schistocerca serialis cubense, assembly GCF_023864345.2. NCBI lineage: Eukaryota > Metazoa > Arthropoda > Insecta > Orthoptera > Acrididae > Schistocerca > Schistocerca serialis. Next base: position 344,088,702 of record NC_064646.1, read on the forward strand.
TGTCATTTAATTGTCAGTAGTCCACTACTATTCTCCATTTCTGCTTGCCACTGGCATATAACTTCTTTGGAACTAACAGTAACGGTGCGTTCCATGCACTCTTGCTTTCGACAATTATGTCATCCTTGAGCATCTGTTCTATTTGCTCTTTTAGCACTTCCTTTTGCGCTTCAGGGATCCTGTATGGTCTAGCGTTCACTACCTTCCCCGCGTGTTCCGGCGCAATCAGTATTCTATGTTTCACTGCAGAAGTATAGGACAGTTTGTCCCCTGGTAGATGAAATACATCTCTGTACTCTGTGCAGACCTCTGCTAGAGCGCTCTTTTCTTCGACGTTCAAATGATCCATTCTGAGTTGCCTTCGCAACACACTAGCATGACTTTCCATCTTACCTACTGCATCAGTGCTACATTTTACTTCGCGTACTTTCACTATTCTTTCTAATTCTTCCGTTATTAATCTGACGTTTCCTAGTCGAACTCTGTCCTCTGACACGTTCAATGCACTTACTATGCATTTCCCATTTTGCACTTTTACTAAGGACTCAGGTACATGCACCCCTTGTGCAATCTCCTGCCTCGGTATGACCATTTCTCTTTCGATTCACCGTGGTACCTTTCCGTCCACTTTCAACAACATTATTCTTTCTTCCCGGGGCCCTATCTCCCCGCCTATTTCTGAATCTGCTTCTATCTCTTGTCCCTTTGGTTCTTCCTCTACTACTAAGGGTATATCTCGCCCTTTTAGCCGTATTACTTTACCCGCATAGTCCAACTTGACTCTATGCTCTGTTAAGAAATTTCTTCCTATCAGTCCGTCGTATGGAATGTCTAGACCTCTACCGTACACGTGAAATTTCTGTCTCACCTTTTCAGATCCGTCTATACTTAAGTGTATTTGTACCGTGCCTATTGTGCTAACGGCTTCACTCGTTACACCTTTTAACCGAAGCCTTTCTGCTTCATTGATTCTAAGCATACTCTTTACCGGAATACTTGTCCTCTTTAGCAAACACAATTGTGCTCCTGTGTCTATTAGTAACTTTAAATACTTCTTTAACTCTACGCAGTACAACACTACCACGTCGTTTTCTGTTGCACAGTCTATTACCCTTACTGTGGGTTTACCTATCGCAACAAGGCCCGACTGCGTGGCCTTGCCGCCTCTTAGTTTCCCTGTACCACCTTTCCTGTTTTACTCGATACTGGCACCCTGCCTTTTCTCCAGGCGTGCCAGGGCCCTTCGTGGCAATCTTTCGCGTAGTGGCCCTGCCGCTTACACTTAAAACACACAACCTCTTTTACTCTCGTGCACGGAACTCTGCAGTTCGCTGGTAAATTACACTGTGGACATCTCCACTCTCGTAACCCTCCATCGGTTTCTCTGTGATTTCCTCTGAATTCCCTTACATCTATCGGGTGAACTTTTCTTAACCGCACCCGGCATTCCATGTCTGCGTGTCCTGGCTTGTCACACCCATAGCAAAAGTTTGTAAACTTTCTGCCCGTCATGGCCCGTACTCTATGCTCTGGCCTGCTTTTCCTACACTTGCTGGCTATGTGGCCTCTCAGCCCACAATTGAAACATTTCAACTCTTTAACTTCTCTCGCCTTTTTTTCCCGCTTCCTTATTTCGAGTGTACGTTACCCTCGGGGCTAGTCCCCGCTCTTTCATGGATAATATCGCACTCTATTCCTGCAGTGCCAACTCCACTGCTGCTGCCAACGTAATTTCATCGCCTCTGCTTCTCACTATTGTTTGTATTCTATCACTACTTAAGCCCTGTATAAAGCACGCTCTTCCTAAGGAATCAACTAGTTCTATCGCGCCCTTCAAGTTTTCTCTGGCCGTAACTCTGTTTACTGCTTCTCGAAAATCTCTCTGCATTTCATCAATTCGGCTTGCCCACATTGCTATTGGTTCCCCTTGTCCCTGTCTTGCTTGGAAAATCTTACATGCATAGTAGTCTATGGTACGCTTACTCACATAGTTTTCTTCTAAAACGCGTTACACCTCTTGCCACATACCTGTGCGTTCCCGCACCTGCAATCTCGACCTGACCTCACCGGTTATCTTTGCTTTAACGAACTTCAATAACATTTCGTGTTCCTCTGGCTTTACTAATTCAAAAGCCACATCTACATTTTCGATAAATTCCCTTAAATCCTTCTTGTTCCCTTCGAACACTTTCGACACAATACATAGGGCCTCCTTCACTGACATCTCACCATTAGTGGAGGATGACGCAACTTCATTAGTTTGGGGCATCTTAACTAAGTTAATACTTTACACAACAAAGATACAATATTCTTAAGACAATTTTACAAGTACCGCTTCTCTTGTGGTGCGTCGTCTGCTCTGTTGATCCACGTCGTCCCGCACTGCTCCGCGCTCTCTTTGTGCCCGCGCTGCTCCTCTCTGTCTCTGCGCCCGCGCTGTCCCGCACTGCTGCGATGCGCCGGCCGCCGCTCTGCTGGGCTGTGCCAACCCCGTCGCTCTCCTCGGCTGCCGCTGCTATGGCTGCTGCCGCTTCTGCTGCTGCTCGGCCCGGACCCTCGGACTCGAACGCTGGCTGCTTAGGCACCTCTGCGCCTCGTCGCTCCACATCGCGCTGCCGCTGTCCTGCGTTGCCCTGCACCCGCGACGACTACCTTTCTGGACTCTGACGTACTGGTGCTACTAATGCTGAAAGTTGCGAGTCGCCACAACTTCCTGCCAATTGCCACAGTCGCTGTAGCAAAATCTAATGGCTCCCACCTCCTATTTGCCTATGCGCCTTTGTGATAACCCCACACCTGGCACCAAAAGTTTTATTTATGTTGCGTCCCAAGCATGGGTATTGCGAGGGATTGAGCGACACGGTTCGTAAAAGGGATCTAGCCGGTTGACCTTAGTAAGAGGGAGACTGGCTAAGATGTAGAATTCCCTGGTGTGAAGGTACAAGGCTAGGAAGCAGGTAGAATTAAAGTCTTGATAACTTTAACAAATTGCAGTTTATTCTGAATGAATACAGCTCACCCTAACTGCGCGGTGATTGCACTCACAGGAAGGCCAAGTCTAATACAGAGACGGTGACTGACTCCACCGTTCCGACTGCCTACTAGAAGCTCTGCAATATTTCCTAGCACAATACGTTAGAGTCCTGCGGCTACGCCCTAATGCTCTCCAGCGACCATCTGCCTACAGCCCGTCCCTCAGCCCAAGTCGGCTGCTGCTATCACTCTCTAACTCCTCGACAAGAAGAACCACAAGACAAGACCCTCAGAGCCGCGTGCTCTTGGGTTTTGTTAGCGTTTCCCCTTCGACCCCGCCAGCGCTTGGCATGACGTAGCATCGAAGGCAACTTGTCCTTATTTGGTATCGTTAAAACATTGTTGTTGCTATTGTTCTTCAGAGGCTGAGTGGAGGGATGGAGACGCCTCTCCCTATATGGTCACGCACTGCGTCCTGAGCCCTTCATTGGCTCCTCATGACGTAGCACTGTCCCCACCAAGGGCCCTCTTTCTTTCTCTCTCCACTCACAGACCTCTCTCTCTAGCCAGGAATGCTTACTGCTGATACTTCTTAATTGACTGCTTATCATGAGTCCCTACACAGACCTTCGTTTGTATCTGCTGGCTGTTTGCTTTCTTATCAAGCGCCGCTGCCCAGCAGTTTGACTGCCGCCTCAGCTGACCCTTCGGCCATGCCTGGCGTCCAGCGCTACAACTTTAACTTCTTCCTACGTACTATTCTCAAGGTACTCCAATTAGACTTTGCTTGTTCCTGCTGTCGGATAGGGACGTTAAGTTCATGGGCCCCCTTGGCGCTATCTGCAAGGAGTAGGCTACAGGTCGGCACAGGCTTTCACCCTCTCCCTTCTCTTATCATCTTTAACATAATAAAAAACACTACATATCTCTCTCTCTCTCTCTCTCTCTCTCTCTCTCTCACACACACACACACACACACACACACACACACACACTTACACTTACATACACATCTCACATTTTACAACAGAAAGGTGCCTGATGGCATTAAGTATAAGGAAAACCTTCACAATTAGGTGGCTGAACCTGCCCTTCTGGGTGTCCCTGCCACTCATGCCATACAATCTTTTTTTTTTTTCTTGTGTGTGTTAAATATAAAGTCACATAGTGGATGTGGAAACACTAAAGCCACTTTTTATGTGCCAACTGTAATCCAGACTTCCTGCACCTGAAGATCTTTCGAGAATTAATGACAGATTATACATACTCTTATTCTTTGAAGTGTACAACAGGCATTTGCTATGACAATTCCAGGATTTTGCAATAAAACTTTGATCTAACAGCACAACTCTGTTATGCTCTCCAATCCAAATAGGTATGCATGCTCCACAATGACATGTCCGGCACACAAATTGTTGAGTGATCTGCAAATGCCATTATAGCTCCCCATGTGTACTTGTAATGGGGCAGGGAGCAATAGATATAAATCAGGAGTTAGAGGGATACGTGGTGGAGATGGAACTCCAAGACTGACTGTTCATAACCTGACATGGTCTTGAAACTTCCTGGCAGATTAAAACTGTGTGCCGGACCGAGACTCGAACTCGGGACCTTTGCCTTTCACGGGCAAGTGCTCTACCGACTGAGCTACCCAAGCACAACTCACGCCCCATCCTCACAGCTTTACTTCTGCCAGTACCTCGTCTCCTACCTTCCAAACTTAACAGAAGCTCTCCTGCGAACCATGCAGAACTAGCACTCCTGAAAGAAAGGATATTGCGGAGACATGCCTTAGCCACAGCCTGGGGGATGTTTCCAGAATGAGAATTTCACTCTGCAGCGGGGTGTGCGCTGATATGAAACTTCCTGGCAGATTAAAACTGACTCATTCTGACTTGGTCTTCTTCTTCCCCTGCTACTTTTATAAATGTGTCAGAAGGAGTTACATCTCACTGACCTGTAATGGGCTCATTGTGGATGACAGCACTGACAAGACAGCCATTCAAATCCCAGACCCATGCAAGAGCAGGCATGCTGTCATCGCGTGTCACCAGCCACGAGCCACAGCTACTGAAGTTCAACACACCGACACCCCGGTTTTTCCAGCTGTCACCTCCCTTGTCCCAGGCCAATGGTATCACTGTCACTGGGCGATATTTTACTACTTCAGCTGCAACAAGTCAATTACAGTGTAGTAGTGACAGGCAGTTCACCAGCAGAATTCATAAAATTTCATCACATATTAAAATGAGGGAATGATTAAATGATGAAATTTGATCAAAAATAGCCAATAATGACAATTACAGACATGAAAAATGATAAGCATACAAAGCACATAAATTTTAATTGTAAAATAAACATCAACACTACAAAAATGAAACATTAATTTATTCTTTGATTTAGATGGTTAATATACTACTGTTGCCTATCAGAAAGGTCTTGTTAGATGTGAAATATTTTAATGCATCAGTACCTACAGTGAAATTATAAGATCAAATTTACTGAGAATAGCTTTTGAGTCATTAAGGTAAATATTCCAGATGGGCGATATTCCACACAGCTACTGAAATATATTTGCTACTGAGTCATATCTATTAAGCATATACTACATTCCATAATAGAGCCTGTTAATTTTTGAATGGGGTAGGATTCACCAACAGAAAAGCAAGTCTTTGTTACTCCCATCAGTTTTTGTTAAATTTAAATGAATGAATATCATTCATGCCTTCTTACTGAAATAGGCAGTCTCAGAGTCCTGTGTCATGTACAGATAGGTCTGTGCTACCAGGGAGTTATTTGTATGCTTCAATGTGTTCACTCCTTCGGAATCCTCCTGTGCTGGGTGTTACTTGCATGCTTGCAACATCTTTCTTCCTTCTGTAACAGCTGATAGTGGAGGATTGCCAAATTTACAATTGATTCGCTGCAGAAGTAGTGTCACCGTTTCAATATGGTAGCTGTCACACATTTACAGCTCCAAGTGTGTTGTGCATTCTTGGCTACAAGCCAGGATTCATGCATTATAGAAACGTTATATAGGAAAGAGAAGTATATAAATTTTACATTCAATTTTGAGTGTAGTTTGTATGTGCTTGTCAACCATGAATAAAAGATCAAAATCTAATTATTTGTGGAGATATTTTTCCATGTGTGATGAAAATAACCAAATTACGCAATGTGATATTTGTGGTCAAACATGATTTTTCAAAACTGCTGCAAGTAACCTAGCAAAACATGTGGAGTGAAGGTACTGAATAGTATGTTTCATTCACAGATGAAGTACGGTAACTGCATATAAATCAGACCAAGTGCTGTTTGTGATAATATTGATGATGTCAATATACAAAAGAATATTCAGCAGCTTCAAAACTCTTCAAAATATATTGTTGATTATTATTCACATGAATCTCTGGCATATTCCTCAACAATTCAAGCTGGTAACCGAAACACTGAGAAAGAAACTAGAAGGACTTACTTTAAATTTATAAAAACAATGGAAACTTCTGGATGGATTATTATTATTTTAAATTTATTCATAACAATGTCAAGCCAGTTGTAGTTACAAGTATTTGAATCAAGAACATTGTTCTCTGAGCAGAAAAGTAATTACTGGAACTATGGTTCCATAAAAACACAATATATTTATGAATGCTGTATGAGAACGGATTATACAAGGGGTGACTGAAAAGTTCTTGGCTCACCCATGAAATACTTGTTCCAGCCAAATTTCAGTTGAGCAACAAGTGGTACATTACCTTTACTAGGTTACATACCACATTTTTCTCCAGATATTGGAGTTTGAAGGGTCCAAAGTGTACACATTTTGCAAAATGAATAAGGAGAGCAAGTTTGTGGTCATCCAAAACCTGCTGAAAAAGGACACGAGTGCAATGGAGATCTATAATGTCATGATGGAATATTAGGGAAGGATTCCCCTTTCTATTCCATGGTCAAAAACTGGGTGGCAGAATTCAAGAGGGGTACTACCTGCGTCCAAGATGCATCACACAGAGAAGACCGGCAATGGTCAGTACAAATGAAAAAGTCATTGCAGTCCAGGACATCATCATGGCAGACCAGCGTATGACAGTACACTACATTGCAGAGAAAGTGGGCATCTCTCTGGAACAAGCTGGACACATCATAAGAGTTGTACTTGACATCCACAAGGTCCCATGTTCATGGGTCCCAAGAATGTTGACAGCAGGTTCTCATAGTGGTGTTCACTTGGCAGAAAAATCAAGAAGATGCAGTTTAACCTTTCAGATAAGGTTCTAGCCATAATCAGTAATATATGGCAAACATGAAAAATATGACAGATAACAAATTAACTTTAGTTTTGGATGCTTTGCTCACATGCTGAACCTAATTCTGCTAGATGCTGTCAAATAAATTAAAGTGTTGAAAGGGGAAGTGAAACTTACTAATGGATGCTATAAAAACAACTGTAACACTAATAAAGACATTCCAGTTTTAACAGAAGAGAAGTGGGCAAAATGCAAAGAACTGAGTGAAGGATGGAAATAATTTTAAGTGACTTCAGGTAAGTAACAAACAGAATGTGACACATTATTATGTTCTGCTTCCCACAGATGCCCTCATAGATGTTTGCAAGAATATAAATAAATGAAAATTCTTTGTGGTGGTGTTAATGTGGTCAGTCTACTACATAAAGAACTGACTACATGAACAAGAGATACTGACAATGAGTGTAACAAAACAACTGCAGTGCCAACTTCCTTGGCCCCCAGATTTATGTTGTTGACTTGTTGCTGCCCATTCAACGAAAACTCATTGCACCAATTAAAGTCAACTGTACAGAGCCAAAATAACACAGCAAACACAGAACAAGCCATAAAGAATAAACAAGCAAAGATTTCAGAAAATATTGGAAATTTCTCGCTTTTGGAAAGGTTTCCACAGAAGATTAGCGCCAAAAACCTACAAGTACATATAGTAGCTCTAGGATAATATAATTGTGTTCTTAGAGCAATGGCTACAAATCTTTAAGAATTCTTTCATATACCTGCTAAAAAAACTTTTATTATCCCACTTTTGTTATTACTTTTGAGTGACACACATCTACTCCCATTATAGAAATTAATTGCTATTTGAAGGATGACTACCTTCACAATGACAAAGATTCATTGTAGTTACGGACCAGAACTCTTGTCCAGTATTGGCAACTTCTTCTTGCATCAATATGACACTACACATAGAACGAGCTACATGTTACCTACCCACCGTTTAAAATCATATGAAAAAACCCCATACTATATGGGCATGAAATTTGTAAATAAAATATGTAAAGATATGGATGACCAAAATGTAAAAGGTACCAAAAGAGACCTGGAAAAATATCTGAAAGATAAATGTTACTATAGTGTACAAGATTTCATGAATGGCAACAATGCATTATAATTGTAATTAAAATACCTCTTTGAAGATGTTACACCATATATATTATTAGTTTATTGTCTATTTTTAGTATTGTTATATATAGTGTAGAACTGACAAGTCACCTATGTCACAATCTTTGATTGTATAAGGCATGTTATGTGATAATAAAAATTGAATTGAATTGAATTAAATCTGTTACGCTTTATTGTAAAGAAAGGCAATTTCACTTAATGATCAGAAATCTGAGCTATGTAAGCAAGCCACAGCACAGTCATTTCTTAATATAGTATACAACTCAACAATACCTACAAGGACTTTAAAGCAGGCATTTCATAGTCTAAATAGGAAAGGTATGACAGAAGACATCAAACTTCTTGGCATACCATCCAAATATATTTCAGTTTTTAAGGCAATCTTTGCAGGTTCCAAAGAAATGGTAGGAATGAATGGGGAGTTAACTGACTGTTACAATGTCAATATTAGTGTCAATGAAGATTTAGGCAAGATGATGCTCTTTCCACAATGCTTTTCAATTTGATCTCAGAAGCAATGATCCAAAAACTCCAGATATCTGAATGCATAGGTATAAGGACCACACAGTTGGCTGCATATGCTGATGATGTTGCAGTTTTTGGCAGATGGAAGATGTCAAGTGGTAGAAATGAAAGAAGCCACACAGCCTAGGCCATAGGAAGTTAACGAATTGAAAACTAAATATATGAAATTTCATAGAACAGGAGACAATAACCAGGATAGCTGGTTGGCAGCAGGTTTAAATTTTTGGCATGCGGAGGATTTTGAATTGCAAAAAGGTGGGAATTTAAGGAGATGGGACCTGGATAAACTGAAAGAACCAGAGGTTGTACAGAGTTTCAGGGAGAGCATAAGGGAACAATTGACAGGAATGGGGAAAAGAAGTACAGTAGAAGAAGAATGGATAGCTTTGAGGGATGAAATAGTGAAGGCTGCAGAGGATCAAATAGGTAAAAAGACGAGGGCTAGTAGAAACTCATGGGTAACAGAAGAAATATTGAATTTAACTGATGAAAGGAGAAAATATAAAAATGCAGTAAATGAAGCAGCAAAAAGGAATACAGACATCTCAAAAATGATATTGACAGAAAGTGCAAAATGACTAAGCAGGGATGGCTAGAGGACAAATGTAAGGATGTAGAGGCTTATCTCACTAGGGGTAAGATAGATACTGCCTACAGGAAAAGTAAAGAGACCTTTGGAGAAAGGAGAACCACTTGCATGAATATCAAGAGTTTTGATGGAAACCCAGTTCTAAGCAAAGAAGGGAAGGCAGAAAGGTGGAAGGAGTATATAGAGGGTCTATACAAGGATGATGTACTTAAAGACAGTATTATGGAAATGGAGGAGGATGTGGATGAAGATGAAATGGGAGATACGATACTGCGTGAAGAGTTTGACAGAGCACTGGAAGACCTGAGTCGAAACAAGGCCCCGGGAGTAGACAACATTCCATTGGAACTACTGACGGCCTTGGGAGAGCCAGTCCTGACAAAACTCCACCATCTGGTGAGCAAGATGTTTGAGACAGGCGAAATACCCTCAGACTTCAAGAAGAATATAATAATTCCAATCCCAAAGAAAGCAGGTGCTGACAGATGTGAAAATTACCGAACTATCAGTTTAATAAGTCACAGCTGCAAAATACTAACGCGAATTCTTTACAGACAAATGGAAAAACTGATAGAAGCCGACCTCGGGGAAGATCAGTTTGGATTCCGTAGAAATGTTGGAACACGTGAGGCAATACTGACCCTAAGACTTATCTTAGAAGAAAGATTGAGGAAAGGAAAACCTACGTTTCTAGCATTTGTAGACTTAGAGAAAGCTTTTGACAACGTTAACTGGAATACTCTCTTTCAAATTCTGAAGGTGGCAGGGGTAAAACACAGGGAGCGAAAGGCTATTTACAATTTGTACAGAAACTAGATGGCAGTTATAATAGTTGAGGGACATGAAAGGGAAGCAGTGGTTGGGAAGGGAGTGAGACGGTGTAGCCTCTCCCAGATGTTATTCAATCTGTATATTGAGCAAGCAATAAAGGAAACAAAAGAAAAGTTTGGAGTAGGTATTAAAATCCATGGAGAAGAAATAAAAACTTTGAGGTTCGCCGATGACATTGTAATTCTCTCAGAGACAGCAAAGGACTTGGAAGAGCAACTGAATGGAATGGACAGTGTCTTGAAAGGAGGGTGTAAGATGAACATCAACAAAAGCAAAACGAGGATAATGGAATGTAGTCGAATTAAGTCGGGTGATGCTGAGGGAATTAGATTAGGAAATGAGACACTTAAAGTAGTTTTGCTATTTGGGGAGCAAAATAACTGATGATGGCCGAAGTAGAGAAGATATAAAATGTAGACTGGCAATGGCAAGGAAATCGTTTCTGAAGAAGAAAAATTTGTTAACATCGAGTATAGATTTAAATGTCAGGAAGTCGCTTCTGAAAGTATTTGTATGGAAGTGAAACATGGACGATAAATAGTTTAGACAAGAAGAGAATAGTAGCTTTTGAAATGTGGTGCTACAGAAGAATGCTGAAGATTAGATGGGTAGATCACGTAACTAATGAGGAGGTATTGAATAGAATTGGGGAGAAGAGGAGCTTGTGGCACAACTTGACTAGAAGAAGGGATCGGTTGGTAGGACATGTTCTGAGACATCGAGGGATCACCAATTTAGTATTGGAAGGCAGCGTGGAGGGTAAAAATCGTAGAGGGAGATCAAGAGATGAATACACTAAGCACATTCAGAAGGATGTAGGCTACAGTAGGTGCTGGGAGATGAAGAAGCTTGCACAGGACAGAGTAGCATGGAGAGCTGCATCAAACCAGTCTCAGGACTGAAGACCACAACAACAACAACAACAACAGGGGCTAATATTAATAAAGTAAATAATGATGGTACCTGGACAGCAAGAACCAATTACAAGTTGAATTGGCTCATACAAGGAACTGATACTATAAGGCTAAGTAAAAGTAAAAGCATGCCTGGGTCGTATCCAAAGGGAGGTTGGTTGGTTTGTGGGATTAAAGGGACCAGACTGCTACGGTCATCGGTCTCTTTTTCCAAGTACTAAAAAAACCCACAGAGAATAAAAACGATTAACAGAATAGAGCACAGACGACACAGAACAAGAGAAACTGAGACAAAGACCAGACAAAACGAACTAAAATCACACAGAGTGTGACGGTGGTTGGCCGACCATAGAAATAAAAAAGGAAAAGCCAACCACTTAAAACACATTAAAAAATCAGTTTAAAACCGGAGGCCAGAGGCCAGAATCAACACAAAACAAGAAAATAAAACAGAAACACTCAGATTAAAGAATAAAAACCCCCTGCCCTAAGAAAACGTAAAACTAAGGCAGCCATAACAGCGTCATCAGATAAAATGGCAGGGAGCGTATCAGGCAGCACAAATGTCTGCCTGACCACAGCTAAAAGGGGGCAGGCCAACAAAATGTGGGCCACTGTCAAAGCCGCCCCGCAGCGACATACAGGAGGGTCCTCCTGGCGCAGTAAGTAACTGTGTGTCAGCCGGGAGTGGCCAATGCGGAGCCAACAAAGGACGCCTGAGTCCCTGCGGTTGGCTCGCATGGATGACCGCCACACAGTCGTCGTCTCCTTAATGGCACGGAGTTTATTGGGCGTGATCAGATCGCGCCATTCAGCGTCCCAAAGCGCCAAAACATTTCGGCGGAGGACTGCCCGCAAATCAGCCTCTGGGAGGCCAACATGCAGAGACGGTTCTCTCGTGGCCTCTTTCGCCAGACGGTCAACATGTTCATTGCCCGGGATACCGACATGACCGGGGGTCCACACAAAGACCACAGAGCGGCCGCAACGCGCAAGAGTATGCAGGGACTCATGGATAGCCATCACCAGACGAGAACGAGGAAAACACTGGTCGAGAGCTCGTAAACCGCTCAGGGAATCGCTACAGATAACGAAGGACTCACCTCAGCAGGAGCGGATATACTCTAGGGCTCGAAAGATGGCGACTAACTCAGCAGTGTAAATGCTGCAGCCAGCCGCCAAGGACCATTGTTCGGAATGGTCCCCTAGAGTTAGCGCATACCCGACACGACCAGCAACCATCGAACCATCGGTGTAAACAATTCCAGAGCCCTGATACGTGGCCAGGATGGAAGAAAAGCGGCAGCGGAAGGCCTCTGGAGGGATCGAGTCCTTCGAGCCCTGTGCCAAGTCGAGCCGAAGGCAAGGGCGAGGAACACACCACGGGGGTGTACGCAGAGGCGCCTGGAAAGGAGGTGGAACAGGGAAAAACCCAAGCCTGCAGAGAACCTCCTTGACGCGTACGGCGATCGGACAACCCGACCGGGGCCGACGGTCCGGCAGATGGACGACCGACTGCAGGAACAGGACACGGTAATTTGGATGCCCGGGCAAGCTAAAAACATGGGCAGCATAAGCAGCCAGTAATTGTTGGCATCGTAACCGCAGTGGAGGGACAGCTGCCTCAACAAGGATGCTGTCCACAGGGCTGGTGCGGAAGGCACCAGTGGCAAGTTGGATCCCGCTGTGTAGTATTGGGTCCAGCACCCGCAACGCAGAGGGGGATGCTGAGCCATAAGCCAGGCTCCCATAATCCAGACGGGATTGGATTAACGCCTGGTAGAGCCGTAACAGGGTAAATCGGTTGGCGCCCCAGCGGGTGTGGCTCAAGCATCTCAGAGAGTTTAGATGCCGCCAACACGCCTGTTTAAGCTGCCGGATATGAGGCAGCCAAGTCAACTGGGCACCGAAAACCACCCCCAAAAACCCGTGTGAGTCCACCACTGAAAGAAGTTCGCCGGCAAGATAAAGCCGCGGCTCCGGGTGGACAGTGCGTCGCCGGCAGAAATGCATTACGCAGGTCTTGGCTGCCGAAAACTGGAACCCATGAGCTACAGCCCAAGACTGCGCCTTGCGGATAGCACCCTGTAGCTGACGTTCAACAGTTGCAATGCCAGTAGAGCTGTAATAAAGGCAGAAGTCGTCAGGATACAGGTAAGCAGAGACAGAATTTCCCACGGCCGCAGCGAGCCCGTTAATGGCTATTAAAAACAGGCAGACACTTAAAACAGAACCCTGTGGCACACCGTTCTCCTGGACGTGGGTGGAACTATATGAGGCTGCGACTTGCACGCGGAAGGTACGATACGACAGAAAATTTCTGATAAAGATCGGCAGAGGGCCCCGAAGACCCCATCCATGAAGCGTAGAAAGGATGTGATCACGCCATGTCGTATCGTACACCTTCCGCATGTCGAAAAAGACAGCGACCAGGTGCTGACGGCGGACAAAGGCAGTACGAATGGCCGACTCCAGGCTCACCAGATTGTCGGCGGCGGAGTGGCCTTTACGGAACCCACCCTGAGATGGAGCCAGAAGGCCCCGAGACTCCAGTACCCAAGTCAAGCGCCGGCTCACCATCCGTTCGAGAAGCTTGCAAAGAACGTTGGTGAGGCTAATGGGGCGGTAGCTGTCCACCTCCAAAGGGTTCTTGCCTGGTTTCAGAATGGGGATAACGATACTTGCCCGCCACTGCGACAGAAACTCACCCTCGACCCAAATACGGTTGTAAAGGTCGAGGAGCCGTCGCTGGCAGTCCACTGAGAGGTGTTTCAGCATCTGGCAGTGGATGCTATCTGGTCCAGGAGCGGTATCAGGACAAGCGGCAAGGGCACTACGGAATTCCCACTCACTGAATGGAACATTGTACGATTCTGGATGGTGGGTGCGAAACGAAAGGCTCCGACGTTCCATCCGCTCTTTAATGGAGCGGAAGGCCGTAGGGTAATTCGCAGAAGCGGAAGTCATAGCAAAATGCTCTGCTAAGTGGTTTGCAATGACGTCGGAGTCAGTACAAACTGCTCCATATTGAATGAGAGTGCAGGGACGCTGACAGGTGGCCGATAGCCGTAGACGCGTCGAATCTTGGCCCAGACCTGCGATGGAGTGACATGGAGGCCAATGGTGGACACATACCGCTCCCAGCACTCCTGCTTGCTTTGGTGGCTAAGGCGGCGGGCCCGCGCACGCAGCCGTTTGAAGGTGATCAGGTGCTCAATGCAGGGATGTCGCTTGTGACGCTGTAGCGCCCTCTGGCGATCTTTAATCGCTTCAGTGATCTCAGGCGACCACGAAGGCACAGTCCTCCGCCGAGGGGACCCAGAAGAACGGGGAATGGCAGATACTGCAGCAGTAACGATGCCGGTGGTGACCGAGTGAACCACCGCATCAATGGCGTCATTAGAGAGAGGCTCAAGAGCGGCAGTGGAGGAGAACAAGTCCCAGTCAGCCTTATTCATAGCCCATCTGCTAGGGCGCCCAGAAGAGTGACGCAGTGGTAGTGACAGAAAGATCGGGAAGTGGTCACTACCACACAGGTCGTCATGCACACTCCATTGGACAGACGGTAAGAGGCTAGGGCTACAGATGGAAAGGTCAATGGTGGAGTATGTGCCATGCGCCACACTGAAGTGAGTGAAGGCACCATAATTTAACAGTGAGAGATCGAGCTGCGACAATAAATGTTCAACGATGCCGCCTCGACCTGTTGCCACTGACCCACCCCACAGAGGGTTATGGGTGTTGAAGTCGCCCAATAGCAAGAAAGGTGGCGGCAATTGGGCTACCAGTGCAGCCAGGACAGGCTGCGAGACATCACCATCCGGTGGAAGGTAAAGACTGCAGACGGTGACAGCCTGTGGCGTCCACACCCATACAGCGACAGCCTCTAAAGGTGTCTGGAGAGGGACAGACTCGCTGTGCAGAGTGTGAAGGACGTATATGCAGACGCCACCAGACACCCTTTCATAAGCTGCTCGGTTCTTATAATAACCCCGATAGCCACAGAGGGCGGGGGTTCGCATTGCTGGAAACCAAGTTTCCTGCAGAGCAATGCAGAAGAAAGGATGAAGGCTGATAAGTTGTTGGAGCTCAGCTAGATGGTGGAAAAAACCGCCGCAGTTCCACTGGAGGATGATATTGTCCATGGCTGAGAAAGGCGTGAAAGGACTGGGAAGGCAATTTACGCCGCTTGTTCACGCACTGCCACCGATTCAGTACCCGTACGAGAGGCATCCATGGCGTCTGAGGGGCCAGCGAGATCAAGGTCCTCAGTGGACGCTAGAATCTCGACTTCATCCTCAGAGGCAGAGCGCGAAAGGTGCGGTGGGGTTGGTGCCACCGCAAGTTCTTTGGCCTTAGAGGTCTTTCTCTTGGACTTCTCTCGCTGAACCTTGGGTTTCACCGGCTGGGAAGGCTTCACCGATTCAGTCTCCAGGACAGAGGAGGATTGTGAAGCCCTACACCCGGCCGCTGGTGAGGACTTATGCCACTGGCGGCCGTCATCCTTCCCGCTGGTGGAACCCTGGGAAGGGAGGGTCCCAAGGGAACTCTTACGGGCGAGAGCAGCCGAGGAAGTTAGACGCTTCTCCGGCTGAGAAGCGGGGACGGACGTCCCCGACGGGTGGGAGGAGGTCGCTCCTGAGGTAGGTGGTGCAGGAGCAACCGGTTGGGTAGAGCCCCCCACGGGCAAGGGGGCAGGAGGAGTCTTACTGCTTATTGAGCTGGCTGTAAGTCTCGAAACTGATGGGGCTAGCACAGTTGTTGTAGCAGCTGCATAAGAAGATGTCATTCTGACAGGATGGAGTCTGTCATATTTCCTTTTGGCCTCAGTATAGGTCAGCTGGTCCAGGGTCTTATATTCCATGATTTTGCGCTCTTTCTGAAAGACTTTGCAGTCAGGCGAGCAAGGTGAATGGTGCTCCCCGCAGTTGACGCAGATGGGAGGCGGGGCACATGGAGTAACGGGATGAGATGGGCGTCCGCAATCTCGACATGTGAGGCTGGAAGTGCAGCGGGAAGACATATGGCCGAACTTCCAGCACTTGAAGCACCGCATCGGGGGAGGGATATAGGGCTTGACGTCACATCGGTAGACCATCACCTTGACCTTTTCCGGTAACGTATCACCCTCGAAGGCCAAGATGAAGGCACCGGTAGCAACCTGACTGTCCCTCGGACCCCGATGAACGCGCCGGACGAAATGAACACCTCTACGTTCTAAGTTGGTGCGCAGCTCGTCATCAGACTGCAAAAGGAGGTCCCTATGGAAAATAACACCCTGGACCATATTTAAACTCTTATGTGGTGTAATAGTAACATTAACATCCCCCAACTTGTCACAAGCAAGTAACCTGCGTGACTGGGCGGAGGATGCCGTTTGTATCAGTACTGACCCAGAGCGCATTTTAGACAAGCCCTCCACGTCCCCAAACTTGTCCTCTAAATGCTCGATGAAGAACTGAGGCTTTGTGGAGAGAAAAGACTCCCCATCAGCTCTCGTGCAAACTAAGAAACGGGGCGAATAACTGTTACCTCCATCCTGAGACTTACGCTCTTCCCACGGCGTGGCCAGGGAGGGGAACGTTTTTGGATCGTACTTCTCAGCATTAAATTGAGCCCGAGAACGCTTAGAGACTGCTGACGGCTGGCCGCCAGCGAGAGATGATGTACCACGCTTCATTGCAGGTCATCCGCCCTGATGCCACCTACTCCGACCAAGGGCCCTCCCCACGGGCGCCACCCGGCCACAGCAAAGGCCACCTGGCAGGACGGCCGTTGCCGGGAGTCCCGATACCCCAGGAGGATAGGCATCTACTCCTTGGCATACGTGGGGAGTTAACGGCGCAGGCATCAGTAGAGCGATCCCTGTGTTGTCAGGGGGCTACAACCAAGAGGGTACATGGCGGCCCCACCACAATGGACTGGCTACCGTGCTGGATCTTAGGTGCAAAAATGTCCAAGGTCGTCGCTGCAGTTAAAAGAAACACTGCAGAGTGCAGCGTGGTAATCGCACCCAGGGATGTATCCTCGCCCAAGAGATCGAAAACGAGCGGGACACCATTGCAACGACGAGAAATCCGGCTAAAGGTCTAATTGCACGACGGATACAGTGCACCATGTAAGGCGCCCTTCCCCAATTGGCTCGCTCTTCGGATAAATTTAGAAAGATGGAGGTCAAACCCGAGAGGGGACCATCACATAAGGCCGAAACACGTGAGACTCCTTTTAGTCGCCTCTTACAACAGGCAGGAATACCGCGGGCCTATTCTAACCCCCGAACCCGCAGGGGGAGCCAAAGGGAGGAGGACACAAAGTAGGTCTTCCAGTGGAAACTGACAGGGAAAAGATTAAAAGAAAGGCTACGCAAACGATGGCTGGACAACATGAAAGAAAACATCAGAGCCCTAGGAATCAGAGGCTGGAGAAGGAATGTAAAAAGAGGGCAGTATGGAAGGAAATTGTTAAGAAGGCAAAGACCCACTCAGGGTTATGAAGCCATAAGAAAAAGAAGAGTCAATCCTTAGCATATGTGTAGCTTAGATCTGACAATATTTTGGAAAGAATAGAGTGATACCATATAGTGGAGATTTTGAATTGCAGGTAAGCACAACAAAGAGACTGTCACAACTGAATTAAAAAAAACACAATTAAAAAAAACAGACACACACACACACACACACACACACACTCTAACAGGAGGTAGGGGAGAGGGAGAGAAGGGGAAGGGGTAGGGGGAGAAGGGGGAAGAGAGAGAGGTGGTAAGAGAGAGAGAGAGAGAAGGGGGAAGAGAGAGAGAGGGAGCGAAGAGAGTGAGGGGGCAAAGAGAGAGTGAGGGGGCAAAGAGAGAGTGAGGGGGCAAAGAGAGAGTGAGGGGGCAAAGAGAGAAAGTGGGGGCGAAGAGAGAGAGAGAGAGAGGGGGCGAAGAGAGAGAGAGAGAGAGGGGGCGAAGAGAGAGAGAGAGAGGGGGCGAAGAGAGAGAGAGAGGGGGCGAAGAGAGAGAGAGAGGGGGCGAAGAGAGAGAGAGGGGGCGAAGAGAGAGAGAGAGAGGGGGCGAAGAGAGAGAGAGAGAGGGGGCGAAGAGAGAGAGAGAGAGGGGGCGAAGAGAGAGAGGGGGCGAAGAGAGAGAGGGGGCGAAGAGAGAGAGGGGGCGAAGAGAGAGAGGGGGCGAAGAGAGAGGGAGGGGCGAAGAGAGAGGGAGGGGCGAAGAGAGAGGGAGGGGCGAAGAGAGAGGGAGGGGCGAAGAGAGAGAGAGAGAGGGAGGGGCGAAGAGAGAGGGAGAGAGGGAGGGGCGAAGAGAGAGAGAGGGAGGGGCAAAGAGAGAGGGAGGGGCGAAGAGAGAGGGAGAGAGGGAGGGGCGAAGAGAGAGAGAGGGAGGGGCGAAGAGAGAGGGAGGGGCGAAGAGCGAGGGAGGGGAGAAGGGCGAGGGAGGGGGAGAAGGGCGAGGGAGGGGAGAAGGGCGAGGGAGGGGAGAAGGGCGAGGGAGGGGAGAAGGGTGAGGGAGGGGAGAAGGGTGAGGGAGGGGAGAAGAGCGAGGGAGGGGAGAAGAGCGAGGGAGGGGAGAAGAGCGAGGGAGGGGAGAAGAGCGAGGGAGGGGAGAAGAGCGAGGGGGGCGAGAAGAGATAGAGAGGGGGGGAGGAGAGATAGAGAGGGAGGGGAGAAGAGATAGAGAGGGAGGGGAGAAGAGATAGAGAGGGAGGGGAGAAGAGATAGAGAGGGAGGGGAGAAGAGAGAGGGGGGAAGAGAGAAAGAGTGGTGGAGAGAGAGAGGGCGGAAGAGAGGGGGGGGAGGGGGGTGAGAGAGAGGGGGGAAGAGAGAGAGGGGGGAAGAGCGAGAGGGGGGAAGAGCGAGAGGGGGGAAGAGCGAGAGGGGGGAAGAGCGAGAGGGGGGAAGAGCGAGAGGGGGGAAGAGCGAGAGGGGGGAAGAGCGAGAGGGGGGAAGAGCGAGAGGGGGGAAGAGCGAGAGGGGGGAAGAGCGAGAGGGGGGAAGAGCGAGAGGGGGGAAGAGCGAGAGGGGGGAAGAGCGAGAGGGGGGAAGAGCGAGAGGGGGGAAGAGCGAGAGGGGGGAAGAGCGAGAGGGGGGAAGAGCGAGAGGGGGGAAGAGCGAGAGGGGGGGAAGAGCGAGAGGGGGGAAGAGCGAGAGGGGGGAAGAGCGAGAGGGGGGAAGAGCGAGAGGGGGGGAAGAGCGAGGGGGGGGGAAGAGCGAGGGGGGGGGAAGAGCGAGGGGGGGGAAGAGCGAGGGGGGGGGAAGAGCGAGGGGGGGGGACGAGAGAGGGGGGGGGAAGAGAGAGGGGGGGGAAGAGAGAGGGGGAAGAGAGAGGGGGGGAAGAGAGAGAGGGGGGAAGAGAGAGAGGGGGGAAGAGAGAGAGGGGGGAAGAGAGAGAGGGGGGAAGAGAGAGAGGGGGGAAGAGAGAGAGGGGGGAAGAGAGAGAGGGGGGAAGAGAGAGAGGGGGGAAGAGAGAGAGGGGGGGAAGAGAGAGAGGGGGGAAAGAGAGAGAGGGGGGAAGAGAGACAGGGGGGAAGAGAGACAGGGGGGAAGAGAGACAGGGGGGAGAGAGAGAGAGGGGGGAAGAGAGAGAGGGGGAGGGGGGAAGAGAGAGAGGGGGGAAGAGAGAGAGGGGGAGGGGAGAAGAGAGAGGGGGGAAGAGAGAAAGAGTGGTGGAGAGAGACAGAGGGGGGAGAGGGCGGAGAGAGGGGGGAGAGAGGGGGGAAGAGAGAGGGGGGGAAGAGAGAGAGGGGGGAAGAGAGAGAGGGGGGAAGAGAGAGAGGGGGAGTGGGGAAGAGAGAGAGGGGGAGTGGGGAAGAGAGAGAGGGGGAGTGGGGAAGAGAGAGAGGGGGAGGGGGGAAGAGAGAGAGAGGGAGGGGGGAAGAGAGAGGGGGGATTCTTTTTTTTTTGTGGTTTTAGGGCGCACAACTACAATGGTCATTAGCACCCAGACTAAGTTTGGAATGCACTGCGAGGCACAAGGTTCAAACAGCAACTAAAAGGGACAACACTATAAAAGACATATCGACAGGCATAGGATTAAAAAAAAGAGCATAATCAAATGTCTTTAGACATGTTTGTCAAGCGGATATAACGAAGAACGCGAGCAGCTGCTACTGGGTCATCTGCTAAAATTGCATTCAGAGTACATAGTGGGCCAAGATCAAAGTGCAGTGTATTAAAATTCGGACAGGACATTAAAATGTGGCGTACTGTCAGCAATTGCCCACATGGGCAGAATGGCGCCGGCGCAGACGTCAGCAGATGGCGATGGCTGAACCGGCAGTGTCCAATTCGTAACTGGGCCAAAACAACCTCCTCCCACCGAGAAGTGCGAGAAGAGATCGTCCAAGCCATGGGAAGAGGTTTCAAGGCCCGAAGCTTGTTGTTCGTAAGTGCAACCCAATCGGTATGCCACAGTGATAAAATGCGCTGACAAATGACCCTGCTACAATCTGATGAAGGGACACAACAAGAAGCTGTCTGAGGCTGGAAGACTGCAGCCTTGGCTGCGGCATCTACAGCTTCATTCCCAGGGATACCGACATGGCCAGGAACCCACATAAAGGTAACCGGAGAACCGTCGTCTGCCAGCTGCTGAAGAGAGCGTTGGATCCGGTGCACGAAAGGATGAACCGGATATGGATTACTGAGACTCTGGATGGCGCTCAGGGAATCGAAGCAGATGACATAAGTAGAATGTCGGTGGCGGCAGATGTAAAGAATAGCTCAGCTGTAAAGACCGAACACTAGCCATGGAGCCGGTATTTGAAACTGTGTGCCTCGACAATAAAAGAACACCCGACACCGTCATCGGTATTAGAGCCATCTGTATAAATGAAGATCATATTAATGAACTTTGAACGAAGTTCGACAAAACGGGAGCGGTATACCAAAGCGGGGGTAACCTCCTTCGGGAGTGAGCTGAGGTCAAGGTGAACGCGAACCTGAGCCTAGGTGGCGTTTGGCTCTCGCCCACTCGAAAGATTGAGTGAAAAATCAAGGTGCTGAAGGAGGCGACAAAAGCAAACTCCAGGGGGTAGCAGGGCAGAGGCATACAACCCGTATTGACGGTCGAGTGAGTCATCAAAAAAGGAACAATAAGACAGGTGGTCGGGCATTGACAATAGCCAACAGGCATACCGACAAAGCAGTATATCGCGCCGGTAGGTTAGTGGCAATTCACTGGCTTCAGCATGAAGACTCTCGACGGGACTAGTATAGAACGCTCCGATTGCAAGACGTAAACCCCGATGTTGTATAGAGTTGAGGCGGCGTTAAGATGGACAGCCGTGCAGAGGAGTATATGAAGCTCCCATAATCCAGCTTTGAGCGGACGATCGACCGATATAGGCGAAGTAGGACTGTTCGATCCGCTCCCCACGACATACTACTGAGAACACGGAGGACATTTAGAGAATGGGTACAACGGGCAGCCAAATATGACACATGTGGAGACCAGCTAAGTTTCCTGTCAAATGTAAGACCTAAAAATTTTGTTGTCTCCACGAATGGGAGAGCAACAGGACCGAGTTGTAAGGATGGTGGGAGAAACTCTTTGTAGCGCCAGAAGTTAATTCAGACCGTCTTCTCGGCAGAAAAACGGAAGCTATTGGCGACACTCCAGGAGTAAAGACGGTCAAGACAACACTGAAGACAGTGCTCCAGGAAACACGTATGCTGCGCGCTGCAATAGATGGTAAAATTTTCCACGAAAAGGGAGCCTGATACATCAGCTGGGAGGCAATCCATTATTGGATTGATCACTATGGCGAAGAGAGCGACGCTCAAAACTGAGCCCTGTGGCACCCCATTCTCCTGGCGAAAGGCGTCAGACAGGACAGAACCCACACGTACCCTGAACAGTCGGTCGATTAAAAAGGCACGAATAAAAAGAGGGAGGCGACCGCGAAGGCCTCATGTATGCATGGTGTGGAGAATGCCTGCCCTCCAACAGGTGTCGTAAGCCTTCTCCAAATCAAAGAACACAGCCGCTGTCGGGCACTTCCGCAAGAAGTTATTCATAATGAAGGTCGACAAGGTAACCAGATGGTCAACAGCAGAGCGGCACCTACGAAATCCACATTGTACATTGGTAAGTAGGCGTCGAGATTCGAGCAGCCAAACCAGATGAGAGTTAACCATTTACTCCATCACCTTACAGACACAGCTGGTAAGCGAGATGGGTCGATAACTGGAAGGCAAGTGCTTGTCCCTCCCCGGCTTAGGAACCGGGACAACAATAGACTCGCGCCAGCATGTGGGAACATGACCCTCAATCCAGATGCGATTATAGGTACGAAGAAGAAAACCTTTACCCGCAGGAGAAAGGTTCTTCAGCATCTGAATATGAATAGAATCAGGCCCTGGAACGGAGGACCGTGACCGGGCAAGTGCATTTTCAAATTCCCGCATGGTGAATGGGGCATTGTAACTTTCACGATTCAAGGAGCGAAAGTTAGGTGGCCTTGCCTCCTCTGCCTGTTTTCGGGGAAGGAAGGCAGGGTGGTAATGAGCGGAGCTCGAAACCTCTGCGAAAAAGCGGCCGAAGGCATTGGAGACATCCTCAGGGGCCACAAGGACGTCATTCGCAACCGTCAAGCCAGAAACTGGTGAGTGGACCTTAGTGCCAGATAGCCGGCACAGGCTACCCCAGACAACAGAAGAAGGAGCAAAACTGTTGAAGGTGCTAGTGAAAGCAGCCCAGCTGGCTTTCTTGCTTTCTTTAATAACACGACGACACTGCGCACGTAATCGTTTATAATTGATACAATTCGCCACCGTAGGGTGGTGTTTAAAGGTGCGTAAAGCATGTCGACGAGCACGTAAAGCGTCTCTACATGCTGCAGTCCACCAGGGGACCGGTACGCGACATGGAAAAGAAGTAGTGTGAGGGATGGAATATTCAGCAGCAGTGAGAATGACTTCCATGAGGTGTGTGACCTGACTATCGCAGCTTGCGAAGGTTTGATCCTGAAAGGTTGCCCTGGAAGAGAAGAGGCCCCAGTCTGCTTTGGAGATGTTCCAACTAGTTGAGCACGGAGAGGGGGTATGATGCAGGAGATGGATAACACACGGGAAGTGATTGCTCGAATACGTATCAGAAAGTGCGTACCACTCAAACCGGCGTGCAAGTTGGGTAGTACATATAGAGAGGTCTAAATGGGAATAGGTGTGAGATATGTCCGAAAGAAAAGTAGGGGCGCCTGTATTGAGGCAGACAAGATTGATGTGGTTGAAAAGGTCTGCCAACAGGAAGCCCCTCGGGCAGGATGCTGGAGAGCCCCAAAGGGGATGGTGGGCATTGAAGTCTCCAGTTAACAAAAATGGTGCAGGTAGCTGAGCAATAATTTGCATCATGTCTGCCCTGGTAACGGCAGGCGACGATGGTGTGTAAACGGTACAAATGAAAAATGTAAAGGTGGGGAGAGTAATTCGGACGGCAACTGCCTGCAGGCCGGTGTGCAATGTGATGGGATCATAGTAAATATCATCCCGGACCAGCAACATAACCCCACCATGAGCTGGAATACCTGCCACAGGGGGTAGGTCAAAACGCACAGAGGCATAGTGTGCCAAGTCAATTTGATCGTGTGGGTGTAGCTTTGTTTCCTGGAGAGCTACGACGAGCGGACAGTGCAAGCCGAGCAGCAACTTTAAGTCCTCTCGGTTGGAGCGAATGCCGCGAATATTCCAATGAAGAAGTGCCATCGTGAGAAGAAAAAGAAAACGGAGAAGCAAGAAGGGGTCACCTCGAAGGCCGCTGAGGGCCTGGCTTTGAGCGAGCACTGCCGCCGCTATCAATAGGCGGAGAGTCATCCTCCATTGGCTCAATAAGTTCGTTGGCCATCTTGTTAAGATGGCCGAGAGGGGGAGCTTCCTCCGCTGGTGAACGACCAGATGTTCGGCTACAAGCGGTGCGGCCAGGTGAAATGGATGACGGCCTGGGGCGGCAACCGCTGGGTGGCGCAGGAGAAGAAACGCGCCGTGGCGGAGGAGGAGAACTTTGCATCCTATGAGCCTTCTTGGAAGGTCGTTTAGTGGAAGTACTGGTCGATGGCTGGGAGTTCGAGGTACGTAGGAAGTCTGCACGGGACGGTTCCTTCTTGAAGGCTCGTGCATCTGACTTCTGGGTCTTCGTCTTGGCAGAAGCTGATGAAGGTGCTTGTGTCTTAGGGGTGACGGGAAGAAGAGGAGTCGCTGACCGGGCGATCTTAGCACTGGCCGAGCGGACGATCGTAGTGCTGAAGGTCAGATCGCATGTCTGCGTCGCCACCTCCCTGGTAGTCCGAGGAGAGGTGAGGACAGTACTTTATTTCCCCACTGGGAGCAGCGTGGGCTTCCTACTAGCAAATAGCTTGCGAGCAGCCGAGGTGGATACTTTCTCTTTGACCCAAATTTCCTGTATACAGCATTCATCCTTGTAGATGGGACAGTTGCGGGAGGAAGCTGCATGGTCACCCTGACGACGGAGGTGGACAGTCACCCTCATGGGCGTCCCTGCCACAAGTGACACATTTAGCCGCATTAGAACAAGACTGGAGAGTGTGATTAAAACACTGACACTGGTAGCAGCGTGTAGGTGTCGGGACATAGGGGCGAACAGAAATAACCTTGTAGCGCGCTTTGATGCGAGACGGCAGCTGAGCACTATCAAAGGTCAAGAAAAGTGTCCGGGTTGGTACAAGGTCATTGTTGACCTTTTTCATGACCCTATGGACGGCCGTCACGCCCTGCTCAGCAAGGAAAGACTGAATCTCCTCGTCAGTCAATCCGTCGAGTGATTTAGTATATACCACACCACGCGACGAATTCAAAGTGTGGTGAGCCTCCACCCGGACAGGGAACGTGTACAGGAGTGTGGCCCGAAGCAGTTTTTGTGCCTGAAATGCACTCCCGGTTTCTAATAACAAGGTACCGTTCCGCATCCAGGTACAAGAATTGACAGATCTGGCTATGGCATCTACACCCTTCTGGATAACGAAAGGGTTGACAGATGAAAAATCCTTTCCATCCTCAGATCGAGAAACTACGAGGAACTTTGGGGCAGGCGGTAGTACTTTTGTCACTGGTGGCTGGTCAAGTTTCCGTTTTTGGGCAGAAGTCGAGAGAGAAGAAGAGAAATCCATTGTGGAGGAATCCCCCATGATTGCCAGCGTCTCCGATGGCGCGCTCCTTCCTCGTGGGGACCCTCTCAGAGGGCACTCCCGCCTTAGGTGAATGTTTACACCTCAGGTCACACCTCCCAAGAAACGGACGGAGGGACCAATCGGCATGGTTGGAAGGTGTCAGCTCAGGCAATCACCCCTCCCTGGGCCTGGCCTTTAACAGGGGGTATGTGCGTGCCTTACTTGTCTACCCAGGGCAGGAAATTACGCGTTACCCCGTCACCGGCTATGCATGCGAACGCGTGGGTCAGCCTTCAGGCACGCACAGGGAGGAAAGAAGAAGAGGAAAAACGAAGGGAGAGAGGGAGAGAAAGGACAGACTGTCTCAAACGCCGAGGCGGAGACCAGAGGGTGGACAAGAAGGCAAGGAGAAGAAGGCAAGGAGAAGAAGGCAAGGAGAAGAAGGCAAGGAGAAGAAGGCAAGGAGAAGAAGGCAAGGAGAAGAAGGCAAGGAGAAGAAGGCAAGGAGAAGAAGACAAGGAGAGGAAGGCAAGGGAAAAAGTAAGGAGGACAGTGAGAGGGAGAAGCACAGAGAAAGCAACCAAACAAAGGAAGGAAGAAACCAGAATAAGTGAAAAACCAAAATTACCACAAATGTAAGTCGTGGAACCGTCCGTCTCCGGACGCAGGCACAAACTACCCCCCTTGAGGGAGAGGGACTCCTTTTAGTCGCCTCTTACGACAGACAGGAATACCTCGGGCCTTTTCTAACCCCCGGACCTGCAGGGGGGGGGGGGGGAGAGGGGGGAAGAGTCAGAGAGCGGGAAGAGGGGGGCAGGGGGAGAGGGGGAGGAGGGGGAGAGGGGGAGGTTGGTTGGTTGGTTGTTTTGGGGAAGGAGACCAGACAGCGAGGGCATTGGTCTCATCGGATTAGGAAAGGAAGGGGAAGGAAGTCGGCCATGCCCTTTGAAAGGAACCATCCCGGAATTCGCCTGGAGCGATTTAGGGAAATCACGGAAAACCTAAATCAGGATGGCCGGACACAGAGGGGGAGGAGGGGGAGAGGGGGAGAAGGGGGAGAGGGGGTAGAGAGTTAGTGTCAGTTTTTAGTGAAATGACTACAGGCTGATGAGTTAGATGTGTGCAAGTAAATGGATTTCCCTGGTTGTCTCGAACCTGAATGAGTGACTTTTGCAGTCAGTTCTCTGTTCCTGATCAAACAAAACTCTGGTCGCAAAACAATGAAACATTTTCTGACATCTTTTCCTACACTACACAAAGGTATAGACTATTCAGGTCACAAAGCACAAAGAGCATATATTGACCAAAATCATGATAAAAAATGCTCTAGCCACATCTTAAGGCCAATCCATGAATGAAATTTTAGACTCTGCAGTGCAGTGTGTGAACCAAGAAATCTTCACGAGATATTAAATATATGAGCAGAACTGGGCTCAAGTCAAGACCTAGGGTTTTCCAGAGCACTATCTAAATTTGCCACAATATTACCTTGATTTTGAAATTAATGCTAAATATTTCAGTTCCAGTGTGACTTAATAGTGAAAGATTTAAAAATTTCCTACGTACTTACTGCTATAGCTGATGTCAGTTTTCTCCTTATCTACTGGTTGTCTGTAAATGGTGCAGTCTGAGTCACTCAGCTCGTTGCTATGTTTGATCACCACAAGAGGTTCCCATGTTATATAATTCAATAGCAGCACCTGTCAGATACAAACTCATCACAAAAATTTCTTTTTAGAATAAAAATGTAAAGCGTGGTGAACTATTAGGTCTATAGCTTTGCTTCTGCTATTTTTTCTCAAAGTTCAAGGCTTTATTGTGAAAACTTACAAAAAATTATGATTCAAATTACTAGCCGTCGTTGGCAATTACTTTCTCCTATATTTTGTGTAACGTGTGAACCCTGTGGCAGAAGAACTGTGTGTCTTTTGAGGAGATCCATGAATCAATCCGATTTTGCATTTTTTAATACGACCAGAAGTGCTGGTCAGCTGGTCTGTGTGCCACTGATAGAAAAAAGTGACAGTCAGAGGGAGCCATGTCTGTAAAATATGGCAGGTGGGGCAGGACTTCCCATTCCAAATTTTCCAAGCCTGTTTCGACAGGATTTACAACACAGGATTAAGAATTGTCATGCTGAAAAATCATCTTTTCATGTCTATCACTTTCAATGTTCGTCCCAAATGCATCAACTGCTTTCAATAACAATTTCCTGTGATTGTTTCTATTGGTTACAGTAGCTTCAAAAACCTTCTCTCTTCTACCACCATGCCAGTCTTTGATGTCAAAATGAGCATTCATGAAGTGTTGAAACCATTCTCTGCATGTTGTTCTGCATTTTAGGAGCCTCAGCTGTAGATTTCTTCAAGTTAAAGCAGAAAATTAAAACTTCTCACAAATGATGAGAATTGGGTTCTTAAAGTAACATATTCAATCGAGAATAACTTTATGGTGCAATCACAACTAAACTATTTTTTTAAAAATGGTGTTATGTTTACAAATGCCTAAGCTTACTGTATGACACTTACAACCACTGGTGTCACCTGGACCACAATTCATCACTACTGCCATCTATTGCCACCAAATGGCAGAAGCAAAGTTACAGACCTAAGAAAAACATTAAATAGATGGGAGAGTTCCTAAAGTCAGACTTAAAATTGAGAACATACCTATTATATGATTAGTCCTAATGCAAAAGCCAGTTATCTCTTATTACACTGCAAATATTTACTACTAAGTTGAAACCTTTGGTATCTCCTACCATATTTACGCCAGAATTCCTACTTCAGCAAAACCTGTCCCAAGCATGTCCTTTGACCAGATTTTTCACTGACAAAACCTACAATATCACAGGTTGAATCACACATGACAAAGTACACATTCCCTATCAACAAATACAACTCTCAGTAACTGCCACATATTCATTGCTGTGTCTTCTGTGTAATGAGTCTCTGAACTATTGAGATGAAAACTTTTAGCTTTTCCCCCTCTGTACATGAACAGGCTTAACTTTTTGTTTATACCTATCCACTGCTCAGTACTTCCCCTGTGCAGTGAGTGGTTGTCTTTACCCAGCAGCTGTCACTGCCGCCAGCAACCGCAGCTGTATGAAGGACTCCTGTAGCTTTTCCCATCCATCAGCCTTCTCCACATAGTCTAATGGCCTGTATTCCCACTTCTACCAGATTATCATCTCTGCCTTTTCTTATCTCTTGAAATCCAGCAAAAACTTTCTTGGTCAATACACTATCTTTTTAGTTGGCTACATGCCTGACATACTCATTAAAATGACAAATTATGTCTTCCACTCAAGTCTGTTCCCTGATACATTTCTTTGTTATCATGTATCTCAAAGTAATTTGCCACAAATATCTCTCCATTGTTCGGTTATCAATCCTCAAGCTCTTAAATGTTTTCACACTGAAAGTCCATATTTCACTGTTGTAAGCAAACCTCTTCATACACTTTCCTTTTTAGACATGTGTAGCTTAATTTTGGGAAACCAGTTTACTTTCTCCAAAAGCACTGTTACTCTTCAGTTTACTTTTATTCATATCCAGCCTGTCACCTTCAACTCCCCTAAATAAAAAAACACACACAAATGTGATCTATGAGCATTGTTAATAGTACTATTTTCTTTTAAACATTTGTTGTGTATTATTTAAATCTTAGTACTGATATACAGGTCTATTTTTAAACATGTTCATTTTTTTTGTTAAAATTTATCTGACAACACAATGAGGAAAACAAAGGTGGTTCAACTACATTTCATCTCTATACATACAAATTGGAATACTATGACTTGACTGACAGAGTTATCACCACCTAGCCTAAACACTAAGGATATAAACTTGAATTCTGAGAAGGGGTGTTGCAGGCATCATTTAAGAAGGGACTTCTCAAAATCTCACCTCTAATGGGCTGAAAAATGTTGCTATTAATGCAATTATGAAGTGAGAACTATGAAAATTTTGCGTTTATGAAAAGTAAAGTTGCCACTTATCATATAACGGAGATGCTGAGGGCTAACTTTCCTTTTCATAATATTGTTACATTCCGTACTGGATCTTCCATTGTTTGAAAATTGTGTTTTTGGTTTCTCTGCCAGAAATAAATAAATACATGTTTCAGCAATTTTTAAAATTTAACCCCTTAGAGGGTGAAAATTTTCTTTGAAAATAAATCCAAGTTAAAGAACTACTAAAGCATTTTTAAAGCTACATCTATGAAAACTGGTGAAAATTGGTATTTGACTTTTTGGTAAGGAATTAAAAAAAATAAGTTTTTCACTGTTTTCAGAAATAAAACCCCCAAGGAAGAGAAATAGGGAATGGACATTTTTATGAAAATATTTCATTATGAATGTTTTTAAAGCTAAATGGAAGAAAATTTATATTTGGCTTCTCAAGTCTTTTTTAATCAGTTATTTTCTCTATTGCTTTTATTCTTCATCCCCTCCCTTCCCACCCCCATCCCCCTTCTCTAATTCCACAGTCTCTAGTTTTCTACCTTTTACTGTGTTGTAGCTGGCACAATTGGTACCATGTACTAGCTTCAGTGCCTACTTTCACTCTGATGCTTTCCTCTTCTTGCTCAAAGCATGTGGGTCTCTCTCATCCTATCCCTTTCTCATCCCTAAAATATTGCCAAAAGGTAGGACAGTGTCATATACTTTAAGATATGTCAGTTGACAACGCTAAATGTTCTGCCTCCTGAAGATTAGTAGAAGCCAGAAATTTGTTGTTTTAATTTTATCAATACATTGATGATGATATTTTTGTTGTTTTAGTGGAAAATTGGGGTTAAATATAAACAATGGTATTAGTAAAGGACTATGGTTATGTAACTTAGCACCGCTGCTTTCCTCAAGCAGACTATATGATCAGCACAATTTTTTTTAAATTGAATTTTTATGTTGTTCACAAACGACAACATCATCTATACTTTTCGATTTGATTAAGGCCATAGAACCATGGTTTTTTCCAAAGGTACTTCCAATCAAATCCGATTCTGGTAGCTGAAGTCTGAGGTCTGTGTTAATCTTGCCTTTTGAGTTCTTGTGGTGATATTTCCATGGAAACTTTCATCCCCTAACACATATTTCTTTATACGTCAAATACAAATTTTCATAGATTTAGCTTTAAAAATGTTTTAATATAATGAAATAGTTTCATAAAAAATTTGATCCCTTATTTCACCCCCTTAAAGGTTGAATTTTCCAAATAAAAAACACATTTTTTATTTCTAGCTGAAAAGCCAAATACAAATTTTCAGTAAGGCTTTCATAATAAAATGTTTTCATAAAAACTTTCATCTCCCATTTCACCTCCTTGAGGTCAAATTTCCAAAAACACTGAAAAACTGTCTGGAATCATTTGGACTGAAGCTGGTACAGTCCTTACCAATGTACTACCTTTGACTTCCTATGCTCTCTGAAGCCTTCCACTTCATTCTTCTCTCCACTTCTCTTCATGATACAGTCCCTCTCATCCTAAGATCTTAATGGTCAGCCCTCCCTTTATTATTCCTTCCTGAACTATCTCATTCTCTGATATAGTGTAGTATCAGTAACCCCCTGATTCTTTAAAGAATCTAACTCCCATTTATGAAAGACCTTGAAATATACTATTACATTACTAATAAGTTAATGTGTTAGGTATTTGACATTTAGCATATAAGAGAGAAAAAGTTTAGAAAAGATTTGAAATTATGTTTTAAGTTTGTCAGAAGTCACTAAGTGCCTTCATTATGAAACAATGTATAAATGTAGTCTGGGCAATTTATGTCCCATTTTAAGCAAAAGCTAGTTTTTCACAAATCTCAGTGTTTATGACATCATATCTCCTGAACTATATCTTGTACAGTGGTATAATTTTGCAGATATATTCAGTGTTACATATAGATACTGACTGCTAAAGTCTTGTGAATAGAGTTATCTAGCAAAAAAGTAATAAATTAAAACATCATGCTTGACACTGAAGTTTTACTGCAAGAACAGCAAAAATTTAAGGAGAAACATTTTTCCTACATCATTTTGTGGGGAGTGTCAGCAATAAAAAGTTTTGTAATGATTTGAATTATGTTTAAAGTTGTGACTTCTGAAAATTTCCTGGCATATTTCTCCTTCCAGTAATTTTCAGGTTTTCAGCCGGATCCCATCAACATTCTGCCACGATATTTTGGCCCAGAAACGTCCAGCCATCCTCAGGTGAGTACACGAATTACTGAAGAGACCTGATACAGTCATGGTATTCATAGCGAATTCTGCACATGTGAATCGTACTGACGGTTTATGGTGCATGCGTTAGGATGTGACATGTGCTAGGCAGCCAAGATGTGTGCTGCCCAAAGTGGTTAAGTAAGAACAAGCTAATTGCCGAGTATTGACTGAGCGTGTCGATTCCATTGTCACCACATAATTTTAAAATAGGATTCCAATTTTTATCCAGCTGAAAGCTGTTGTCATGATTCATTAAATTATCAGCAAGACATATTTCCATGGATTCTTTAATTACAGAGTCCCAGAAGCTGGAAACCAGTGCTAAAACTTTGGTACTAATGTATTCCATTGAATGTCCC
Organism: Schistocerca serialis cubense; assembly: GCF_023864345.2. Classification (NCBI taxonomy): domain Eukaryota; kingdom Metazoa; phylum Arthropoda; class Insecta; order Orthoptera; family Acrididae; genus Schistocerca; species Schistocerca serialis. The sequence goes on from NC_064646.1 coordinate 344,120,656, forward strand.
ATGGAAATGCAATGTTATGCCACTGCTGATTTTAAGGGTTGCTGCAGATGGGTGTGTCTTTCATGTTTTAAACAGCGTTTCTAGACTGTTCGTGTCATGCATACATATGCATGTCATTCATACATATGCAGAGCCACTCTCACAGGGAATTTTATAAACACCCGCCTTCCTCAATTGTCAATCGTCTTTAACGGATCCGACTAAGGCCCTGCTCTCTGTTGGTGGATGGAAAATGACATTAATATTATTCTTCCTAAGCAATCTGCCTATTCTAGAAGATGCAATCCCAGCATGTGGGAGGAATGTAGAAGATTTATAGTCATCATCAGTCTTCTCAGAGCATTGCTTCTTGCTATTATAATTGTGCATGGTCCTTTTGACAAGGGAAGACAACAACAAGAAGATATATAGTCAAATAAGTGATTCTATGTACCGCAAAATTGATAAGGACCCAACAAGCTGTATTTCCAGAAAAACTGTTACTCTTTTCAATGATAGTTCTTTTTCTGAACAAGCTATAAAGGGGCTGAGGCCACACAATACTGTTCTACCAAGACTGTATGGGCTGCCCAAGATCCACAAGGATGGGGTTCACAACGATTGATACTGAATAATATTGGTGCCTCTACTTATTCGACCGCAAAACATCTGACTTTCTTACTCAAACCATATGTGGGTAAGTGCTGCCACCATATACGTAATTCCAAGGATTTTATCAATCCTTTGAAGACTGTTAAGCTGAGCAGCTCGGATTTACTAGTTAGCTTTGAAGTGGTCCCACTTTTTACCAAAGTGCCTTTATTTGACTCTTTACATCTTATTGGTAACTTGGTCAGTGATGATTTTATGGCTTTTTTTGAACATGACAATTGCCATGGGGAGTCCCTTGTCCCATGTGGTATCTTTTAATGGAAGACTTTAAGGAGAATGCTCTTGAGTCTGCTGTCTTAAAGCCTACAGTTTTCTGGGGTTACATAGATGATACTTTGGTTGTATGGCCACATGGCAGACAAGAACTGGAAAAATTCCTTTGCCATTTAAACTCTTTATATGAGAACATCAAGTTTACAATGGAGACTGAGAAAGATGGGACTTTACCCTTTCTAGACGTGTTAGTACACCCGAAGAATGATGGGTCTTTGGGACATTTGGTGTACACCAGCTGCCATCAGCCTGCGTCTCAGTACTTTAATTCATTGGATGCATGTAATATCGGATGCTGATAGCCTTCACAAAGAATTAGTGTATCTGGAGAACGTTTCTAAAGAGAATGGCTATACTTCACATCAAATATGGAAGGTTATGTACAATAACAATTACAAGAAGAGAGGAGACTTGATGACGACTATAAAATCTACTGCGTTCCTTCCATAGCCAGGAACGTTTCTTCTAACATAGGCAGATTGCTTAAAGAATAACATTAATGTCATCTTCCATCCACCAGCAAAGAGCAGGACTTTAGGCAGGACTTTAGTCAGATCCGTTAAAGAAGATTTACAATTGAGGAAGGCAGAAGTTTATAATATTCCGTGTGAGTGTGGCTCTGCATATGTAGGTCAGATGGCGTAAATGGTCCAGGAATGCTGTGTAGAACATGAAAGACACACCCATCTGCAGCAACCTTTGAAATCAGCAGTGGCAGAACACTGCATTTCCATGGGACATTGAATGGAACACAATAATACCAAAGCTTTAGCACAGGTTTCCAGCTTCTGGGACTCTGTAATTAAAGAATACGTGGAAATATGTCTTGCTGATAATTTAATGAATCGTGATAACGGCTGTCAGCTGGATGTTGTTGTTGTTGTGGTCTTCAGTCCTGAGACTGGTTTGATGCAGCTCTCCATGCTACTCTATCCTGTGCAAGCTTTTTCATCTCCCAGTACCTACTGCAACCTACATCCTTCTGAATCTGCTTTGTGTATTCATCTCTTGGTCTCCCTCTACGATTTGTACCCTCCACGCTGCCCTCCAATACTAAATTGGTGATCCCTTGATGCCTCAGAACATGTCCTACCAACCGATCCCTTCTTCTGGTCAAGTTGTGCCACAAACTTCTCTTCTCCCCAATCCTATTCAATACTTCCTCATTAGTTATGCTGGATAAAAACTGGAATCCTATTATTAACATTATGCGGTCACAATGGAATTGACATGCTCAGTATACTTACTTCACCACTGAGGGAAGCACACACAACTTGGCTGCCTCACGCATGTCACTTCCTAACGCATGCACTGTAAAGTGCCAGTATGATTCGCATGCGGAGAATTTGCTATAATTACCATGACTGCATCAGGTCTCTTCAGTAATTTGTCTACTCACCTGAGGATGGCCGGATGTCTCTGGGCCAGAGTATCATGGCAGAATGTTGTTGGGATCCAGCTACAAACCCAAAAATTACTGGAAGATGTTTAAAGTTGGTTGGAAGTCTTTAAGTGGTGTCATTCTCAAATATTGGATGAATATGGTCAGTGTAATTTACATGCTGTCAGTTACATTGCTTCAAGACATATACGCAACTTCCAACTGTAATACTTTTATTTTGTTAAACCTTTAATGTAAGATTACACCTGCATTTGGTAGATCATGACAGCATTTTAAATATTTAAATTCAGTCAATAAGTATATGAAATACTGAAAATCAAATTTCTGTTGCTCCTGGCAGCCATTAGACAGGCAACCTGCAACTGGCTGCATGAACCATAAGTTGGGTTAGTCTGTTAGTAATAATATACATACTTTTCTATGTGTAACAGCAAAATGAAATAGTTTTGCTCCTGAAACTTCCTGGCAGATTAAAACTGTGTGCCGGACCGTGACTCGAACTCGGGACCTTTGCCTTTCGCGGGCCAGTGCTCCACCATCATAGTTTTAATCTGCCAGGAAGTTTCATATTAGCGCACACTTCACTGCAGAGTGAAAATCTCATTCTAGTTTTTCTCTTGAAGATAAGTATTGGCCAGAAAATGTGTGTCAATTTTGTAGTTTTCTTGAGCTCATTTTCCTTTGGACACATTTAATAACAATCAAATCTAACTAATGTATTTTGGTAATGTATAACACTTATTGAAAAACACTTGAGTTGTAGAATAATGTTCCTCTTTTGAGTGCAAAACGAAAATTATAAAATATTGATCATTCGCCACTTCCAAAACTCTCCTTCCCCTCCCTAATATTTTTAATATAATCGTATTACTCCTTCATCCCTTTCCTATACCCATTTACTACTCCATTATTTTTTGTATTATAGTTTAAATTCTGAACAAATTTCCTTTTATTCTGCCTTTTTATGTACATTATGATCTGTAAGATTAATTGTATTTCCAAAGACCACATTGTCCTCCATTCTTGCTATAAACTGCTATTGTCTTGACAATAAGTTTATTGGAGAGATTAAGAATTTAGTTTTGAAAATGAAATGGGAAGGAATTCACTACTTTGCTGAAGCGCTATGTTGCCAAGTGATCTAGAGCAACTAAGAAAGACTACAAGTAGAGTGCTAGACTTACATGTGAAAGGCCTGTGGCTGTCTCTCATCTTCACAACGCTATTACCTGTTAAGCTCAGCCCCTGTAAGCCCCATATCCATATCCACTGTGCGGCTTCAGCTGCCAGAGGCTGCAGTCTCGCGCTTGTGTGTGTGTGTGTGTGTGTGTGTGTGTGTGTAAGCTTATATTGTGACAGTCTATTTGTTGCGCCTATCTGCAACTTAGCATCTCTGCTACGAGGGTGGTTTGAAAAGTTCTGAGAATGGAATACAAAAAAAGTACTTACATCACTGAAACTTTTTTATTTTTCAATGTGGTCTCCATGTCAATTAATGCATTTGGTCCAATGATGTTCCAGTGCCTTGATCTCATCTTGAAAATGAGTTTCCTCCAGGCCTGCAAAATAGTTGTCAACTTTGGCTATCAATTCTTCATTTGAAGTGAATCTTCACCCACCAAAAAAAATTTTCAGTTCTGGGAAGAGATGGAAGTCTGACAGAGCCATATCAGGTGGATAAGGCAGGTGTGGCAACAATTCATACCTTAGTTCATGTAATTTTGCCAGGGTGACGGCACGTGTGCGGGCACGCACAGTCTTGAGGAAAGATGAATTTCTCCCTTGATAAACCTGGCCTTCTTTCATATATCTTTTGTTGCAATTTGTCCAGGATGTCATGGCCTTTCCCACTAAAGGAATTGTCTTTGCTTTCTTTGGTGGCAGAGAATCTGCATGTTTCTACTGCTTTGACTGTTGTTTTGTCTCTGGGGTATAGTGGTGCACCCAAGTTTCATCTGTGGTCCAAACCAGCACAAAAAATCTTGTTTGTTTCTCCTAAAATGGGCCAAACATTGTTCTGCTATGTCCATTCGCATGCGTTTTTGATCCAGCATCAAGAGCCGTGTCACCCATCTTGCACATAATGTCTTCATTTCTAATTCTTCAGTTAAAATGTGATATACCCTTTCAGATTACATCTAGCAAGCATGGGCAATTTATGCACTTTCCATTGGCGATCCTCCATGACCATTTCGTGCACCTTTGCAATGATTTCTGGAGTAGTGACACATCTTGGCCGACCACTGAGTGGATCATCATCTAAGCTCTCTTGACCAAATTTAAATTTGTTTGTCCACTCAACAGTTGAATAAGAAGGAGCAAAGTCTCCCATGTATTCTGGAAATCGGCATGAATGTACTTTGCTTTCATACCTTTCTTTACAAAGTATCTAATAACTGCTCAAATCTCGATTTTTCCCATCTTCGCAATTCACTAAGTGGGAACAACAACAGAGCCATGTCACCGCCACAGCTCTCTTCCAAGAGCAGTGATGTGGCACTTGTTTACAGGCAACAGTCCAATGAATATTACATGAACAATTCGTTGCGATAGTGCTGACCTCTTGAGGTGATTCCAAGAACTTTTCAAATTACCCTTGTATATGGTGAGCAGCAACTTTCCTTTTCATAAACAGCCTTAATCAATAGACATCAGGGGTAGCTATCTTAGAAGTAACCACACATTAATTTTTGGAACAGCTATTATATAATACTTACAGTGCCATCCCAGCAGCCAATGGCAAGAAGCTGTCCTGATGGTGACCATGCAACTACTTTGGCACCAAGACAATTGTGCTTATATTGGCCTATCCATGACCCAGTTTCCATGCAAAACAGTTTCACAGAACACTGGTGGAGCTTGTTGTCCCATAAACATAATGTTGAGCCATTAGGGGACCAAGACATTCCGCCAACACCCAGAAAGTCATCGCACGAAACATGCTGAAAATCAATGTTTAAAAATTAGTAAAAAAAATAATTTTTGCTTCAGCAAAATATGCAAAACTTTATTTCTGCCTGATTTCTTAAGTGTTTTTTTGGTCTCAAGAGACCAACTTCACACTAAATTTGTAGATTGGATATAAGTTGAGTGGGTGCCATTAGACAGATTGCCACAAATTAACACAGATGAGTAAACACTCTGACAAGAAGGGAATGAACACTGTCAACTACAAAGTGCATGCCAGGCCAAAATTGAGTACTTACTGTCACAAGTGTAATAGTCACACCACTTCAAATACTAATAACCTTTGAAGCACAAACAGCAACTACATACAATATGATTATTATTAAAAATGTTAATAGCATTGTCCCTTTGTTGTTTAGGTGTTACAGAGAACTTTTGTTTTTGGCAGCTGATGTTTGGACTGGGATTCCACTAGAATAGATGAGTCAGATATGTAAAGTCTTGCTAGAGGGCCATCCACAACTGTTCTGTAAATTGTTCACAATTGGAAAAACTAGTACAGTTGTATTACTACTACTACTATTACTACTACTACTACCACCACCACCACCACCACCACCACCACCACCACCACCACTACTACTTTATTTTATTTTATTTATTTTTTGAGTCATCAGTTTTCTGACTTGTTTGGTGCAGCCCATCATAAATTCCTCTCATGTGTCGACCTCTCACCTCAAAGTAGCACTTGCAACCTACATCCTCAATTGTTTGCTGGATGTATTCCAATCTCTGTCATCCTCTACAGTTTTTACCCTTTTCAACTCCCTTTAGTACCATGGAAGTTATTCCATGATGCCTTAACAGATGTCCCATCATCCTTTCCCTTCTTCTTGTCTGTGTTTTCCATATATTCCTTTCCTCACTGATTCTGTGAAGAACATTCAAGTATTATCTTCTGTGTCTATAGATCAGTTTCAACTATAAGGGTTTTTTGATGAAATGTCCACATTTTTCGGAACACAGTGATCTGACTTTCACTATCATAGTATAGGACAAACAGATAAAGAAATTATCAGTTGAGTAAAACTAGAGTGATCATTGAATCAATAATGTCTCGAACCACTGATACAGCTTTTTGAAAGGGAATAGTTTTTGGTGGGTAGTATTTTTAATCGTTATCCAGTTTAAGGCAGCTATGCATTGGCAGATCCTTATACAATGAGAGAAGTTACTGTTTCTTTTATGTGTGGAAAGAACAGCAGTGTGGTTGAATTGAGTGCTGAGAAAGCACCGAGTAGTTACAAGTAAACTTTCCCTACTTAACACACTATAACATGGAAACTAATTACCGTATGACAACTAAACTTGGAAGCATTAATGTCAAGGACATGGGGAAGAGAAATAATGCAGAACCAATTAAATTTCAACACTTTTAATGGGCTGCTACAGTACATCATACCATTACATACTGGTACCATTACTGCTACAAACGGTATAGCGTCCATCAGTGTCCAAGAGAGTATGCAAGCGCAGGCCTCCATTCTGTACAGCAGAACGAAGCATGTCCATAGGTATGCTGGCTGCCTCTCTTGTTATGCTGCAATTCAGATTAGTGTATATGTAAACATTCTCCTGGTAAACCCTGTCCTTCAGGTAGCTCCACAATCAGAAATCATAGGGAGTGAGATCAGGTGATCATGCCGGCCAAGCATTTGGAAATGATTGGCTGATAATTCAATCATTTCCAAATGTGTTTCAGAGAAGCAGGTGAACTTCGTGAGCAATGTGTTATGGGGCCCCATCTTGCATGAAAAACATTGAGTTCAATGTGTCTCTCTCTCCTGTAGGGCGGGTACGACATGCTGGCGAAGTATATTGCAGTAACACTGGCCAGTTACACTACACATTTTTGGTCCTTGGGCACCAACTTGTTCAAAGAAGAATGGACCAATGATGAATGTAGCTGTCAAGCCACACCATACTGTGACACAAGCCTCACCACACTGTGACAGGTTCGCCATAGAGGAACTTCATGCACAGTGACTGGAGGTGAAGATCCCCACACACGGCAATTCTGTATGTTCACCTCACCCGTCAGAGAAAAAATGAGCTTTGGCTGTCCATAGGATGGTACATGACCAGCACTCGTCAACTTCAATCCTTGTGAGAAAGTGGAGAGCGAAGTTAACAAGTCATTGTGCAAGCTGCTGTATGATATGGATCTTGTACAGGTACTCTTTGACAATAGTTCAAAGCACCTTCCATACACTGGACCATGGGATGTTCAACTGTCATGAACATACCATGTGCACTGCCTAACGATCAGTAATTGCATGCAGCATAGTCTGCCATAGCAAGAGAGATTTCATCAACCACCTATGGTGCAACCGGTTACTGGCCTCTCCCTGGAGTGACACCCAGTTCTCCAGTTGATTTGAACTTCTCCTTCATACTCTGCACAGCAGGTGGAGAAAGAGGTCCCTTCCATAATCATTTCAGCCAACGATATTCTTGAAGTGCAGCCTCAGCATTGCTGTTGTTTTGATAATAGAGCTTCACCAATAATGCCCTGCTCCTTTCGTCCAAGCTCATGTTGACACTCCAACAACTGAACTGCAACTGGTCAGGGTGTGTTTTGTGACTACGAATCACAGTGACTGATCATGGCATGTGGTGGCCATTGTTAGAACTAGATGGTGGCACTGTGACACATGGAAATCATGCACCCCATACTCTGGACATTAATGCTACCAAGTTTGGTACCTGTATGGTAATTAGTTTCCATGTTGTAATGTGTTAAATAGGGAAAGTTTAACTATAAGCATGTGGTATAAACTTCAGAGTTTGATGGTGTAACAGAGGTCACTATTGTTGTTTACCGGACCATTTGAACCATTACATGATACCATTAATACTAAACACAACCTAGAAATCATCAAATTACCTCTTTCACCAGTGGTACTGCGGAACTATAGAATAACTAGGAAAAGCACTAATTTCAACTTAACGTAAATGCTGCTTCAAATATCCACAAACCATTATTGTTAGATAGATGCCAACACTTGAAATGCACAAGATTTGTTTCTGACATCTGTAAGTGATTGGGCTACAGTAGTGATGGCAATAAAAGACTGTGTTTAGAAAATGTCAAGTTACTACCACTGGGGAACATAGTGGAGCTTGGAACCAATGAGTGTGTGCCTGGAAAGCCAAATTTATATGTGCATTAACAGCACTAAAATATAATTAACTTCTGTTTTTCAGTTTGACCTACTATTATCCAGAAAGAATACAAATAACAAAAATAATTTCTTTCTCTTCCCATGAAAAGAAAGGCTATAAGAAAGCTATAATAATTACAAAAGTTGGAGTGAGAAAAACAGGATTTACATTTAGATATCTGAGTAATTACAAACTAAAATTTAACTTAGATTAAGAAAAAGAGTAGAAAGCATGTAGTCAGATGAAAAATTGAATCATGTGTTTCCAGTTTATATAAAAGAACTTTGTTAGCAAATAACCAGAAATTAGTGTGAGTTATTTGTGACTAGCCATGTATAACAGTGCTGGATTATGGCTGTGTTTTGATAAAGACTTATTCTGCAAATATAAGAAAATGTATTTACTATGAAACAGTGGTACAGTAAATACAAAACTTTTTCTTTGGTGAAGCAAATTCTATAACTTATATGTCTTTAGTAATACAATAAACAGAAATTGCTCATAGCTTACTGAAATTACGACCTACAGAATTTTAACAGTGTGCAGCACATAAACTTTTCATGCATAAATATCATTTTTGTATAAAGAATTATGCACAGGAAGAAACATTGTCATGGATCCAGCAATCTTGCGTAATTTAATCATAATGCTCCTCCAACAGTATGGGGATGTTAGGCAACAGATCAAAATGGTGTAGTCTTTCATTAATGGAAGACCTAAAGCTTGAATTTCTTCAACCACGATGGTTCTTCGCATTATCAAATAAACTCAGCTGTTCCTATTTCCATTTGCTCTCATGTGCATCTGGTGTGTCCTGAAAAACACAACAGGGCCCAATTACTATCCCATCCTGATCACTGTGACACACCTTCTCTGCTCTAGACAGTTGGGAGCCTGCAAATAAAAGATTTATAGACCTGACTGGGACTACAATTTGACACCAGTAAGAGAGGTAAATAACACTTTCCCTCACAAATTAATTAGCCATATGACATATGACTGGCTCATAGATGCATTGGGGAGGGCAGCTTCTACAAGCATTTCAAGGAAAACTGTTCACTATCTCTACAATACATAGCCTAATATATGACATTCTTGGGCTGTTGCTCCAAGATCAGCATTTCAAGATTTTTAAACAGCAGCCCACAGAGAAAAATTATCTCAGATAGAAACACATGAATGTGAGCATCAAGCGATTCTTGAAATAATACAAAGGAAATGCTTCAGGGTCACTCTGTGCCTTGTTCAGTAGTAGCACTTACGTAAGTCATATGGCAGAAATAAAACTGGTTAAAAACAGAAAATATGGCCATGTCAGAATACTGTCACACACCAGATGGAAAATTCTGAGGGCACAATTGCCCAATCCTCTGTCAATTCTCAAACAATTTAATTTGACTGCATCACGGAGAATTACATTCTATGCACCGCCATTGCTATTACAGTTTATATGTACACTAGCATTCCCACTTTGTAGTTAGGTGTGTTCAATGCCCGTTATGTTACCAGCATGTTGACTGACTTTTGTCGCACATACAATGTACAACTTGCGATTTGACAGTTCATTGTTTGCTACTCATCATATATATTTTTAGCGATGTCCCTCTATATAGTTGATTACGTAGAAAAAGGTATGGTGTGTCTTTCAAGCTTAACTACTTTACATTTGTTTTAACAAACTTGTTTTATTTCTGCTGTTCAATCTTAGTTCATTTGTTTTTAACATAGTTGCTTTATGTACAATGTAATTGGATACATAGAAAATCTACTCACCAAGTAGTGCTATTAAGGTTGCCAACTTTTGGAACCAGCAGCTCCTTTTTCTGGCAGAAGGCTTGAAGGGGGAGGAAGAGAGATGGAGGAAAAGGACTGGTGAGATTAAGGGAAAGGGGCAGAGTTCCGATAAGTCACCCAAAACCAAGGGTCAGGAGATGCTTACCAGGCAGAATGAGAAGGAATGACTGACTGTTGGAGACTGCACCAGACAACATCTGAAAAACCTGAGAGCTTAAAGGTGGAAGATAGGGTAATGTGCAAGACAAAGATCACTGCTAAAATATTGTGCATGAATTAATACAAGTGTAAAGCTAAGTGCATAGTACGTGATAAGAGGAGGGAGGAGGACAGCAAAAAAGAAGATAGGTCAGAAAATGAAAGATGTAGAAAACTGAAAGGGACTGAAGAAAGGAACAGTTACTGTAAAGAAATGCTGAGACCAAACAAATTAATGTAAATGAAGGCCAGGTGGGTGGCAAGAACCAAGACCATGTTACAGCATCTGTTACTACCTGCTGAGTTCTGAGGAACTGGTGTCTGGGGAAAGAATCCAGGTGGCACGTATGGTGAAAGAGGCACCGAGGTCATGATTGTCAAGTTGCAGAGCATGCTCTGCAACAGGATATTGTGTGTTGCTGATACACATCTTCTGCCTATGCCCTTTCATCCTGATAACCTCACAGTAGTCATGCCAATGAAAAAGGTCGAACAATGTTTACATAACAGTTGGTATAGAACGTGTGTTGTTTCACATGTGGCTCTCCCTTTGATAGTATGTGTTTCACTAGTTAGACAACTGGTATAGGTGGTAGTACGAGGGTCCATAGAGCAAGTCTTACAGCGGGGCACTCACAATGGTAGGAGCCATAGGGTCAGGAAATGGGTGAAGAAGGAGCACAGGGTACAAGGATATTGCAGAGATCGGGAGGGTGATGAAAAGCTATTCTAAGCGTGGTGGGCAAAATGTCAGACAGAATGGAACTCAATTCAGGCAGTGACTTTAGAAAGTCATAATCTGGTTGAAGTAGCTGATTAATACATTGAAGACTAGGATGATACTGGGTGGCATGTGGTGTACTCCTAGGTCGTTTTTTGGAAGGATCAGCAGTATCAGGATTGGCTGTGATGACCTGGGAAATCTGCTTTTGAGCTAGGCTGGTGGGGTAGTTACTTCCGTTGAAGGCTGGGCGACAACGGTGGTGTATTGCTGTAAAGAGTGTGAATCTGAACAAATATGTTTGCCTTGAATACCGAGGCTGTATGGATGAGAACATCTGACATGGAAAAGATGACACCTGTCAAAATGTAAGTACTGCTGTTTGTTAGTAGGTTTAATGCGAACAGAAGTGTGTAGCTGACCATTGGCAGGGATGAGATCAACGTTAAGAAAAATGGCATGGGACTCAGAATATGACTATGTGAAATTTAACTGGGAGAATGTATTTAGAAATTCCAAGAATTTAACAGGTCAGCCTCACCATGAGTCCACCTGTCAAAGACATCATCAATGTATCTAAACCAAAGCAGGGACTGGAAGGTTATGGACCCAAGAAAGCCCCCTCTAAGCGACCCATGGAAAGGCTGGCATAGGAAGGAGTCATCCTGGTTCCCATGGCTGTGTCCCTAATCTGTTTGTATGTTTGCCCCTCAAAGGTAAAGTAGTAGTTCATAAGTATAAAGTTGATCAAGGTAAGCAGGAAGGATGTTGTAAGAGGCACTGACTGAGGAACAGCAGACAGACCATATACATGGGGGATGTTAGTGTAGTGGGAGGAGGCATCAGTGATGACAAACATGTGTGGTGGTAGTGGATTGGAAAACATTCCAGATGATCTAGAAAATGATTGGTATCTTTAATACAGGAGGAAAATACTTGTGCACAAGTTGCAGGTGTTGATCAACTATGGCAGATATACATTCAGTGGGTGCTTTGAAGCCAGCAGTTATGGGACGACCAGGGTGATTGGGTTTCAGGATCTTATGAAGAAGATAAAAGGTGGGGGTCCGTGGTTTGGGTGGGGTAAGAATTCAATGGATTGAGGTGTTAGTCCTTGTGAGGGGCCTGAGATTTTTAACGAGGGTGTGAGTGCACGCCAATCCTTTGTAGGTCACTACAGTCTGATTATCATTTTGACACAGGCTTACGAAAGATTTTAGCCCCATTTAATTTATGATGATGAGCGTTTAAACTGTTGAAACTGATAAAGTGAACCAAATAAGGTTTTTCTTGTGCAGTTGACAACTGACTTTTTATCTTTGTTGTAACAGAGTCAGCTGAATGAAACAACATGATCTCCGATGTTTCCTTTTTCAACCACAAGAGCAGCATGAATCTACAAGCATTTCTTTATTTTTTATAGCTAACCTGAGTTTACTTTATGAATAGCCCTTGTACCACAATATGCAGATGGTGTATATCTCCATTCACACTGATAGCTGGCTTAAAAAACAGGCTAACAGTATTGCCCTTCAAATTCAGAGTACTGGCATTTACTAAGAAATGTGTAAAGTACCTTGTTCTAAGGATGACGTTAGGTGACCATACAGTGTCAGTAATTTAAACTGTGCAGTTCCTGAAATTAAGATACAGCTTATGGCTGAAACGGTATACCCACATCATATTGTCATCTGTCAGGGCCAGAACAAATGAGAAACATTCTCTGTATGGCAGCCCATACCTGTTTTAACACACAGCCTGCCTCAAACAATGCTCTGCAGCAGGAATGCTACCTCACATTCATTGCAAGTTTCTGGCAGGTCAATTCACGTTGTGGAGAAGCCATACTCTAGAGTCCCAGGAGTACCTCCAGAGCAATTATCATTTATCCACTGAAACAAAAGTGTACTGCTGTAAAGTAAATGTTTCCCTCCTATGCTGCTAATCAGAAACATCATCAACACTTTCGAATGTCATTTTCCTGGGCTACTCTTTTTGTACAATATTCATCTGATCCTCAAATATGAAATGCTCAACATTAACACCATATTCATGACAACCATGCATATGCCATGGCAAAACGTCATTTAAATATTCACTGACAGGTAAAAAATAACTGATCAATAATTTGTGGACAATGCTACATCTTGTCCTTATTGCCTCAGAATATGCCAGCAGGCTTCATGCAAGCTTTCCAGTTAATCAGGCCACTGGGACTGAACAATCTCTATCATATCTAATCCATTAAAGGCGAATTGTATAAAGCTGTTGATCATGGATCAGAAAAAAATGAACTTTGATCAAGCTGAATTCAGAAATCTGCATGGTGTACATGTTAATTTCAGATTATTTCACTATGAACTGGGATCAACTTTCCAATCAGAAAGTCGCAGATGCAATCATTAATTCACAGCCTAGTGACACTAAAAAAGAACAGCTTTCCTGTTGCACAAATATAAGTTCAGGAAAAGAAAATAAGTTCAATATAATTTTTTTGATATAGAAAGTTAGACTGAGGAGAATGTCAATGGTGCACATGTCACCGAGTCAAAGAGTGCAGTTAATGATTGCTCCCATAAGAATTCTTGGAGACTACTTTTAATTAAAATGTGAAAAGTTTAATGACCTTTCATAGAAACCATTACCTGTAATGACGTTACTAGTAACAGTTATATTTCAAGGGTAATGGCAGTGTTATTTCCATACAGTAACTTTAGTTGGAACTAAGTTACTTTTATAAGTAATAATGTAATGAAAGTGTCATTATTTTTTTTATGGCATGTAGTGAAAATCTCAAGACAGTAAAATTGGGTCTTTATTTTGGGAAACAAAGCAATATTTGCTTCAAAATTAAATCTTTTCAACAATAAGTGTGTTATGCTTGCTGAAAACCTTTGAATTCAATGTTGCCTCCGGTGACATTTCCTTCTCACAACTAAGCTGCACACCGCGCCTCATTAGCATTTTGTTCTTCCACATATTTTTCTATCTGTTTCTTCCTGATGTCACTAAGTCAACAATGTGTCTGCTACTTATTAATTATTGTCACTTGTGCATCATATTCTAAAACACATACAGGAAGTGTCTGATGTCCGATTATAAATTTTAGTGCCATCATTGCATTTAATTCATGTTCATTTTTTCATAACATTTTTATTTGAAGGTTATATATGCAACAATGAGTATACCGCAGTCATGCAACTAATCTCACATGAATAACATGCAGTCTCTGATTTACATTCATTTCCACATCTTTCAGACATGGAGAAGGAAGCAGAGACATGCATACCTTGGGCAGCTTACACCAAAATGGCTGGAAAAAATTATTCCTTTCATCACAAACTGTGTGCTGGTGGGAAAAGAGTACAAAGAAGTCGGAGCTCCACAGTGAACATAAAAAACATGTACAGATAAGACTTTTCCTTGAAGTCAGTTTTAAGTATTTTGTTTCATTTAAATAGGAAATATCCTAAACATCTATAACAATACACCTGAAAAAGTTGACATATTCAATTCTCACTTTCATTTAGAGCAAACATCCATATTCCCTAAAACAAATTCAGTAGGAGGAAGGCAGTTGGACTGGAGGCTGACGCCAACGCCGTTGCGAAACAGGTAGTGAGGTATTCCATGAGAACTGAAGGATTTGTACAGAGGCCACCTGGAAGGCTAAGACCCAAAATGGCAGACTGCCACTGACAACCTCAGAGGGTGCATGATGAAGAACAGAAAAACCTACAGAGGATACAAAGCATTCCCAACACACCCATTTGTTCTGTTTGCTTAAGCAACAGGTTCTGGTCCGAAGATGTTTAAAGATAATAATACTGGAGGTGGACGGGTGCCTCCAGCACCATAGATTATCTTACTGGACAGATCACAGATGACTTCATCAATACAACCTGACAAATAAGGTGGAAACATGATTTGGGAGGTATATAGAGGCCAATCAGCATGATGAAAAGCCCAGTGGGGTAACTGGATCAATGGGAGGTCAGGAGGGAATGAGAGAATCAAGGTAAGTGGTTCCCATTACAGAGATCAATATGTGGCAACCAGTGTAAGGAAGGAAGAAGGGGAGAGGAAAAGAGTGAAAGATCAAATGGCAGAAAATGTGTTATGTGCCACACTAAAACGAGTAGGGGAACCACCATTAATAAGGCACAGGTCATGGTCCATAAGAAACTGGTCAATGAGGAGCTGCCAATGAGATGTAGAAGCACTGCACCACAATGAGTGACGGGCATTAAAATTTCCAAGGAGGAGGAAAGCAAGGGGGAGTTGCTGAAGGAGGGCAGTTAGGGTGGCAGATGTAGAGACCTCAAACCATGAAGGCAGAGTCCAAGTGGACCCTGCTTCCAATGTTGTATGAACTGGGATCCATGTACTAACAATATCTGTACCGACCAATGTGCAGATGCCACCGGAAGCCCTCAAAGGGCCGACCTCATTCTGAAAAAAGCACGGAACCCACAAAGGGTCAGTGAGTGAGGATCAGTAAAATGAGATCCCTGGAGAATGACAAAAGCTGCCGAGTAAAAGACGATAAGGGATTGCCACTCTGGTAGGTGACTGAAGTATCCATTACAGTTCTATTGAATAATCATGGAGTGTGTACCCAAATGGGAGGCAAATGGGCTGGAGCCAATCATGTTGCTGGGTCACCATCACCACCAATGACAATGGGGTGACAGCCAGAAAAAAGATGTCAGACTCAGGTTGTGAGGGGGAAGATGGCATCTCCGGGGGCACTGCGGAGACCTGGTTCGTGGCACTTTTTCTTCTTCTTCTCTTTGACAGATTGAGGAGAGCAGGGCACAGAGGAAGAGCAGGCTTTTGCAAGATCTGGAACCAAAAGAGAGTGGGTGAGCTTGGGGCACAGACACTGTGTGCCCCTTGGTTGAGTTGTGGTAGCAGAGCTCTGGCCTGAGACACGCCATGACTGGGGTCCTGGGAGAGAGCTCCATCACCAATACGTGCCAAAGAAGGGGGGCACTTTCTGCAGGTGCTGAAGAAGGGGGCCACTTTCTCGGCAGGGGAGGGGTAGCGGCATCCAGAGGGAATGGTGTGGGAACTGCAAGGGGCAAGGGAGAAGAGAGGAGGATGGGACTGGGATAAGGAAGAGGGAGAAGGGGGAAAGGATGTAACAGAGGCAAAAGTAAAACTCATAAACACAGGATGAAGTTCGTCAAATTTCTGATGAGCCTCAGTGTAAGAAACAATCCAGAGACTTATACTCTTACATCTTCTTTTATTTCTTATAAGTTGGGCAATATGTTGAGCGTGGAAAGTGACGGTCGTGGCAATTTACACACATGTGGCAGAACACAGGGCCACCCTCATGGAGTGGGTGGTGTAGGATAATTGCGTGGTGAAGCTAAATTTTGGAGTTTCTGCTGTTAGCAATGACTTCCGATTATGTCAGCTTTTGACCTCACATGCCTCCATCCGCCACAAAGAGCAGTCTTGTCATTTATATTTTTGTTTATCATTTTCAGCAAGTGTTACTGAGCAATGCTGATGTGAAAAAATAGCTCACTAGTTGCATTACAAGTTGTTTTTTAATGCAACTGCTGTGCTATTTCTTCAGATCAGAAATCTAGTTATTCCATTCACAGCCCCCCCCCCCCCCCCCCCAAGTGCAATCAGACTACTCAGAAAGTGGTACAACTCCTTCACACAGTGAAAGTAAAAACATATTCTACTACAATTTCAAAAGAACTATTTCGAATATTTACTGCAAATTGCGAAAAAAATAAATATAAAATAAAAATATCAGAACTCCGTATTGCCATTTTGATATCAATATAGCAGGGAAGAAATTATTGCCAATATACATCAATATTTTCTAGGGTAAATACTGATATTTTATCAATAGCCCTAGTACAGACCAGGTTGTAGAGAAAATCTTTCACCCCAAGCAGACAAGCCTGGCCCTCCTACCAGTGTGTAGCCAGGGAAGGGAAGGCCACAGGGTCATATAAAGCAGTATTCAATGATCCACTACCCTCAAGGGGACAGCCGTAGGAAAATGGCCAGATTTTTGGAGCTTGATACACTTCATGCACAAAGCATTCGACCTGATACCATCCATTCCAATCAGGTGCTCTCCCTATGGGTGCCACCCAGTTACAGCAAGGGTCATCTGGAACGGCGGCCATTGCCAGGAGTTCTGATGTTCTGGAATGACAAGCAATGATTCCTAAGGCATACATGGTAAGGCAACACCTTAGGTATCAGAAGGGTAAATAACAGCCCCACACCACAGACTGGCTACACATGCTGGTGACCTAGGGGAGCAGAGGGGACCTACAACACGGAAGGAAGAGGGGAGAGGAATCCACACTGCAGACGCTAGGGAAGGAGTTCTTCCCCAAATGACTCACACTACAGACAAAAAATTTAGAAATGGAGGTCAAAACCCAAAGAGGGACCAAAAACGTCAAAAAGGAAGTATGACAGAGAAACGGCAAAGGGAACAAAAGTGCAAGAAACACAGGAAACCAGGTGGATAGCAAGGTCAACATAAGAACACCGAGGTGGGGGAAAGTGGGAGGCAGTGGGGAAGGAGCAAGGGAGTGGCGGGAGAGGCATGGGAACAGAAATGCAGCCTGGGAAGGAAAGATGGGCTGCATTAGGTCGGGGCATCATGGGTGTCACGCATGAACTGTGACCCTACTGGGGGGGGGGGGGGGGGGGGGGGAGATGAGGGTGGGGGTGGGTAGGGGGGTTAGGAGGGAGGGGGAGGGGTGTCGGCCAAGGGCAAAGCAAAAGTACTTGAGAATGTGGAAGGAGGTTTTTTAGCTTTGAGAGACAAAATATACTTATCTCGTGTGCTCAACAGGATCCTGAATAATTTTTCCTAAATTCTTCATCAGATATACAGATGCTCAATGTGCTTTCCATGGTCAAGACCCTCTTTATTGAAACGCGTACGTTTCATATGTATTCATTACCAGCGATGGCGAGGCATGACAGAATCTCTGACCAGAGAGTTATTTATCGTTGCTAGTCTGCGCTTGACCGTGCGAGAGTTCTGTTGCTAGTTGCACTCAGTCAGTGCTAGTAGCACGTAGCGAGTCGGCAGGAACAGTTGCGAGTGGACGGTTGTACTGAGCGGGCGTCGCCATGTGTTGGCGGCGTGCTCTCCCCCCATCTCTGGTCACGATTCAGGACGAGGTATATTGTTTTAGAAGGTAATGAAGCAGCATTGCGCTCAGCTAATAATGTATGGTAATTGTAATTAATTTGTTCAAGAAATGCCCCAATAATAATTTTTTATAAAGTAAATCTTTTAAAGAAAAGTAATCATTTAAATTTAAAGAATTTTCCCACCCTTTTGAAGAAAAAGCATTCATTTCAATTTAAAGAATTTTTCCACCCTTTTGAAGAAAAAGCATTCATTTCAATTCAAAGAATATTTCCTATGGATTTCCTCCAAGAATCAGAATTAAATATACGCCAGCATTGCACAAAGCTGTGCCAAAAATAAGAGCAGATTTATCAGGTCTGATTATTTCACAGGGCCGTAGGTCAGCGCTGCTGTGCCTATAAAATTTATCAGGTTTTATTATTGCTGTTCAGATGTTACATTCAGTTCATGCTTCATTATTTAATTAACATTATTGTGAGTTTAATGAGCAATCTTTATTCCGTAATTTTGTGGGAAGACAACATTTGGGTCATTTACATTTTTCTTAACATTGACTTTCATGATTTTGCTGCGAGGTTACGAATTCAATATTATTGACTTTTTAAAATTTTTGTGGGGAGGTTACATTATTAAATATAATACAGGCATACCTATCATTGCATTCATAGAATTTTCAGTATCACTGATATTATGTTGAGGGCAATGAGGGTCAGATTAGGGGAGAAAAAATTTGAAAAACAACTTTCATTGCAAATGAAGAAGCAGTTAATCTGAGGTGCACTGACGTAGAAGAGGCCGTAGACAATGGATTTAATTATTTATTGATATTAATGGTTGTTTCCTTTCCAAATGTATGGGGTTCATAATTTATTTACAATTGAGTAACAGTCATTATTTTTGACAGTAACTGTGATGATGCTTAATATATTCCTCTGAAGTAACTTTAATTGCAACTTAGTAGCTTTTGAAATGTAAGTTTCCAAACTCTGGTAGAAACTTAGCAACAGTGTAAGAAATAATAATCTGAACTATTTGCAGTTAACAGTTAAGTACACAGAGTTTGACAGTAGCCAATAATGACTGAACACCTCTTACAAATATGCTCCCTATGTTTGAAAAGCAGTAATTACATATTTTTACTATCAATACCAAACATGTGCTTAAATTGCTATAGCTGCATTTGCATAAATAGAAATAGTTTGTGCATCAATAGAAATAGTTTGTACATTTATGACAAGTTATCTTCATTGGCCAATGTGTTGGTCCTCTGTGGCTCAATGGTTACAGACTGGATCTAGAGTTCTGAATGTCTGGATTTCGATCCCTGGTTGGTCTCATTCCTGCCACCTCTGCCACTTATTACTTCTTTTACCTCTGGCAGTGTTTATTAATTAGAAAAATCTGGAGTTGATTCACAGATGAGTCTCTCTGTTCAGAGTTCTAACAGAGGCACGAGTACGTCATCCAGGGTGTATACGCAGAAAAGGAAAAAGTTCCCGGATAAAAATACACTTTTTCCCGGGAGAAAATACACATTTTCCTGGGTGAAAATATCCCTCAGAACTGTAAAACTTATCAATTCCTTGAGTGGTAAAGGTTATATACACCACTTTCCAGCACTTTGCGGGGGGGGGGGGCAAGCAGTTTGGAAAGATCTTTGATGTGCAGCAACGTGTACGCTGCATAATATTTTCGTATTACAGAAGTATAAATACGAATTCCACCAAACACAGCATGTTAGTATCCGAAGCATTGAAATCCAGATTGTGATTTGCTTTTGTCAGCCAATCACAGCTCACATCACATTATCTTGCCAGCAAATGAAAGCCAATATTCAGAAGACAGGATACCTGATGCAGTCAGCCAATAGCTACATCACTGTCAAGTTGAACGGTTACACAAATAGGAAAAGTTTATGGTTTAAATTAATATACTTGTAGTATAGCTACAAGAAAAGTTAAGCTTTCACATATAATACTGTTTGCTTCTTCTTCTTCTCTCTCTCTCTCTTTTTTTTTTTTTTTTTTTTGCAAGTGTTACGCTTTAAGATATATCAAACACAAACGTGCCAGTAAAATTTTAAATGACGACATAAATTTCTTGTCTACTTGGCCTGAAATTCTTGTAAGTGGCTGGTCCTGAAAGTGTTAAGTTTTGAATGAGAGTCAATCGTTCTGTGATTTAAGAAATTCATTTCACATTTTCACACATAACATAATTCATCTTGCGTAAAAGGAAATTTACTTTGAAAGTACCGCTTCTCAAACTACCATTTTCAATATTTTCCCGCAATGTGTTTGAAATGTAAACTTTTATGATGTCACACTCATCAAAAGCAGTTATTGTGAAGTATTGCATAGTATTCGTCCTGAAGCCTTTGACATTTTGCTGTCGACAATCAATCATGTGCGCAATGCGTTTTGCTGTAGTGGCGTTTCTCTCTTGTTTATGTTTTATTGCTGCAGTATCATTCTAAAGTAGAAAGCTGAAGTAAAATTATTTGTTAGAGTATCAGTTCTTACCAGTCAAAATTACAAAAATTTAACTCAAAAGTAAGACAACGAAAAATTCCCGGAGTTCTTAAAAATTCCCGGGTTTTTCCCAGTTTTCAACTGGATGAAAAAGTTCCCGGGTTTTTCCTGGATCTCTCAATTGTCCCAGGGTGTATACACCCTGATCATCTAAAAAACGATCATGTCCAGTAATCACTGTGGTGGTCAAACCAACATAAAAAAAAGCCATTTAACACCTTGACAAATGATATTTAATGCTGATGAAATGCCACTATCATCAACAGCTTGTGTTTACAGTAAAATCAGCCACGCTACCTAATGGCCAATCCCATGTGACCACGAATTATCAGCTGCAAAATGATGTATTCTCCACAAATTATTTATAAAGATAATTCTGACAACACTGATGTGAAAACACACTGCATGAATAGGCCTGATGCTGAGCATTATAGTCTTTCTTTCCATTTACTTTATGGATATCAGACTATTATGATCTCTTTCTGTTATGGGGAAGTTTGAAGAATGCACCTTTCTCCACTTATTTTTGTCCATTTTTGCAATGATAAATAATGTGCCTCTATGACACATGGTTAATTTCAGCAGTCAAAGTGTGATATTCATGTTGATAACCAATTTAGTACAAACAATCCTGTTGGACGAACATCCACAACTGAGCATTATACTAGAGGTTGAAAATACCGCTTCAGTTGTAAATTTGTTTTATTATCACGAGCATTTTTCTTGGTAATTCATATGAATACTTTAGTCGATTCAGTTGATTCGAATTTAGAGTCATACAACATAGCAAATATGTGACTGGGTACACTATCTGAACTAAGATCAAAATTTACCTCTATTCTGCGACGTTTATACAATTGGCCCTAAATGTACTACTAGCATTTAATGCCCCAGAAATAAAGGAAAAAATTTTGTGTTATGAACATAATGAAGAAGATAACTGAGCTGCTGAGGTATGGAAGTTCGGTGAACTTTCTCTGGATATCATAGTATCAAGGTCTCCAATAGAATGAGGACAGGGAGCATTACTTGTCCCTGATATCAATGCATTTGACTACATCTCCAAAATTAAAATGGGAACTGTAATGCACAGAAAGAAAAAGAGTAGCAAGATATGTGACAGCAAAGAGACATTCCCAGTGCCATAATCTGTAACCTGCTTAACTCAATAGATTGTGGTTTGCAGATCAGACATGTGGCCTAATACCTAACATCCACCATAAGGATGGCTTCCATTGTAGAAACTTCATAACGTAAATCAAAACATGTTTCCCAATTCCACCACACCTACTTTTGTGTCAGAAAATATAGTAACTTATTGAATTATCATGGACTTTATGAAATTGCAATTCGCAGACTTTACTGAGAGTCTAATACTACGGAGAGTTTATGTGCCATATGATGGATTGTAGGTCATATTTTTAACCTTTATCTTAAAGAAGCTATTGTGTAATCAGAAGTCAGAAGATAATTTCATAATATCGCTTCAGAACAATTCCATGTACTTGTTCTACTACGTACTCTCTCTCTCTCTCTCTCTCTCTCTCTCTCTCTCTCTCTCTCACCCCCCTTTCCCCTCACCATAAGCAGAATTTTATTTGGTGTCATTTACCAGAATGTGTTGGTATCATCAGTTATTGTCTACTGTGTGTTCTATACATACTTCTAAAAATTTCTTTTAGTAATTAGATGTATCACTTAAGTAATATCATGGTGTCTGCAGGGCATGCACACCAAACACCCATAAATAAATAAATGCATACCTTAATCAGTTTCCAGGCTGTCGGGTCAAAGAATGAAATCTTGCTTGTGGACCCATGGTCTTCTATCACTGCTAGGTAACTGCCATCAGGACTAAACGACAAAGCAGGAGAGGCTGTCGACTTTAGATTGTGTATATATAAGACAGAACAGTTTACAAGTGACCAGATGCTAACACATGCCTGAAAATGGAAACATTAAATTAACAATTAATTAACAAGAAATACCTTCAATGACAGTATTTTCTCACTTAAAGTCTCCTGCAGTGTTATGTGCACAATGATTCTAGACACCCATTTTTAGAGTAAAAATTTCAGTACATATTATTTCAAAGTAAATTCAAGTATTAGTCAATTATTTTTGTGTTTTGAAGATACACTATTTGTAAAGCTACATTTAATTTGTCAGCCTCCACTTTGTGTGTTTTTTGTGTGATCCCACTGTTCTGTTTACTAGTTGACATTTTTCAGTTGACGAACTTTATTGCAACAGAAGTCTCCAACCTAATCACTGTACCGTACTTTAAAACACAGTTAGCAAAGACTGCAAACAATACTAATGCGTTCATTCACATATTGTGACCTGTAGACCACTTTACAAAGAACAGCCCATATAAATATGAAATGGGTCAAAACATGTGCTACTATGAGATGTAGATGAGATAAACTGCTTCTTTAGAGCAATTGTCAGGTAATATTTTCCATATGAATTTTTTATGATAAACTTGGCTCAAGTAATTAAAATAATTTGTAGTAGTTTAATGATGATTAACTTTTAATCTTGTTTGCAACAGCCGATCCACTTTGTTACATGTACCTTAACTCATTACAAATCCTTGAAAATTCTCCTATATAATGGGACCTACAGAACATAATGAATGAATGAATTAAGTTAGTTAATGATGGGTGGCTTAGATATTTGTCAAAAACAATTGTTGTTGTCTAAATTACACGGGAAGGATAAAATAACATGAACACCCTGGTACAAATACCTCTCTTCAGGAACTCCTTTTACAACTTATTTGCAACCCACATACATAGCCTTAGTTTCCACTTGTATTAGAATAGGCACAGAACTTTTCCGCACCCCAAATACATCCGTAAATGTGGTGTGTTTATTTACTGTCATGTCAGATGTTGCAGATTTCAGTGCCAGGGTATATTTCAAATGCCTGCTTAATTATTGTGTTTATGATTGCAATCCCAACCCACCTGGGTTGTCTAGATCTGCAGGGTTCAAGGGATATCTTTGTCTGCTAAATGCAATAGTGAAACATAAATGCAATGTCCTAGTAGAGACATGAGGACAATAAAGAGGACTGTAGCCTTTGATAACACCACAGTCACATAACTCTCTGCCGAGTATAAAACGCAGGCAGAGAAACATTTACGGTAAAGCTACTATTGGAAAATTTCTTGTAAGCAAGGTAAGTACAAAGAAGAGCATTCTGTGGCTTATGGAGCATAAAGATAAGACTACCAACTCTTGCAAGTATGTAAACTGGTCCAACAAACAAGTCTATTTCTACATTTTCCCCTCTCACAGGATGTTTCATTACATTTTACACACACACACACACACACACACACACACACACACTGCAAACCAATTAAGTACATGGCAGAACAAACATACACGGTATTACGTGTTAAGTTTCTTCCAGTTTCAATAGTGTATGAAGCACAGGAAGAATG
Organism: Schistocerca serialis cubense; assembly: GCF_023864345.2. Lineage (NCBI taxonomy): Eukaryota > Metazoa > Arthropoda > Insecta > Orthoptera > Acrididae > Schistocerca > Schistocerca serialis. The sequence continues at coordinate 344,144,966 of NC_064646.1, forward strand.
ACTGCTTAAATGGCTCTGAGCAAGCTGAAATTAGCCTAATCTTACAATTATGATCCCTACAAGAATGATAAGTACGGGACTGAAGAATATCTCTATTGATTCTTCACTTAATACTGATTTCAAAACTTTGAAAGTAAACTTTCATGGGCCAATTGGCTTCTATCTTCAAATGCCCATCAAGTAGGGTTTTTCAGTATATAGAACAGTGAATAAATTTTATTACTTGAATAGAAGAAAAAAATACACTTCAAAAGTAAGATGCAGAACAGACTCAATTAATAATGGTAATACAACAAAAAAGTATTCCAAGGAATGAAAGATTATATGTCATTCAGAAGTAGGAAACATACAAAAATATCAGATGCACTAACAAGGATATTGTCCACCTGCACATAGATATCACAAGATAATCAGCAGAACATGCCATAATACATAACACTCCAACTCATTTTTGCTGTTTTAAACATACAGTTGATCATCAATATCACAACTCGTCATACTAATTGCCGAAATTAGTGACCACACGAACCAAGCATCTCCATCCCAGATGGTTACCAGCTTTTCTTACAGCCTGCTGACAGGGTATACCACAGATAATTTTAGTTTGATACATCCCCCACTTGCTGCTCTTCCTCTTACTCTCTTGCACTAGATATTCCCTTCCACAATTATATTCTCTAGATTTTCTCCATCTCTTATCACAATAATTGATAAAAAGCTGGAAAACTCTAAGGTTGACATGAGAAGAAAGGCATCTGAAAATACTAAGAGCTCAATAACAGACACATTTGTTCTTCTTTCAGTCCATTTTATGCACACCATCCTGTGCATATACCAAAGCTCAAATGCATCAATATGCTGCTTACCTCTGGCCTTAAGTGTCTACATTTTGCAACCATCAAAGAGATGGAAAAATATGTAGGTTTCAACATGCTTAACATTTTTGGTGTTTGTCATTGCTCTTTTTTGACAGATCTTGGGCAGCTTCTTCATACCCACCCACACTAGCGTAATCTGCCATCTTATCTTCACCGATTCTTGTGTTGCAGATGCTTGATCCAAGATAGATGAAAGAATGCATGGTTTCCATTTCCTTTAATCCCCCTTTAAGTTGAAGCTTTGCTCCTTGGTCAACTTTCATGAGTTTGGACTTGTTGAGATTGATGTCTAATCCATGATAGACTAACATCCTTTACTTTTGTTAGTGGTTTGGCAAGTCCATCTTAGCTGCTAGCTAAAAGCACAGTGCCATCAGCAAATCACAGGTTGTTAATAGTTCTACAACCAATAGAGGTGATTGAGGTGCCTTCGAGGGTCTAACCATCAAGAGCATTCCTAATGACACGTTCTGCATAGATTTTGAACAGTTGATGGGCAGAGGCAGGGGGAGGAGGGGAGACAGAATACAACCCTGTCTGACACCTTCCGATACAATGAAGAAATGAAACGTGCCAGCACTTGTCTTCACAGCTCAAAGATGATTATTATATAGATTTGTGACATCATTAGACCAAAACACAATTGATAATGACCTACAATTAATTTTGTACTTTTCATTGGTAACTACTTGTGCAACCATGTTCGCCAACTAATATGACTCGACATAGGACAAAAGAATAGAACCATCGTTTGCCTTCTACTGAATGCAATGAAACTTTATGTCCATATATTTAGTCCTTTTGTGACGTTCATTATTATTTCCACAACTGCAGTGTACTCTGACTGTCCTTAAAGAGCTGAGCTGGTTGCTCCATGTTGACACTGAGCTCCTGTAAGGATGAGCAAGGCCACATTATTTCAGCAGCTCATTCGGATGCTGCTGCATATGCTACTTCTGTTGTAGATCTGGCAACAGATTTTTGCCAGCAAGATGGCCAGGTAACAAGTCCACTTGTTAGTACACTGACATAGCCCAACGTTAAACGATGAACATCAATGTTTCCAGGGCTACTAAAGAGACTATTTACACGATGCTTGTCCACTTTCTTCTGCTGTACTGTTGTGTGGTGCAGGATCCGCATGAGGTAGGACCGAGAAAGACCACTGACAAAGTTCAAAACAGGGCAGCTCATCTTGCATTATCGTAAAATAGTGGAGAGAGTGCCGCAGATATGACATGTTAATTGGGGTGGCAGTCATTAAAACAAAGGCATTCTAGGTTGCAGCAGGATCTGCTCCTCAAGAGTGTGAATATATTTTGTTGGCACCCACCTACACAGGGAGAAATAATCATCATAATAAAATAAGAGAAATCAGAGCTCACATGGAAAGATTTAAGTGTGTTTTCCCAGAATGCTGCTCAAGAGTGGAACAGTAATGATATAGTTTGAAGGTGGTTGAAGGACCCCTCTGACAGGCACTTAATTGTGAATTGCAGAGTAATCATGTGGATGCAGGTGTAGGAAAATCAGAATCCATGTACACAAGACGTTCAAGACTGCTACCACTGCATTCAATACCTTTGTTTTTTGAAACTTGTAGATATTTTAGGATGCATTTAATTGCAGTCCAATGCTCAGGTCCAGCATTGTTGAGAAACTGACATACATGACTAACAAGAGATATTATGTCTGGTCTTGTTACAGTGGCAACAAATGAGCACTGTCATAAGTTCAACTATAAAGTGTAATAAGTAGGCGTTGCATGCTGTTCACGTTGAATTATTCTAAGATGCAATTGATATAATCCTCTTGACACATGGGCAATTTTTAACTTTCAAATTCTTGCCCGATTTCCAGTCCTACAAAGCTTTGGATCATCAACCACAATTTCAAAATGAATCCTGAATTCTTCAAGTATTTTATTTACAGCTGCTGTTGATTTACTCAGAACTAGTCAGTCATCAACAAAAATAGCTAAAAACACCTATTGGGCATCAACCTGGACATGAAACACACAATTATTTGAATAAAGCTGTTTGAAAAGACAAATAACTGGACAGCAATATTTTGATTCCAACACTGAGGAGATCACTTCAGTCCATAAAGGACTTTCTTTAATTTGCAGACTAAAGTTGCATAATCATAGATGAAACTTTCAGGCTGTTCCATCAGGCAGGCTTGCAAATCACTATCAAGGAAGGCAGTCTCCATATGACATTGCTTCATTTTGATATCACACACTATTCAAAGCTAAATGACTACAAGTTGGTTCATACATATCAACAGGTGAAGAAGTTTCTTCACAATCATGTGCCAGTTTCTGGGAACATCCCTTTGCACATAATCTAGCTTTATACTTCAATCATATCACCTGGTTTATGTTTGATTTTGAAATGAGTTAAATGTACATGCTGTTAATGAGGAAACATCTTAATACAGAGAGAGATGTAAACATGTGAATAGAATAGAAGATTAAAGACTTTCAAAAAAAAATCCTGAACAATTACTCAAAAGGAAGGGGAACAACATTCATTGACCAAGGAAATGGTGGACATAAATTCTGTGAAAACTGAATAGGCATATGCCTGATCTCTGTACATAAGATGATGACAGAAATACTTCTCATATTTTGTATTGTGGTGACACACATCACAATCCATTCAAAACAGAGTTGTTATTTGCCATTACCTTTACTAAAAGTATAAATATACTGGAATGGAATGTTAATCCTATTGTAAATTATGCATGAAAAGGCCAATAGGTCTTTACTACCATAAGTTCCTAGCAAAAATTTATACTCTAAAGTACTGAATACAGCTGTAGTACCTGCTCAAATGCTCATTCATTTCTCAGACACAACATACTTAATTTCCTTCAGTCACAATAATGTCGTAAACTGACAATAAATGATACATTACATGACAGGTAAGATAAAAATAATCTATTTATCAGGTCTGTTGGATGAAGCACTACCGCACCTATGTGTACACTCTAATGTACAAAGCCTAGGAGTCACGAATACTTCTTACATTTAATATTTCGGCTAACAGCTAAATAAGCTCTCCTGGTCATTATTCACACTTCATTCAGGACATTACAATATTAAAATTTTTTATGAAGCTAGATGGATAGAAAAACTTACATAGAATTCACCTATGGTCAGAATGTGTCTGCTATCAGGACACCATAAAGCATCTATGAGACCACTTGTGCCTTCTGTTACTCTGCACCTCCAGTCACAATCGGTAAGGGAAAATATCTGCACTCTGCATCTTTTGTAGAGTGCACACAGCAAGTATTCAGAATCCGGAGACCATGCAATTTTCTGCAGAAGAAGGAAGAAAAAAAAAAAAAGATTGATCAACAATGGGACTGAAAAGTAAAACATTTGCCAGTGAAAAAACATACAATCCACCACAGTTTTTCTTACAATATGAAATGAGATAGCTTGCAGCTAACCATATGAAGCAGGCATTGAGTGGAAGATAGGTTCATTGATAGAAGACTGCTTGATGTAATTCTTTGTAAAAGTAGTTGGTAACAATAACTTACAGAAAACTTGTCTATAGTCAGAGAGAGAGAGGCAGAGAGAGAGAGAGAGAGAGAGAGAGAGAGAGAGAGAAAGAGTGTGTGTGTGTGTGTGTGTGTGTGTGTGTGCGTGCGCTATCAGGGCACCATAAAGCAATCTGAAGCAGTTCTAATGTGCTTGTCTACCACTCAACACATCTTCTTTGTGGTTAGTAGCAATCTATCCTATTTCATGTTGTCCATATTTTTCTCATGTATGACATTATGTAAATTAGTTAATGAATTTGATCAAGTTGCCATAAAGGGATGCATTTTGGTATAGTGTGTTCTATACAGTTATAAGTCAGTGACTTCAATCCATCAGCAATGAAGTAAAATAACCAAATTAACCAGATGACATCCTGAATTACTGCATTTCACTGTAGCAGTCCTTTGAAGAAATACTACTGCTAACTTCCTAATTTGATAAATGCTGCCTTGTTTAACTTCTTTTTGTTTCTTGTTATCAGTTCTGAACATAAAACTATCACTACAAATTGTAACTCTCCAAAAATTTTTGCATTGCAGATCTCAGCCTAATGGAGGAATGTTTGTACACAATAGCTCAGTGTTTGCATAAATCACTGAAATTCTAAGTACTTACTGTTGTGACTGACAATTTGCAATATTTCACAAACACAACTTTTATTTATGTAAGTTTACAAGGTTGATGACTAAAGAACAAAATAAATGTAACAATAACAATGCCAGTAAAAGTCTCCTTATTGAGAATTGAGGCAAACAGAAGTTCACTTCTAATTTTCCACAAAGGTTCATGGTAACACACACACACACACACACACTAGTAACTAGTAAAAGCCCAATTCAGAGACGGAGACCTAATCTTCAGCAGTCAAAATCCACGAGGTCAGCATCCGGAGTGAAATGAACTTCAGGGCTGGTTCTAGCCTCTAAATATCTGTATCCAGCCAATCAGGTTTCGGCGTACTGATACTTCCTGCAGGCCGTGTCTTGAGCTCCCCCTGCAGGAAGTAGTGCTCGGAATGTCTGTTTCCATTATCTTGTATGTAAATAGCCGATGTTTACCATGGTGCTTTTGGTACGTCTTGGACATAGACAACCCTGTCCTCTGTGGTGTAATATGGGTTGCTAGCCCTCAGGGGCCTACCATGGCTCCGGCATAACACTTACCTCCAAAAATCATCATAGTCTCCTTCTTGACTTAATTTGCAGAACCTTATCCACGAACAATATCTGTTCTCCTGTTCAGAATCAAGTAGAGGGCTTGAACGAGAAACTCTGACAATTATGCAATGATCTCATCTGCAGATTTCGTGATTCTGCTGTTGACAAGATTATTGTAGAGTCCTATTCAGGTGGGCTCTCCACACAGAAAGCATCTACTTAGATAGTACCTGTCGTATGTATACAGGATTTTTTCTTTTTTTTTGTTGGGGGGTGGGGGGAATATTCCATAAGCATGACATGTGGCACTAAGGATGTTATAGCATCAATGACACCAAATGGCAAAAGGGATGTTAAGATAGGTAGCAAAATATTCTTTCTTAACCAGTGCAATAGAAAACAGTTGCAAATTATCTGCGCAACCAACATCAAACATCTGATGATGAGGATGTGGGGTATTGTGGATACAGGTGAAAAATATAGTACAATATGCTGTAAACATCTACACATCATGTAATGGTGTGAAGGATGGAAATGCTCAGGTAAGTCAAAAGTGTCAATTTTGTGGCTGTTTTAATGAAAAAAAATTATTACTTCTGATGTTAAGGAATGTCGATAAACGAATCAATGTGATCCATACAGTCACTCACTTATTCTGGTCTTCCAGAAAAGGGACACTGCAAAAGGGTTTAAAACAGTCCCCTTTCAAACATTGCATACACACTGAAAAGAAGATGTTTGAAGTGATAGCAGAATAGAAAGTCAACTAAAATGGCTTGAAGGTAAGATAATTGAAGGTAGTGAAACACCAGAATAATTCAATATAGCTAATGCAAAAGAGATGGAGCAACAAAGCATTTCAATGACTGGTAAAGACACAAGTCATCTAACAAATGCACAAACTAAAGGTTTGCCGTCAAACTCTTTCAGAGTTAAGGGACATTTTATGCTCATGTCCTTTTTGAAGAACAAAAATTTCCTCTTTAGGAATCAATACAGATTCTACAAACAGCAACCTTGTGGAAAACAGTTTCCCAAGTTTGTCCACGAAGTCAAGAAGACACTAGATTATAACCCCTAGGTTGGTCTTGCACTGTAACCTAATGAACAAATCATGAGCCTGGGAAGTATCAGACCAGCTTTGTGACTATATTAAGCACATTCTAGAAGTTCCAAATGACTTGCCAAGTTCTAACATGGTGAAACAATCATACATAAATGTATCCCAAGTGAGAGTTATAGAGCTGTTATATGTCACCTAAACATGCACCAAATTTCAGAGACAGATGGTACAAGAGGGATCAAATTATATATATATATATATAATAGAGGGAAACATTCCACGTGGGAAAAATACATCTAAAAACAAAGATGATGTGACTTACCAAACGAAAGCGCTGGCAGGTCGATAGACACACAAACAAACACAAACATACACACAAAATTCAAGCTTTCGCAACAAACTGTTGCCTCATCAGGAAAGAGAGAAGGAGAGGGAAAGCTGAAAGGATGTGGGTTTTAAGGGAGAGGGTAAGGAGTCATTCCAATCCCGGGAGCGGGAAGACTTACCTTAGGGGGAAAAAAGGACGGGTATACACTCGCACACACACACATGTCCATCCACACATATACAGACACAAGCAGACATATTTAAATATATATATTGCAAAATTATCATGCGGATCATCACAGAAATTTGAGCTGATATGGAGTCTTACCATCATTCATTTTTCCTGAACATCATTCAAAAACAGAGCAGGAGAAGGGGAAAGAGGTGGTGGTGGTGGTGGGGATGGGGGGGGGGGGGGGGGGTGGAGATGATCGACTGCCGAAGTACATACTATCTCACACTCACGGTACAGTGGCTTCTGGAGTACAGTGATGTAGGTTTATGCACTGGTGCATTCTCTCAAATGACTTTAGAAAGACTTCATAATTTCCTTCCACATGCAATTTTCTTCACTTTTGCAATGAGAAGGTAATCATTCACACCCACAATTATACTCTGCAAATCATTATGAAGTGCATGGCAGAGAGTACTTCTCATTTACCAATAATCAGTGTTTCTTTCAATTTCATTCAAACATGGAGTGAGAGAAGATGGATTTCTTAAATGTGTCTGTGCAAACTGCAATTAGTTTAATCTTATCCTTGCAATACCTACAGTAGCATCATGTTGAAGGGTTGTAGAATACTTCTGGACTCATTACTTTAAGTTGTCTCATGAAACTTTGTAAATAGGCTTTTATTATGTAGTTTGCATCTACCTCCAAGTGACTACCAGTTAATTTTCTTCAGAATCTCCATAAGCTTCTCGTGTGGTTCAAACAAACCTGTGACCACTCCTGTTGTCTTTCTTTATATACATTCAATATCTTCTTTTAGTCCTGTTAGCAATGGATCTCAAACACTGGACAGGTCATATGAGTATTTCACAAGCAGTCTCCTTTGTAAAGTAATTGCACTTCCCTAGTATTCTATCAATGAATCAAAATCTGCCACCCGCTTTACCTACAACTGATCTTTTCGATTGTTCTGTTCCACTTCCTTACAAACTGTTACATCCAGTTTTTATTTATTTATTTATTTATTTATTTATTTATTTTATGAGTAGACGAATTCCAATTGTGAATTGCTGATTGTCATCATAGGATACTACATTTTGTGAAGTGCATAATTTTACATTTCTGAACATTTAAAATATGATGCAAGTCTTTGCATCACTTAGAAATCTTCTCAATATCTGACTGAATATTTGTTCAGCTTCTTTCAGACAGTACTTTGTTATAGGTAATGGTGTCATCTGCAGTAAATTTGAGGTTACTGTTAATATTGTCTGCAATGTCATTAAAGTACAACATTAACACCAATGTTCTCAACTCACTCTCAGGAGCAGATATGGTTTTTTTAAGATTTTATTTTTGTGGGGGCCACAGCATCAATGTGTTTTGAGAACGAGAATATGGTCCAATTAGGCTGCATTCTTTTTATTATCTGTGCAATCAGCCAATTTTAACCTTGGGTAATCTTCAAGCACATATCTTAAGCTTAAGAAATGAACCTGGAAGCTTACGACATGTACTTGAAAATGACCCAAGGTGAAATTGGGCAGTTGCACAAATAATAAAAAGAATACAGCCTTCTTGGACCATGTTTTCATTCTCAAAACACAAAGTTACTTCTACATCTGTCTATGACACTCTATCCAAGAGAACAAGCTGCATCCTCCCAACCAAGAAATCATCAATTCAGTCACAAATTTCTCTTAATATGATCATACTTCTGATAATGATCATAGGTGTGGTACTGAATTAAATGGTTTTCAGAAGTCAAGAAATATTGCAACGATCCAAATGCCTTCACATCTATGGTTTTCAGAATGTCGAGCAATGAAAGTGCAAGTTGGGTTTCACGTGACCGACACTTTTGTAACCCATGTTGGTGTGGAGGAGGTCATTCTGTTCTCACTACATTTGAGCTCTGAATATGTTCTAAGATTCCACAACAAACAGAAGGCAAGGATACTGAACAGTAAGTTTTGTGGATCATTTCTACTGTCCTTTTTGTAGACGGGTGCGATCTGTGTTACCTTCCAATTACTGGGCACAGTATTTTGTTTGAGGGATGGATGTTATATTATGGTAATAAGAGGGGATAACTCAGCTGCAAATATGGTATAGAATCTGACAGATTCCACAGGGCCCTGGAGCTTTCTTCTATTTGAGTGATTTTAGCTGTCAGTGCTACATATTAAGTTTTAGCACTCATCTTTGCAGTGGTGCAAGAATTTAATTTGGGCAATAGATGTGGATATTATTTGAAAATTGAGTTCAGCATTTCTGCTTTTGCTTTGCTATCCTCAACAGCAGTTCCTGTCTTGCCCCTTAGTATCTGGACACTCAATTTGGCACAACTAACAGGCTTTACATTTGACTAGTATTTCTTTGAGCTTTGAGAGAGATATTTCAATAAGATGTTGCTATGGACATCACTGAATGCTTCGTGCATTTCCCTTCCGAAAAGCAAAGTGTGCTTCATTCATCATCACTATCTGTAGCCCTATGCTTTGTTTCACACCTACTATGCAGCAGCTTTTTTTTTCTTTTTTTTTTTTTTTTTACAGTGACTGTATACCATGGGGGTCCCCCCCATAATGAACTATTCTAATAAGCACATACTTATTAAGCGCATAGTCAATATTCTTTTAAACCTGACCCACAGTTCTTCTACATGCTCCTGTTCAGGTCTGCTGAACGTACAGATCCGCCTACTTGTTTAGTTGCCCTTTGTACCTAAGTAATCTCTGTTGTGGGAACTGTCTCACGGTCACAGATAATGGTTTCAACGTGGATATCCTCAAAGAGGTCAGATCTATCCCTTGCCATTAGATTCAATATATTTTCAGCATGAGTGGGCTTCCAAACTATCTGTTCTAGATAGTTTCCAGAGAAGGCATTTAGTAATGTTTTACAATACATTTTGCCATGCCCCCATTTACAAAACCGTAATTTACCATAATGACTCCGATATACTTAGTATCATCGGGACACTTACGTACTAGCAAACTGAGAATTTCTCTAAAGTTTTCGAATACTTATACATGTGAGTCTGGCAGACAATGGTAGTAAGTTTATGCCCATTTTTGATACTAAGTTTTATCCAAACAATCTCACATGCAGTATCTGTTTGTATTTTGATGGATCTGAGTTTCTTTTCTTTTGTGACAAATGCACCACCTCCAGTTCCCATTAGCCTATTCTTTTCACATGTACTTACATTTTCTCCAAAAATCTCAGTGCTTTAAATTTCTAGTTGTCACCAGCTTTCTGCACCTAGTATTATATTAGGTCCACTGCTTTTGAGGAGTGCTTCAAACAGTGGCACTTGTTGTGAATTCTTTGGCAGCTAATCACTAGTGTTTTAGTATTCAATCCAGCAAAGGATTTTTTTTTAATTTTTTTATTTTACACCAACACTTCTGAGTCTCTTAAAACTATCATTATCTGGACTTGATGGAGAGTATCCTAATCTAAAAAAACTTCTGCACATCTCACACACAGTCACCTTACCTGGATAGCAGCCTCTGATCAGTGCATGCCTGACCCATTTAGGGGGACCCTATACTTCTCAACCTTAAAGCGCACTAATGCAAGTTTAGGAAGTCACAGCCTGTCTTGTCATAGAGCCGTTGGAGTCCCTATTTCCTGCCCTCTGCTCAACTTAGGACTAGAGGGTCACTATTAGTTCTGGGGACAAAGCTGCAAACTGTGAGCTTCATTGAAACTCTATGAGCAAAGCTTGTCTTCATCATCTCTGCAGTCACAGGAATGGCCAAAGAATTATGCCACAGCCTATACAACAGGTATCATTTGTTCCAACATGCATTGCAATCAGCAGTCGAGTGCACTCTGTTACCTCAATGACTGATGGAACAGCCTCTTCAATGACTGAAGCCCCCAGCCATACTCACTGAGTACATTTGACATTCCTTCCCATCCTTTGCTGCAGTTTCCCTGCTGGTGATTGTGAATGCTTTCTCCCTGATCCCTAACCCTACAACTAACATGCCAATTACAGCTGAGTTGATGAACAGTGATACATCACATACTTTCTGTAGAGGAGAAATGATCGACAGGAGAGGACAGCAATGTAGGTATGTTTGGTATTCCTGGTTCATAATGTTCAGCAGCCCTCTCAATTCAGCCATTCATAGCAGCTTAAATTCACTTGCAGTAGTCAGGTCAATTTCCAGCTGCTTACACAGAGTTGACTCATCCCATGCTCAAGAACAGCATATAGGATCAGACACACATTTTAAAATATAGTATAAAGTCTGGGTTTGGGACTCCCCCAGAAACCCTTCTCCCTTTCCACTTTTGGAGTAAATGTGTCTACCTCAGTGGGACAAGATATCTTACAGGTCGTCTCCACTATTTTACTGGATTTTCTCAAAGTTTTGCAAGGCTTACTCCAACATATCAATCAGCTATTAATTCCATGTCTCTTGCAGCAGAAAGTCCAACATGTGTCTGCAACGTAGGTACTGTTTTGTTCTACCGCCACTGCGGCACTAGTGTTATAGTTCCGCACATTCACACTCATTGTCTTTCCACTGATGCTACTAAAGCTGGATAATGTTGTGTTTATACACTCCTGGAAATTGAAATAAGAACACCGTGAATTCATTGTCCCAGGAAGGGGAAACTTTATTGACACATTCCTGGGGTCAGATACATCACATGATCACACTCACAGAACCACAGGTACATAGACACAGGCAACAGAGCATGCACAATGTCGGCACTAGTACAGTGTATATCCACCTTTCGCAGCAATGCAGGCTGCTATTCTCCCATGGAGACGATCGTAGAGATGCTGGATGTAGTCCTGTGGAACGGCTTGCCATGCCATTTCCACCTGGCGCCTCAGTTGGACCAGCGTTCGTGCTGGACGTGCAGACCGCGTGAGACGACGCTTCATCCAGTCCCAAACATGCTCAATGGGGGACAGATCCGGAGATCTTGCTGGCCAGGGTAGTTGACTTACACCTTCTAGAGCACGTTGGGTGGCACGGGATACATGCGGACGTGCATTGTCCTGTTGGAACAGCAATTTCCCTTGCCGGTCTAGGAATGGTAGAACGATGGGTTCGATGACGGTTTGGATGTACCGTGCACTATTCAGTGTCCCCTCGACGATCACCAGTGGTGTACGGCCAGTGTAGGAGATCGCTCCCCACATCATGATGCCGGGTGCCGGCCCTGTGTGCCTCGGTCGTATGCAGTCCTGATTGTGGCGCTCACCTGCACGGCGCCAAACATGCATACGACCATGGCGTGAGCGGAAGACGGCCTAACGGTGTGCGGGACCGTAGCCCAGCTTCATGGAGACGGTTGCGAATGGTCCTCGCCGATACCCCAGGAGCAACAGTGTCCCTAATTTGCTGGGAAGTGGCGGTGCGGTCCCCTACGGCACTGCGTAGGATCCTACGGTCTTGGCGTGCATCCATGCGTCGCTGCGGTCCGGTCCCAGGTTGACGGGCACGTGCACCTTCCGCCGACCACTGGCGACAACATCGATGTACTGTGGAGACCTCACGCCCCACGTGTTGAGCAATTCGGCGGTACGTCCACCCGGCCTCCCGCATGCCCACTATACGCCCTCGCTCAAAGTCCGTCAACTGCACATACGGTTCACGTCCACACTGTCGCGGCATGCTACCAGTGTTAAAGACTGCGATGGAGCTCCGTATGCCGCGGCAAACTGGCTGACACTGACGGCGGCGGTGCACACATGCTGCGCAGCTAGCGCCATTCGACGGCCAACACTGCGGTTCCTGGTGTCTCCGCTGTGCCGTGCGTGTGATCATTGCTTGTACAGCCCTCTCGCAGTGTCCGGAGCAAGTATGGTGGGTCTGACACACCGGTGTCAATGTGTTCTTTCTTCCATTTCCAGGAGTGTATTTGTTAGTGATCACTCAAAATGTTTAAGACAATCTCTGAGCCTGCCGATTGAAAAGTGTGTTCTATAATATGGGTTTTTAGCTTAAAGAATGTTAAGCAAACTGATATCCGTCATTAACTTGTAAAGATTCGTGGTGAAAATGTATGATGGATTGGTGAAAAAGTGGGTGAGACAATTCAATGGTGGGCAACCCAATGTTCATGACAAAGCATTGTGTGGGTGGCCTCCTTTTGTCCATGATGGTTTGGTTGAGAAAAAACAAATGAGAAAATTCATGCGAACAGATGGTTCACAACAACAATGCTTTGTGATGAGTTCACACACACACACACACACACACACACACACACACACACACACACACACACACACACACACACACACAGAGAGAGAGAGAGAGAGAGAGAGAGAGAGAACTATTTTGCATGAGATTGACACAAATCACTTAAATTGTCACAAATTTTGTCCCCGTTGGGTTCTGAAAATGCTTACTGATGTCCACAAAATGAACTGGCTTGGGAGTGCTTTCAGATTTCTTACCCAGTACAGTGGTGAGGTAGATGAATTTTTAAACAGAATTGTGACCAGTAATAAAACTTGAATTTGTCTTGTTACTTCAGAATCAAAAACAAGGCACTCATGGTCTTGCAAAAAATTAAAATTCAGAACAATGTTATCACCACAAAAAATAATTGGGGTCGTGTCCTGTCAGGGTGGTGAGATACTGTAAAACACAGAACACTTTGGTTTGCCATTCAAAACAAAAGGCACTGGAAGCTTAGTCAAGGCACTGTGTTGCTTCATGACAATGCATGTCCCCATTCTGCCGTGGCTGCTCAAAACCTTATTCAACAATTTGGTCAGGAGCATTTTGATCACCCATCGAAGTCCAACCTCGCATCTTCTGACCACCACCTGTTCTTTAACTACAAGCACACTTTTGGAGGAAGGCACTTTGCCAGCAATGACAACGCAAAAACCAGTGTTCGGCAGTAGCAGTCTTCAATGGTGGCATCTTTTATGAAGAGGATATAGAAAAGTTAATTTCCTGCTACAACAAACTTCTGAACAATAGTGGCAACAACACTGAAAAATAGTTTAAGAAATGCCCCTTCCTGTAAAAATAAATTTTGGTTTGAAAAAATTTCTTTAAGCAGCTTTTTCCCAAAACAGTACTTAGTTTCTGGACATACCTTCCTCTGAAGCTCACTCATAGTACTCGCGTTCAGAGGTGTAACTATCACTTCCACTAATGCCTCAAATTGGCACTGTATAGTTCAATTGTTGTTGTTGTGGTCTTCAGTCCTGAGACTGCTACTCTATCCTGTGCAAGCTTCTTTATCTCCCAGTACTTACTGCAATCTACATCCTTCTGAATCCGCTTAGTGTATTCATCTCTTGGTCTGCCTCTATGATTTTTACTCTCCACGTTGCCCTCCAATACTAAATTGGTGATCCCTTGATGCCTCCAAACATGTCCTACCAACCGATCCCTCCTTCTAGTCAAGTTGTGCTACAAATTTTTCTCTCCAATTCTATTCAATACCTCCTCATTAGTTATGTGATCTACCCATCTAATCTTCAGCATTCTTCTGTAGCACCACATTTCGAAAGCTTCTATTCTCTTCTTGTCCAAACTATTCATCATCCATGTTTCACTTCCATACATGGCTACACTCCATACAAATACTTTCAGAAACTCCTTCCTGACATTTAAATCTATACTCGATGTTAACAAATTTTTCTTCTTCAGATACGGTTTCCTTGCCATTGCCAGTCTACATTTTATATCCTCTCTACTTCGACCGTCATCAGTTATTTTGCTCCCCAAATAGCAAAACTCCTTTACTAATGTTCATCTTATATCCTCCTTTCAAGACACTGTCCATTCCGTTCAACTGCTCTTCCAAGACCTTTGCGGTTCCTGACAGAATTACAATGTCATCAGCGAATCTCAAAGTTTTTATTTCTCCTCCATGGATTTTAATACCTAATACGAATTTTTCTTTTGTTTCCTTTACTGCTTGTTCAATATACAGATTGAATAACATCAGGGAGAGGCTACAGCCCTGTCTCACTCTGTTCCCAACAACTGCTTCCCTTTCATGTCCCTCGACTCTTATAACTGCCATCTGGTTTCTGTACAAATTGTAAATAGCCTTTCGCTCCCTGTGTTTTACCCCTACCACCTTCAGAATTTGAAAGAGTGTATTCTAGTCAACATTGTCAAGAGCTTTGCCTAAGTCTACAAATGCTAGAAATGTAGGTTTGCCTTTCCTTAATCTATTTTCTAAAGTAAGTCGTAGGGTCAGTATTGCCTCACATGTTCCAGTATTTCTACGGAATCCAAACTGATCTTCCCCGAGGTCGGCTTCTACCAGTTTTTCCATTCGTCTGTAAAGAATTCATGTTAGTATTTTGCAGCCGTGACTTATTAAACTGATAGTTCGGTAATTTTCACATCTGTCAACACCTGCTTTCTTTGGGATTGGAATTATTATATTCTTCTTGATGTCTGAGAGTATTTCGCCTGTCTCATAGTTCAATTATCATTCTTCAAATACGGTACTCATCAAACATTGCTCAAGGTACTTCAAGGTTTCATCATCTTGTTTTCCTTGCATCTATCTCCTTGAAGATGCTGCACTAACTAATAATAGTTACTAAAAAATAAATTACAATTGTCTTAAACATCACTTTCATTATCTATAATGTATTTAAAATTAATGATTTTAAAGCTAGTTCTTATTTCCACTATGTCGTAGTATTAGATTTAATATATGTATAGATAAGGACTTAAGAAATAGACAGTACTTTGTTTGGCAGCAATAATAGTTTAATTTCTTTATGTATGTATTCTGTTTACATATTGCACAACAATTTTTGTAACTACATGATCTATGATAACTGTAATGTTATACAAATACCTTGATAAACAGTAATGATAAATACAAAAGTAAGGAAAAACTGTGGAAAATGGCCTTGGAAATAACCCAAAGAGAACTAAAAATGAAATAACTATATTCTATAATGTAAAAAACAAATGATACAGACTGAGCTATTTCTAAACTGCTTCACTGTTTTGTGTGATCTATTACCAGTAAGGTACAGGGTACAAAAAGATACAAATCTGCAAACTAAAACAACTGATTAGGAAGAAAGTGAGAAATATAGATTAAGACAACTCAATTAAGAAAACAATATATGAAATTAAATTAAACAACAAATTCAACACTGAAGGAAAGGTCTGGTAGAATATAAATACTTTAGGAATAAAGGAAAGCACCGAAAAGCAGAAGCATGGAATTGTCAACAGCCCCCTCCCCCACACCCACACTCTCTCTCTCTCTCTCTCTCTCTCTCTCTCCCTCCCTACATGGTCCCAGCTGGATGTATAATTACGGTGCTCTATTTCGGCAGGTGGACTAGGGTCCTCAGATGTCTCACTGTCTCCACACTTTTCACCCCACAAGTACTCTCATCCTCCATCCTGTCACTCCCACCACCAGTACACGTCCCCATGTCACCTTCAGCTTACATCACTCCCCATTGGCTCTGACAACTGTGCATCCTATGTCTAGACCATGCACTTGCCTATCATCGCTCCTGCATTCCTAGCTGGCAAACTGGCTTCCTTCCTCCAAGCTACTAGCCACACACTCCCAGCCCCTCTGCCCGTCTCTCCCCCAACCCACCCGACTCAATCCCCCACCCCATCATAGTCGACACGCTCAAATGCAGTACTGGCACTTTATGTCCAGTTGGCGCAATGTGGGGGCACAGGTGTGTGTGTGTGTGTGTGTGTGTGTGTGTGTGTAATCTAGCTCAAAAAATGACTACTCCGAAAGCTAGCAAGTTTTCTTTCTTTTTTGCATGCTCTTCTTGCATGCTTCTGCTTTTCGGTGAGTGGTCTCCTTTACTCGCGAAGATTAAACAAAGATGAATGAAGCCCTTATGTGAACAGCAAAAATTGTTGCAGATATGGACAGGCAAAACAAAAGAAAATACCTTGTGGATCAAGCACGCCATTAAAGTAAAAGTAACAGTTTCAAGTTGGGAACGGCATGAACACAACAGACATGTTGTGTTATGTTAACCATTTGGAAATATAAATAATATTTATTTCTCACTTTTATTTATTTATTTAGTGTTCCATAGATCAAGGGAGCGAGTGAATCATGAATCTTAAGGATATGGAATGTGTCAAATTATACAGAGTTCCAATGGAACTTACATGACAATAATGATATAATGAAAAAAAATTACAGAACGTATACTGAATTAAGGGAGGGTTGTGTTTCACTCTGGAAGGATGAGTAATACGCACAAGAAGCAGCGTTATGCTAAATATTACCATGAAATTACAATAAATAAATACATGAATACAAAAACCAAATTATCACTTGTCCATGATAGTACCCAAAAAATAGAAGAGAGGTGAAAATTTGAACTTTACTTATACCTAAGAAGACAAAGATTTCAATGATACGATACATCCACTGTACTAGAATTTCTGACATAAAATTAAGCAAAACTAGTTCCAACAAAAAAGATAAAAAAATATAACAGACTTTTTAACTCCGCTATGCCGGTCCCAAGCCTGGAGCCTCATTTACATGAGATGAGGAAGGAGGAGGGGAAGGAGTAACAACCTCATAAAAAAAACCCTGAAAACCTGGGTCCATCTGGCTTCGGATGATAGCACCCAGTAAGAGCCCCCTGCCTACGGATACTAGATGAAACCCAGTCAACAGTCTCAAAGGTGGAAGAAGAATCTCAGTTCCTAACAGGTGAGAGAGTTAAAGTACCAAGTGGAGTAAACTATGAAAAACAATCATTTTGGAGTAACAATCCGATCTTTCTTTGGAATGTATTTCCTCCACCTACACAAAACAATTTCATATGCAGAATGGAAAAGTTGCTAAATGAGAGGACTACCCCAGGTGGTAACTTGAAAAAGGAATCGGGACCTGGGATCCTGGGGAGTCCCACCACCTGCATATGACATGAGTCAGAGTGTCTCGAAACACTTTCCAAACTGAAATTTAGGAAGAAATACTTCATTGGGACCATAAACATAAATTCACTCCTCTGAGTCAGGAACCAGAAAAAAATTGGAAAACCTCCTGCAAGAAATTCACATCTTGCTGTACAAGAGACCAGATTCCTGGACAAGCACATCATGGACACATAACACTACAGAGTATTCAAAGGAAAGCCAGCAATAAAGATAATGATTAATACCCCTCTCCTGGGGACTGCCTTTTACATAAGCAAAGCAACAGTGAACAGCATCATAGACTTTTCATCAAAATCTGAAAGATTATTCATACTGATAATCAAGCACAAAAACAAGAAGAACCCACAGAAAGTACACGGTGATTATAATTAAAGTCAAACTTTCAAACTGCTGTAGAAATAACACCACTGGTTAGAACGATGTCAAATTGCAACAGAATATTATTGGAGAAGGGGGAAATATATGGCAGAAGAAAACTAAAAAGTTAAAAAATGTAGCAATAGATGGCACTATAATCATCATCATTTAATAGTGGTAGACTACAAATGACAAATGAATCATATGACAACGCCTAAGGTGTATGTTTGATGTTAAACAAACTTTACTACTCTGTGTGTAAGGGTGTACAAGTGTGATACTGTTAGTTATGTAAGCCCATCCATCACGCAAGGTCATATCACATCGGATGGGAAAAATCAGTTTTTAATTGTCCTGAGGCCAAAAACTGCATAAAAAGCATCAATCACTTTGGTTTTTAATTGTCCTGAAGTCAAAAACTACATAAAAAGTATCAATCAAATTCAATTCGGATTATTAATTTCCGTGTGGCTGGTGCAAAACGTGTTCAGTATGCCATCCAATGTTTTCTGCAACAAGTTGAAGTGTTTCCGGGGTCACGTTCAGAATGTGCTGCGCAAGGCGTGCCTTCAGTGCAGCTAAGTCAGAACATAGAACACAACATCTTTCAGATAGCCCCACAGCCAGAAGTCACACGGATTATGATCAGGTGATTGGGACAGCCAGGCTGTACGGAAATGCCAGCTGATAATTCTAGCACTTCCGAAATGGCGCTTCAGCAGCTGCTTAACTGGATTTGCAATGTGCGGCGGTGCGCCATCTTGCATAAAAATGATCCCATCCACACATCTACCCTGTTGGAGAGCTGGAATGACATGGTTGTGTAAAAGACACACACAGTGCTTACCAGTGACAGTACAGGTAACAGGACCACAAGCACCAGTCTCTTAAAAAAAAATACGGCCCTATGATAAATGATGCCTTTTCAGGATAAAGTGGTACTGGTTGATTTGCATGTGGATTTTCCATTGCCCATATTCGACAGTTCTGTGCACTGACATATCCTGTCACATAGAAGTAGGCTTCACGTGTCCACAAAATCTACCACAACCAATCATTGTCCACTTCAATGTGAGCATGAAATTTTGAAGCAAAAGTCTCTCTTGCTGGCAGGTCATCAGGAAGCAACTCATGCACATAGGTTATTTTGAATGGAAAGCAAAGGAGGATGTTTCGTAGGATTTTACGCACGGTGCTCACAGGTATGTCCAATGTTCGGGCAATTCTCCATGAACTACGTGTTTGCACACCACCACTCATTGCTGTGGCCACTGCTTCCACTGACGTCAAATCATTGATTTCCCCCATGTGTTGCAGACCAAAAGAACCCGTCTTTTCGAATTTCCAAATCATTTTTTTTAGACCTACGGCAGTCATCGGACCAACGACTTTTTTCAAACCCTTCAGTGTCCAGAACGTCTGCAGAGTGATGTGTGCACACTCATCATTTTTGTAATGCAGCTTTACAAACAGAGTGTGATCCTGCATTGAGAAAGTCCTGGTGAACTTTGCAGATGCAAAAGGAGGAAAAGATGTGTACCCAGTGTGTTTATACCAACTTCAATAGGTCATGCACATGAGGTGTTTTCGTTTACATACTCTGATGCATACAGTGCAAACTACTGATCAATTTTCACACTATTTTTTTCCTTCAGTCATACGTTTTTCTCCTTCTCCAATAATATTCCGTTGTAATTTGGCACCATTCTGATTAGTGGTGTTATTTGTACATTGTTTTGAAAGTGTAACTTTAATTATTATCACCCTGTACATGACTTCTGGGATCTGCTGGGAAGAGAAATTTTCCAGATAACTGTGAATTATACAAAAATCCTACTGGGAACTTCAACACACAAATTGGGAGAGAAAGAAAGTATAGAGACATAGTGAGAGACTATCCAGCACACAGGAGAACAAATCAGAACAGAGAAAGGCTCACTGGACTCTGAAAAACTTTTCAGTTGAAGTTAATGTCAACTCATTTTTGCAAACTCCCAAGAAAATCAAAGACATGGTTATCTCCAAATTCCAACCTACGAGAATTCCAATTAGACTGTGTAGCAATAATCAGGACAAACAACAGAGAAGTGATGAATGTTAAAGTAATCATAAATGGTAAATTCGATTCTGATCACTACCTCTCCAAAGTTAAAATGCGTTTTCTCCCACCAAAACGAAAGAGAGACCCCCCCTCCCCCCCAAAGTGACCACATACAACAAACATCAATCAAGACATTATAAATCATAGAAGAAAACCACTCCTCTAGAACAGAGACCTGGCAAAGCCACAAAGAAAACACTCTGTCCAAAAAAGACAAAACGGACAATCTGGTGGAATGATGAATGTGAGAAAGCACTTGAAGAGAGAGTCAACACATCATGAAGATGGAAAAGTTCAGGAAATACGGAACACTGGGGACAATTCAGAAAACAGAGGAAAGAAACATCAAGGATATTCCGCAGAGTAAAATGATCACTTGAGAATGCAAAATTACAAAACCTCCAGAATAGCTTCAGAAAAATTAATAAAAGAGATTTCTCTCAAACTTTCAACAACAAGCTCAAAGGATACCAGCTCCCAAGTGTAAGCTTCAAAAATGAACAGGGCAAAACTGGATTGAACAATAAAGAATATTGCAATACACAAGCCAGATACTTCGAGGAGCTGCTCATCTGCCCATCTCCAGCCACCAAACTGGAACTTCTGGCTCCTCCCGAGAACCTAGAAGATGATACGTGACCAACAAAAGAAGAAATAAAGGAAACCCTAAAATATCTCAAACACAACAAGGCCAGCAGAAAAGACTCAGTATCAGTAGAAATTCTGAAAAGGGCAGAACTGGGAATCCTTGACAATTTACACCGAATCTTCCAGCAATGGGAGACAGAAAAACTGCAAGATGAATGAAAAATGGCACTGATCCACCCACTCCATCAAAAAGGTGACAAACCTGCAGATGCATGACACTATTCCCACCCACCTACAAAATCTTCTCAAAGGTACTGCTGAATGGAACTGAAGGAATCCTAGATAAACAACTTGGAGAATAACAGGGTAGGTTCCGAACAGGCCGCTCCCGTGCTGAACAGCTTTTAAATTTGAAATGAATAATCCAACACAACTGCTGAATGGCTAAAATATAGTGGTAGCCTTCATTGACTTCAAAAAGGCTTTGACTCAGTGGATAGACAGACCCTAGATAGGATCATCAGAGAATTTGGAGTCAAAAACAAGCTGGCAAACATTATCAGAGAAACCTTAACAGGCATAACTTCCAAGACAGGTGGGCAAGAGAGTGATGGATTATCACCAATACTATTTAACTGTATCCTGGAGAAGATTGTGTGTAAAAGTGTGCCCACTGTCATTTTTAAACATGCTGGAAAACAACTACTAGTAAATATCCAATTTATAAGTAAACAAAGACAGTATGCTATTATGACTCTTACTTTTCTTTAAATACAAAATAAGATATACCATAAATGTCATCTGCTTTTGAGCTGCTTAATTTTATAATTGATTTTATGATATTACTTAAATGAACCACTTTCCATTCACATGCAGACAAAATGTGTTCAGAATGTTATAGGAAAGAGATAGCATCCTTATGGCTCAGTAGCAATAGAGGAACCTAAATGAGAAACTTGAAACTTTCAGCGCAGGTCAGGAGCATGTACGGGAACTCTGGTTCAAGTTTAGAAGAACAGTTTACCATGCACCCCAGCTAGCACTCAAGCTTATTTCAAGGTGGATATTGAGTTTAGGTTCAGTTGAAAATTCAAGATTGAAAAATCAACCTGTTACACAGCTTATTTCAAGGTGGATATTAAGTTTAGGTTCAGTTGAAAATTCAAGATTGAAAAATCAAGCTGTTACACAGTTTACATCAAGCTGTAAAAATTTAGCTTGAATTAAAATAATTTTCCCAAGCTTGAAATAAACTGTAATTTCCCTGGAAGGCTGTACAGCAGATGCGCGCGCAGCATAGCTTCCATAGACGTCCACGGGAAGCACCACAAGCGTTTATAAGCGATGCACTGACGGCCATTTTACCTTTGTGATGCGCGTTAATGATCGTTGACTGTTGTGAAGTTTGTTTTATACTGGAAAATAGTTCGGTAAGTGTGTGGCGTCTCCTGCCTTACAGCTACACCGTGTCTGAAGAGGATATATAGTGTATTACAGGTACGTTGGTGCATTTTTCTCTAGTGGTACGTTAATATTACAAATGATAAATATTATTATGTAACGTAAAGAAATATCATATTCTTTTATGTAGAAAAATTGAGCTTGGGTGAAAGTGAAATGGATTACCAGCTAAGAATACATATTACAAGTTGTTCAGCAAAAAGAGGTCATTTCAAACTAGCTCTCTAGTATGTGGCACCAATAAATTAAAACTTAATGTTATTTTACCTTTTTAAAATCTCGCCTTTTTATATATATCGCCCTATTACATTTGTTTACTTGTAAGTACTCGCGTGTGTCACACCATGAATGAATAATCGTGAAGTGCGAAAAGTTTCTTTGCGAATACAAATAGTAATGACATGGTGAACGGGAAAAAGTACATCAAGAACCAGTCACTACATAGGTGTCAGTCTTTTTTATTTACGTAGCTTTGACTGCTCTTTAATTGTGGTAATATGAAATTTCTTCCCGTTAGTATGACACTCTTGCACAAAGTAAACATACTCAAGAAATTCAAGTCTAAGAAGTCTTAAAGTTGGGGCAACAGTAAAATCAGAGCTGCAGTCTGTTATTACTCCATCAGTCTTGAGAGATTTTGTTGAAGCTGTTAATTCTTTCTGTGATGATGGACACAAAATTTCTTGTGACTCATGCTTGGCAAAAGTTAAGCATATTCATAATAAGTGTAACATTACTTTTCATGGAAAGTAGTGGCAAATTTTGGATCTGGGCTGTACTGTGAAGGATGAGTCTATCGAGAATGATTGTAGTACTGTTGAGAAAGCTTACCATATTCCAACATTTATAAACAACAGGGGACACTTCTCATTTGACTAGAACTTTAAAAAAAATCTGAGTTTATTGTGAATGTTTGTACCTTTTTAATGTTGTATTAAATAGTGTGTGTTTAGTTGCATTAACATAATTGGGGATAGAATAAAACGTCTACATTTTTCTAAACAGTAGTTTCCTTATAAGCTTATAGTATGAGGTGTATATGATTTCAAGTAATTGTTTCTTTATAATTCAGATTGAATGGCCCTGAAACTGTTAGAAATAGTGATGTGTGGCTTCTTCATGAAGTCATCGCAAAATTACCGAAATGTAATCTTTACTTTAAAAATTTCAAACAAAAAGTTATTTCAAATTACTTTAAAAACTCTTTGGAATGCAGTCACCAGAAGCAGCTGCTTACTCAGTGACATTTATACTAGTTAATGATTCTTACTTCATCACTGAGTTTGAAGTTATTTTGGTAATCTGGGGCATAAATTATATTTAGGTTGATCAGTTTCAACTTTTTACATTTTTTATGTTTAGGTATGGCTAACATTTTCTTTTACGGGCAGAAGTCAGCGATATTTGATCCTGCTCTGGTCTGTGTGCTGGGGCCGGAGGGGCTTCAGAATAATTAAATTTGAAAATAAAACAATTTTAAACACTTTGAAAATAAAAATTTTTAAACATACATGTCTTAATAATTTGTTTAACACCATTTCCATTCTGATATTTATTTAATTAATTAGGTTCAATAAATTCAGATTAATAATTATATAGCTTAAAACAAGCTGTAAATACCAGGCTGTATTACACGTGTGTAGATACAGCTGGAGCCAAACTTGATAAGTCAGGCTTGAAATATAGCTTGAACTCTGTCAACTTTGATGTTTGTTTCAAGCTTGAATCCAACTAACAGGCCTGAATATTCCAGCTTTGATCAAGCTTACATACTTGAACTTTACATCTGGAAACAAGTTTGAAACCAGCTTACTGTGCTATCTGGGACTAGACAGATATGTATCCAGTAGAACAGTTCATAATGGGAGGGAACCTCCATGGTATACAGTCACTGTAAAGAAACTTCTAAAGAAACAGAGATTACTGCATAACAGGTGTAAAAAAAAAGCATAGACTATAGATAGAGAAATCCTGAATGAAATGAATTTGGCTGTTAAGGCAGCAATGTGTGATGCCTTCAGTGACTACTGTAGCAAAATACTGTCAAGTGAGCTTTCACAGAACCCAAAGAAATTCTGGTCATATGTAAAGGCTGTTAGCAGTACCAAAGTTAGCCAGGTGGTATATACAAATCGAACTGACCTTCACTTAACCAAAATTCTTTAACATATAATGTGATGTTTTTGTTCTTTCCTAACAGAATATTCAAATTGTCAATATCATTTCTTAAAAAGCATAGTATTTATTACAACTGATTCACTGTTACATGATGGTGCGACTAAATTGTTCTGCAATTGTACATCTGTTTGCAGACTCCTCAAGTGTGACTTACTCTTTTACTTGGAGTTGGCTTACTAACACAAGATGCTAACTGCTTGATGGTTTTGGGACCAGCCACTGATGGCGAAGGAGATTCCCTGGAGCCAACCATAAAAAACCCATTGCTTCTCTTTGGTAGTTTTCTCATCCTAGAGCTCACCTGTACTGTAACTTGTTTTTAATATAGACTCATCAATAGACTTGACACTTGCATCGAAACAAGTGTCAAGTACATAGTGCTGTGAAATGTGGGGAAAACCCGCAAATTGGCATTTAGAAGAAAAACAACAACACCGAAAATGCAACAGGAGCGTAATATGTAGGAAATCGTCCATGCAACCTGCCACTGAAGATGCCTTGCAGAAAATAAAAGCGAAACTAAAATTGTGTTTCATTCAGTTGCTGTCAAACGGTCCATAAAGTAAAAATTATCAATATACCGTAATAATACACGCAACTGAAGAAGACAGGACTACAAAAGATGAAAATTTCTACTACTTTATTCGTCACAGTTAACAATAATGCGCAAATCGCACTAAACATCTAACACACTAACCTCAATAGCGTCATCACACGTAAAGGACTGAACAATTTCGCCGGTTTCTGATCTTCTAACTACGAGCTGATGTTGGTGTGCGCTAGCAATGAATCCTCCATTAGTTGACAATTGACAATGCCACCCACTTGTCCTAAACGTCTGAGAAAATCTCATGGCAAATTCCAGCTGACATCGGTAGCAACACTACGAAACACTCGGCAAGCAAAATGTAAACAACTTTTAACAAGGATGTCCGTCCCGCCACTTTCCGAAGGAGTGATTGGTTCGTGTGCGGGAAAACACAGGCTTCTCGATGTAAGTTACAGGGTTTCAAGTTTGTTCTCTTGCAAATTATTTCTGACGATTGCTCAAAATAGGAATTATGCTTTAATTCTTCTATAGAGAGAGAGAAAGAATGTATGGATACGACTGGTAGGCCTACTGATCCATCAGGTTCCTCACCATCGCCAACAAAATATTACTAAGATTTACCCGTCCGATTATGTTTTCATGGTCGTGGTTTATTGACAGTAGTGAGCTTGTTGTATTGACTTTCTTTTTTAGTGGCTTCATTTTCAGTTTTCGTGGTGTGAGTGCGCCAGATATTTATGTTCATTGTGTGTACGGCCGTGTTCCGTGACATTATAAAATTATATCTTTGTTTTTATTTTTGTTTTGTTGTTACGGTTACGGTGTAACTTATGGTTGCAATAAAGAAAGGAGCAATAGGTTACTTTCACTCCAATTTACCGTACTTCGCTCTGTGATTTTCTGCCAAACATAATTAAAGACATCAGGTTACGAGCCCAGGCAAATGCATACTTACGGTATTTGTTTTGTTCTGTGAATTCGTTGCTTTTGATCGGAGTTTTATTAGCGTGAACCGTGACGCTCAAGTTCTGGGACCGTCGTATTTCGCTCGTCTATTGTGGAAAATATCCGTTTTTGTTTGGAACTATTAGAAGTTTGACTTACATTCAGCCTACACGAAGATGGATAAATTGAAAACGTACAGTATCCAGAAAATTTCCAACTGTTGAACTGCTGAAAAAGTGCACGATATCATCGAGGGGAAATCGAGGCCAGATGAAGCTGGTGAGATTCAAACCGCTTGGGACGACTTAAATGCGAAGGCGATGCTCATTCTATCTACTGCTATGGAATTTGACCAATTGCAATCTTCTACGACGCGCACAAATGCAGCGGAAATGTGGGCTAGACTAAAGACTATTCACGAACAATGACCCGCATAATGTCACCAACAGACACAGTCGCACAACACATCAGTCGAGTCCTCGGTACAAGCATTAGCTGATATTGGGGAATCTGTTACAGAAGTTGACAAAATCGCTAAAATTTTGGTAAGTCTACCAGCAAAGTTTGCAATGATTTCAACTGCCTGGGACTTGTGTGCTGAAGGTCAACAAACGTTTGACAATTTGACTTTAAGGTTATTGAAAGAAGAACAAATCTTTTACAATGTGATGAAAACCCAATAGTCTTTGCAGCAGTTAATGTGAACAAAACACGCTAATTCAGTTCAAATACCACTAACAACAGTGCGTCTAACATGGTCAGTAGAGAAGACGTTGAATGTTATCACTGTCACAAAAAAGGACATTTTAAACCCGAGTGCAGAAAACTTTTAGAAAAACTTAATAAGAAAACTAATTCGTCTGAGCACCAAACTTTGAGTGCAGAACATGCGTATGGTTTCGCTCCAGGTTGCGAAAGCATTTGGTTAGCTGACAGTGCTGTGTCAAAACAAACGATGTCACGCAAAGTGTCGTTCAACACATTTATGCTAATTCAGTCAGATGACTGATTTGTTCAAATTTGAGACAACTCGATCGTCAAAGCAGAAGGTATGTTGAGGGTAAATAGCAACCTCGCACATTGGAAAACTCATTATAGATTCCTAAGCGACAGAAAAATTTATTTTCAGTGGGAGCAGTCGCAAAAAGGGGAATGAAAGTTATTTTTTACGACAAGAGAATGGAAGTTCACAGTTCAGGCCTAATTGCAGCAGAAATTAAGATGGACAATCTGTGTTATCAAATGTTGTTTAAATGTCCAGATGTACTACAGGCAAATCCTGCTTCCCTGAATTCCACCATGAACTGGAATGAGAGACTTGGGCACATTCATTTCAGTGGCCTCAAGAATAAGGCTGATCTGAACTTAATACCTGGTTTCAATATGAATAAACTTGAATATTGTCATTGTGAACCATGTCAGTATGGCAAGATGAAAAGAAAATCTTTTCATACAAATTTGGAATCAAGATCAGAAGTTACTGGCGAATTTATTCATGTAATGCTCATAAATTAAGGATAATGCTGATACATGATGAAACAACGCTCTGGTGGGCGGTTTGCGGGTTTAAATCACCTCGGGGTGTGACCACGCGGTGCATTCGACCTGCAGTCATGCATGGTGGCGTTGGCAACAGTTCACAAACACAGAGGTGTGTTGGTGCATGTCAAGAGTATGGTGCGGCGATTAAGTGTGCAGATGGTTTCAGATGTGCTAATGGTAACTGTGTGTTGAAAATGGCACAAAGAACATATATTGATGACGTTATGAGGGGTAGAATACTAAGGCGACTGGAGGCTAGTCAAACACATCAGGTCTCAGCACGGGCCCTCCGTGTGCCACAAAGTGTGATCTCGCCGGATTTTCGTCTGGCATGACCCGGAACCAGATGTGGGGGTGAGATTATGATTGGTGCACGTACACCCCTGCATGTCTTTGACAGAGGAACTGTAATAGGTAAGGTGTACCGGGACATCATTTTGTACCAGTATGTCTGTCTTTTCAGGGGTGCAGTGGGTCCCACCTTCCTCAAATGGCTCTGAGCACTATGGGACTCAACTGCTGAGGTCATTAGTTCCCTAGAATTTAAAACTAGTTAAACCTAACTAACCTAAGGACATCACAAACATCCATGCCCGAGACAGGATTCGAACCTGCGACCGTAGCGGTCTTGCGGTTCCAGACTGCAGCGCCTTTAACCGCATGGCCACTTCAGCCGGCCACCTTCCTCCTGATGGATGATAACACATGGCCCCACCGAGCTGCCATCGTGGAAGAGTACCTTGAAACAGAAGATATCAGGTGAATGGAGTGGCCTGCCTGTTCTCCAGACTTAAACCCCATCGAGCATGTCTGGGATGCTCTCAGTCGACGTATTGCTGCACATCTTCAAACTCCTAGGACACTTCAGGAGCTCCGACAGGTACTGGTGCAAGAATGAGAGGCTATACCCCAGCAGCTGGTCGACCACCTGATCCAGAGTATGCCAACCCATTGTGCAGCCTGTGTACGTGTGCATGGTGATCAACTGATCATATCCCATACTGATGTTGGGGTACATGCTCAGGAAACAGTGGCGTTTTGTAGCACATGTGTTTTGGGACGGTTTTCTCAACTTATCACCAATACCGTGGACTTTCAGATCTGTGTCATGTGTGTTCCCTATGTGCCTATGCTATTAGCGCTAGTTTTGTGTAGTACCACATTTTATGGCACCACATTATGCAGTTATCCTTAGTTTATGAGCATGAGTGTAGATTTGAGTGGATGGATGACCAAACCGTCTCTTAGAGGTGCAGATTTGTACATAGTTTTCAAGGATGATTGCACTTCATACATGTTCGTGTATTTTCTTAAAAGTAAGCATGATACTTTCCCTGTCATTTTGGAATGTCAGAGACTGATTGAAAGACAAACTGGAAGCAGAATCAAAAACCTGAGAAGTGAGAATAAGACTGAATTCATAAATAAGCAATTTGAAGATTATTTCAAGCAAAATGGTATAATACATGAAAAAACATGTCCCTATATACCACAGGACAATGGACCGAATTGAACTAGAAAACAGGTCCATTGCTCAGTGTGCAGGCACTACGCTATTAAGTACTGACTTGCCTCACAAATTGTGGGCAGAGGCAGTAAATTGTGCTGCATATATCTTAAATCGTCGATCATGTAAAGTAAACAACAATATTACACTATATGAAAAATGGTTTGGAAAATCTCCTTCTTTAGGACACTTAAGGAAGTTTAGATCAGCAGCATACATACACATTACTGATAAATTTCGATCAAAATGGGATAGTAAATAAAAACAAAATGATCATGATTGGCTATGATGGGTAAAGTACCAATTATCGCCTCTATGATCCTGAGTCAAAGATAATTACAATCTCCTGCAATGTATCTTCCAATGAAGAACAAACCCACAGCATAAACATAGTACAAAGATGTAGTGAATTTCACCTGGGAGACCATGCTGCAGAAGATTTTCAAGAGGAACCTGAAGAGGGTGAAATGAAAGAAAATCAAAAGATGAATCTGAGAGATCAGTCTAATCTGCGAACACATGTTCGATTTTGGGAGCAAGCTATAGCTTGTTATGCCATTATCTTTGAACCTCAAACTTTTGAGGAAACAGTGGCATGGAAAGAAGTGGAAACAAGCAATGTAAGAGGCAATGATATCCTTGAAGAAGAACAAAACTTGGGATCTAGTACGATTACCACACAACCGCAAGGCAGTTAGATGTAAGTGTGAAGCAGAAATCTGAGGGGAAAACTGACAACTTTAGAGCTAGATTATGTGCAAAAGATTATTCACAATGAGAAGGCATTGATTATGAGGAGACATTCTCTCCTGTGGTCTGAATGATTCAATCAGAGTTTGATTAGCTATAGCAGCTTCACAAGATATGGGAATTAGGTAGTTTGATGTTAAGATTGCAGTCCTGAATGGGAATTTGAAAGCAGTAGCTTCCATGGAGCAACCAAAAGGTTTTGTTGTAGAAGGTTCAAATGATGTTTGCAAACTGAAGAAGAGTCTATATGGACTCAAACAATCACCATGTTATTGGAATCAAAAATTTGTACAGTTTCTGACAATGTTTGGCTTTACACAACTGAATGCAGGCAAATGTGTTTTCCATGCTTTAACAGATGACACTGATGTTTACCTGGCACTTCGTGTGGATGATGGCTTGCTTATTTGTAAGTCTCCAAAAATACTGGAAAATGTTTTGGCAGCACCAGGATCAATGTTTGAAATTTCTGTGGGCAATGGAAAATACTTATGTGGATTGAAAATTGAACAAAGCCCTTCGACAAAAGAAATCTATATAGGCCAGCAAAGATACATCATTTGTTTACTTCAGAAGTTCAACATTGATGATTCAAAACCTAACTCCACTTCCTTTGATGTTGGAACCATGTTGCTTGGTTGTGTGCTATTCTTAGTTAACTTGGTTTTCAGTTAGACAAACCAACAACGCTCCATATTGACAATTAATGTGCTATTTGCCTGGTTAAAAACACAGAACATCACGAACATACCAATCACATTGACATTAAATACCATTATATACGTGAACATGTTGAAAATAATGAGCCTGAAGTTCATTATGTTTATTCTGATAAACAGTTAGCTGACTTATTCACAAAACCTTTAACTAGAGACAAATTCATATCAAACAGAAAATCTCTGTCGATGATCTTAAAACAAACTCAATAAAACAAGAGTGGGAGTGCTGACAGCAATGAGCTTGTTGTATTGAGTTTTTTTAGTGGCTTCATTTTCAGTTTTCGCTGTGTGAATGCGCCAGATATTTACGTTCATTCTGTGTGTGGTTGTGTTCCATGATATTATAAAATTAGATCTTTGTTTTTTTGTTTTGTTGTTACGGTTATGGTGTAACTTTTGGTAGCAATAAATAAAGGAGCAATAAGTTACTTTTACTCCAATTTACTGTATTTCGCTCTGTGATTTTCTGCCAAACTTAATTAAAGACATCAGGGTTCACTGTCATGTAGAATTTCTAAATGACACCATATTCACTGTTGACTGTAGAAATTATTTATTTCACTACAGCAGTTCCGGCCTTTGGGACATTTTCAAGTGGTTTTTAAAGTGTGACATCTACACCTAGATCTACATTTATACTCCGCAAGCTACCCAACGGTGTGTGGCGGAGGGCACTTTACGTGCCACTGTCATTACATCCCTTTCCTGTTCCAGTCGCGTACGGTTCGCGGGAAGAACGACTGCCGGAAAGCCTCCGTGCGCACTCGAATCTATCTAATTTTACATTCATGATCTCCTCGGGAGGTATAAGTTAGGAGAAGTAATATATTCGATACCTCATCCAGAAACGCACCATCTCGAAACCTGGACAGCAAGCAACACGGCGATGCAGAGCGCCTCTCTTGCAGAGTCTGCCAATTGAGTTTGCTAAACATCTCCATAACGCTATCACGCTTACCAAATAACCCTGTGACGAAACGCGCCGCTCTTGCTTGGATCTTCTCTATCTCCTCTGTCAACCCGACCTGGTACGGATCCCACACTGATGAGCAATACTTAAGTATAGGTCGAACGAGTGTTTTATAAACCACCTCCTTTGTTGATGTAGTCCTTTGTTGATGGACTACATTTTGTAAGGACTCTCCCAATGAATCTCAATCTGGCACCCACATTACCAATAATTAATTTTATATGATCATTCCACTTCAAATCGTTCCGTATGCATACTCCCAGATATTTTACAGAAGTAACTGCTACCAGTGTTTGTTCCGCTATCATATAATCATACAATAAAGGATCCTTCTTTCTATGTATTCGCAATACATTACATTTGTCTATGTTAAGGGTCAGTTGCCACTCCCTGCACCAAGTGCCTACCCGCTGCAGATCTTCCTGCATTTCGCTGCAATTTTCTAATGCTGCAACTTCTCTGTATGCTACAACATCATCCGTGAAAAGCCGCATGGAACTTCTGACACTATCTACTTGGTCATTCATATATAGCGTAAAAAGCTATGGTCCCATAACACTCCGCTGTGGCACGCCAGAGGTTACTTTAATGTCTATAGATGTCTCTCCATTGAGAACAACATGCTGTGTTCTGTTTGCTAAAAACTCTTCAATCCAGATACACAGCTGGTCTGATATTCGGTAGGCTCTTACTTTGTTTATCAGGCGACAGTGCGGAACTGTATCGAAAGCCTTCCGGAAGTCAAGGAAAATGGCATCTACCTGGGAGCCTGTATCTAATATTTTCTGGGTGTCATGAAAAAATAAAGCGAGTTGGGTCTCACACGATCGCTATTTCCGGAATCCATGTTGATTCCTACAGAGTAGATGCTGGGTTTCGAGAAATGACATGATATGCGAGCAAAAAACATGTTCTAAAATTCTACAACAGATCGATGCCAGAGATATAGGTCTATAGTTTTGCGCATCTGCTCGACGGTCCTTCTTGAAAACTGGAACTACCTGTGCTCTTTTCTAATCATTTGGAACCTTCCGTTCCTCTAGAGACTTGCGGTACACGGCTGTTAGAAGGGGGGGGGGGGGCAAGTTCTTTCACGTACTCTGTGTTGAATCGGACTGGTTTCCCGCCAGATCCAGTGGACTTTCCTCTGTTGAATGATTTCAGTTGTTTTTCTATTCCTTGGACACTTATTTCGATGTCAGCCATTTTTTCGTTCGTGGGAGGATTTACAGAAGGAACTGCGGTGCCATCTTCCCCTGTGAAACAGCTTTGGAAATGGTGTTTAGTATTTCAGCTTTACCTGTGTCATCCTCTGTTTCAGTGCCATTATCATACCACAGTGTCTAGATATTCTGTTTCGATCCACTTACCGATTTAACGTAAGACCAAAACTTCCTAGGATTTTCTGTTAAGTCGGTAAGTAGAATTTTACTTTCGAATTCGCTGAACGCTTCACGCATAGCCCTCCTTACGCTAACTTTGACATCGTTTAGCTTCTGTTTGTCTGAGAGGCTTTGGCTGCGTTCAAGTTTGCAGTGAAGCTCTCCTTGCTTTCGCAATAGTTTCCTAATTTTGTTGTTGAACCACGGTGGGTTTTTCCCGCTGCTCGCAGTATTTCTCGGCACGTACTTGTCTAAAACGCATTTTACGATTGCCTTGAACTTTTTCCATAAACACTTAACGTTGTCAGTTCCGGAACAGAAATTTTTGCATTGATGTGTTAGGTAGTCTGAAATCTGCCTCCCAGTCTAGCTAAACAGATAAACCTTCCTCCCTTTTTTATATTCCGATTTACTTCCATATTCAGGGATGCTGCAATGGCCTTATGATCACTGATTCCCTGTTCTGCTCTTACAGAGTCGAAAAGTACGGGTCTGTTTGTTATCAGTAGGTCCAAGATGTTGTCTCCACAAGTCGGTTCTCAGTTTAATTTCTCGAGGTAATTTTCGGATAGTGCACTCAGTATAATGTCACTCGATGCTCTGTCCCTATCACCCATCCTAAACATCTGAGTGTCCCAGTCTGTATCTGGTAATTTGAAATCTCCACCTACGACTATAACATGCTGAAGAAATCTATGCGAGATGTATTCCAGGTTTTCTCTCAGTTGTTCTGCCACTAATGCTGCTGAGTCGGGAGGTCGGTAAAAGGAGCCGATTATTAACCTAGGTTGGTTGTTGAGTGTAATCTCTACCCATAATAATTCACAAGAACTATCCACTTCTATTTCACTACAGGATAAACTACTACTAACAGTGACAAACACGCCACCACCGGTTGCATGCAATCTATCCTTTCTAAACACCATCTGTGCCTTTGTAAAAATTTCGGCAGAATTTATGTCTGGCTCCAGCCAGCTTTCTGTACCTATAACGATTTCAGCTTTGGTGCTTTCTATCAGTGCTTGAAGTTACGGTACTTTACCAACGCAGCTTCGACAGTTTACAATTACAATACCGATTGCTGCTTGGTCCCCGCATGTCCTGACTTTGCCCTGCACCCTTTGAGGCTGTTGCCCTTTCTGTACTTGCCCGGGGCCATCTAACCTAAAAACCGCCCAGTCCACGCCACACAACCCCTGCTACCTGTGTAGCCACCTGCTGTGTGTAGTGGACTCCTGACCTATCCAGCGGAACCTGAAACCCCATCACCCTATGGCGCAAGTCGTGGAATCTGCAGCCCACATGGTCGCAGAACCGTCTCAGCCTCTGATTCAAACCCTCCACTCGGCTCTGTACCAAAGGTCCACAGTCAGTCCTGTCAACGATGCTGCAGGTGGTGAGCTCTGCTTTCATCCCACTACTGAGACTGACAGTCTTCACCAAATCAGATAGCCGCTGAAAGCCAGAGAGGATTTCCTCCGATCCATAGCGACACACATTATTGGCGCCGACATGAGCGACCACCTGCAGATGGGTGCACCCTGTACCCTTCATGGCATCTGAAGGACCCTTTCCACATCTGGAATGACTACCCCTGGTATGCACACGGAGTGCACATTGGTTTTCTTCCCCTCCCTTGCAGCCATATCCGTGAGGGGCCCCATTACGCACCTGACATTGGAGCTCCCAACTACCAGTAAGCCCACCCTCTGCAACCGCCCGGATCTTGCGGACTGAGGGGCAACCTCTGGAACAGGACAAGCAGCCATGTCCGGCTGAAGATCAGTATCAGCCAGAGACAGAGCCTGAAACCGGTTCGTCAGACAAACATGAGAGGCCTTCCATTCAGCCCTCCAGAATGTCTTTCGCCCCCTGCCACACCTCGAGACGACCTCCCACTCTACCACAGGTGAGGGGTCAACCTCAATGTGGGTAGCATCCCAGGCAGCCACAGCCGATGTCCGATCGGGGCATGCGTGGGACGAGCTGGCCGTCCCCAAAAAATTCCCGTCCCGACCCCCACAGTGATGCCCATTGGCAACAGCCTCAAGCTGTGTGACCGAAGCCAACACTGCCTGAAGCTGGGAGCGAAGGGATGCCAACTCAGCCCGCATCTGAACACAGCAGTCACAGTCCCTATCCATGCTAAATACTGTTGTGATAAGAACGTCAGAACTAATCTACAGAGAGCACAACAATTCGACACAAAATTTAAACGGTTATTAAAAATACAAGACTGCCTAGTAAACGCAGTAATGCTACTACGTGCACACTGCTGACACACTGCTCGGCGGCAGAAGGCTAACTGGACTGACAGTATCGTACAAAGACTATTTGAAAGAAATAAACAAATGACAGACGACTATGTGACTTTATACGTCACATATATTAAAATGCAAATCTCTCCCTGCTAATTACTAAACTACACAATGATTTGACGGATTTAACTGAACAAGTGCGCTAAGAACACTCAAACAAATTTTGAACTTGACTACTACACTTATATGACAGCTAAACAAGGTGCTTGCTGCTACTTGCGCACTGCTGACACACTGCTCGGCGCCAGAAGGCTAACTCCATGGTGCTGGAGCAAAATATTTGGCTGTACCACTTGAAAATGAACAAAGGCCGAAATTGCAATAGTGAAGTAAATAATTTCTACTGTCAATGGCGAATATGATGTCTTTAAACAATTTATCCATTCATTAATACTATCTTACATCGCACATTTTAATCAAACACAGTATTTCAATGTGGAATGCCACAATGAACCATTGGCAAGTCAAGAATAAAATTACAGAGACGATATTGCAGTGCCTTTGGTGTTAAAAAGAATGATGCAGCGTTCCTTCAGATATGCATGTGTAGGGACGTAGAACCACTGGCTCTACATCCCCCCCCTCCCCCTCCCAATAATATTGCTGCCCTACTGGAGCACTCCGTCTTTGCCAGATCTCTACAGTACGCGCTCTATGCTACACACATTTTGCATTTCTTGCAAGAGTAAAAGTATCCATAGTGACAGGAGTGCGAGTGATTATTTATCGTCGTAATTACCACGCCCGTTCCACACTACCTACACATGCATGTCTGAATGAACAGGTACTGTGGCAACTACAACCATTGTGAAATACATGAAGTGTTTTCGCAAATGCGAATACGAACAACCATCATAAGGGAATGACAACAATAAAAATTTGTACTGGATGAGTACAGAAATCCGTATTTCCCACTTTACGTGAACAGTCCCTTGATCACTCTGGCTATCCATGCACAACTCATGGCCAGACCCCCATGTCGTTGATAATCCGTCACAATCTGTAATCATCAGTGATTTCTATACAACCTGGATGTTGAAGTCTGGTCTTTCTGCAGTGTGTCTGCAGATTCACTTGCGTCGTCTGCCATGAAGTAGTTTAGCAAACAAATTTTCATCAGTCTGTATGTGACAAATAATTGCAGACTGATTTCTTGTTTTGAACTTTATGTCAGCATCTGATGTAATAGGCTGATGTGGGAACGGAATCGAAAAGTATTTTCTTTTCGTGTTCTAGTGATATTTCCTAGCAGCCATGTTGTAGTTTGGCAAGAAACGAAGTATGAGTATGTATGGCTGGCATAATCAGACAGCTGTAGTTCTACATCCAGTTAGTAGAGAGGTAATCATACACACATTATGTTATTCTCATAAGGGGGAGGATATTTTAATTAAAAATCGCTGGCTGGAATCGGCATGTAAATTCGATAATATAGTGTGTATGATGTTAAGAGGAACGATGCATTGTTTCTTCAGACATGCATGCACTTCCCACTTCTTGTTTAAACTGGGCCCAGCTCAGTTTGGTAGGTTATACTGGCAATGATATGGTGTCAGGGGTACCACTTAGTGTTCCATTTCGTTTGTCAATTGTTCTAATTCATCAGTCTTTTTCGCACATAGAATTTCTCCTTCAGGTTGAACTTCAGCTTTCCTTTCATTGAGTGAAAATGAGACTTTCTGTTCAGCCACTCCATTGTGTCTGTCTTGCGCCAGTTTGCAAGAAGCAGATGTTCGATTTGAATGGAATAACAGCTGGCATTATCCATTATGATAAATGAGTGTTTTTTCAGCGCAGACAACAATCGAATAAACCAATTCTTAAACACTTATCCATTCATTTCTGAATGATAATCGGATTGGTAAAACGTTCTGCCACCAAGAAAAAGAAATTTGGCCTCTGTTATGAAACTTGCCTCTAATTAACCAGCATGGGCTACCTTTAGGCAGCCACCTCTAGCAGTAGGAACTTTCAAACCATCGTTTTCTTTGGGGTCATGTCACATGTATTTATTGCTATGAATTTGTAAATACTAAGTTTCATCCAAGAACACTACACATCTAGGTCCTCAGTATGCAATAAGTACATTTTATGCAAAAAATTTAGTCTTGCTGCTGCAATGTTTCTGCATTCCATTAAAAACTGTCGTCCGTCATTACACTTTCTGAATCAAGATCCAAGTGAGTGGAGAAGATGAAGAACAGAGGTCTCTGAGCCAGAATAATTAAGTTTTTCGCAGAGATCACCGTGTATTTTTCTAGGTGTAAGATACTCTCCTTTGTCGTAGAAACCAACGACAGTTCTATGCACGAGTTCTTTGTTAAAATCATCAAATTCTGCAGATTTTCGTTTTTATCCATATCTTGGAGAATCAAAACATGTATTCAACCTGTCGATCCTGCTGATGTTATTGCTCTATTAATATGGCTTGCAGTCGACCTGAAAACACCACAAACTTTTTCTTCCGGTTTATGAATATGGTCGATACAACAACTTCAGTTTCTTTTCGAATGTCTTCTTGTCCTTTATTCACACTGGCGTGTGCAGCACTACCCACAGTCCCGTGTTCCTGTATTTCGCTCACTATAAAAAATAAGTCGCCGCATCTTTCAACGAAAGATTGAAACCACGTATTGTGAGGGTACAAGACTTTCCAGACATGTTGTAGCCAAAGTTTGGAAATAAACAACTGCGTTAAGGGAAGTAAAATTTCATACTAATTTTTAATGTAAATGAGCAAGCTTTATTAGTAGAAATATATGCATTTTATGTCATACAGAACAATCGTTCAGAATATGAAGTCTTATTTATTATGTAAGAAGATTTACTATGGATAATTCCTGCTTCATGTATTTTATTATTTGCATGAGCTATTCCGCCAGGTCTCCGTTCCATTTCAAGAGAGTTGAAGAGGTAGTCAAACATGGCAAAGTGTCTTGTGCACCAGCCATGCTCTCAAGGAATGCCATAGACCAGAAGTTTGCACCAATAATGTATACACACACACACACACACACACACACACACACATATATATATATATATATATATATATATATATATATATATATATATATAAAATATTTGTTATTCATTGCCTGGAAGGTCTCCCATAGCAAGATACTTATAATCTAATATGAGTTATATTTAAAGGCGCAATTAAAGCCTGAAAAGATTGGAATTACCAAATCCGGGTTTTTGGTAAAAATTAAGTTATTCTACGGACAAGAAGAATATTAACAAGTCGGGGTCCACAGATTACTCTGAGCTGAACATCACAATGAGATAACTTAAAATATAAACGAACCGTCACACATGGTGATCCTGGTGTGAGACTGGCTGGAAGATGATTAAGTAACATCGGTTGGTATATCAAACCAAAAACTGGGAAGGAAGACTTATAAAGTCAATAAGGAAGAGCTGGGTACGAAAGGTAAAGTGC
This sequence comes from Schistocerca serialis cubense, assembly GCF_023864345.2. Classification (NCBI taxonomy): domain Eukaryota; kingdom Metazoa; phylum Arthropoda; class Insecta; order Orthoptera; family Acrididae; genus Schistocerca; species Schistocerca serialis. The sequence goes on from NC_064646.1 coordinate 344,183,854, forward strand.
TAATGAGTAAGCAACTATTAACCAGGCAATACAGATAATATCGAAATGTGTGTTCTTCTTTCTAAGTAACGACTTTAACGAAGTAATAGGAGTTGGTAAAACGCTTTACTAACCAAGCTACTATTCAAGAGCCAATACAAACAACTATACGACGCTGAAACATCAACAATCAGCAAAACCAAAAGCACAAAAAGTTGAATTCAACAAATTTGAACAACATAAACGATTTTATCATATATTGTAATTTCTGTTCATGTATGAACATGTTTATAACATCACGATTGGAGTCAGGTACTAAGCAACTAAACAACCATGGAATTACGACTATATCTACCAATATACGAATAATCGGAGCGCCCATGACGAACGGCACTACGTGCATTTGCAATGGCACGAATGTGTGGATACAGTTGCTTACAGTCAGATAACTGTGACATTCAAATGTTCTATTGTTATGAGTACCGTACTAATACGAATAGTAAACAGAAAAACAGACCATTCTGGAGTATATACCTACACCCACTCCACAATTAAGACTTCTCATGTTGTGTATAGTACATTAATATGTGAGATAGTTATAAATTTGTTCTAGTCTGGAAATAATACGATGACACGCGTAGAAAACAGCGTGACCACGGTAGAATTAATCCAGTCTGTTTTACAACAGTTGGCTCACTTCAATACTACAGTTATGTATATAGTTGACAAGTTCACACAAGTAGAAAACATATTGACACAAATTGACAACAGACTCACGAATTTAGAAACACAGTTTGATGCATTTTCTACCCAACATAACAGTAGGAGAGGTACGCTGGAAATGAGATTGAACGTGGGTTCGATAATTTTTTCGAAATAGATAGGCACTTAGAAAGAGATGGAGCTAGATAAGATGGTACCTTATAGCATGTACATACTATCAAAGCAGAAAATGACAAATTAGAAAGGAGAATTGAGATATTAGATAAAAAAACCTGTTGAATACTAAAATAATGTTACATATTTACACTAACAAAAATATTTATGTTTTGTAGATAATAATGAACGATTTGGAACCAAGGATACAGAAACATGAATTTAGTAAGGATACATGTAGCATGGAGTTGGTAGACAATAAATCTACCTCTACAAAGACTATATCTGCAGTGTCAGAAATACCAACAGTTCACAATAGTCATATTTTAAGTTCAAACACAAATGCAGTGATACATAATAACTCTGAGCTAATAATGGGCTTAGAGGAGGTAGAAGACTTGTTCAAAAATGGTTCAAATGGCTCTGAGCACTATGGGACTCAACATCTTAGGTCGTAAGTCCCCTAAAACTTAGAACTACTTAAACCTAACTAACCTAAGGACATCACACACAGCCATGCCCGAGGCAGGATTCGAACCTGCGACCGTGGCAGTCCCACGGTTCCGGACTGCAGCGTCAGAACCGCACGGCCTCTGCGGCCAGCAGAAGACTTGTTAGTAAAGTACAGGACAGTAGCTAATAATTGCGATGACTTCTCCACAATGCTAAGCAAAGGATTAAATAAAAATTCCCAAGTTTTCACCTTCATGCAATATTTATCCCATTTTATTTTTAAAGTCATTTAAGGGCATGTTACCCACTTCCTGATCAGATTTAATAAGACGTGATTTTTGATAACTCATTTTATTGGTGATGCTGCACAGTGAGTGTGTTAAAGCTAGAAGAATTCACAACAATGATTTCGAAACAGTGTTTAAGTCAAGGTTTTGGAGTGAGGGAGCTGGAAATAAATTAAAATTAGAGCTTTTATGATCGAAGCCAGTAGTTCATAGAACAGGTATAGAGATTTTGTGGAACAGTATCTTAACAAAGCAAGATCTCATAACAGAGGAACATTTATTAGAAGTTGTCATTAGCCGATTACCTGGGCTCTGTAAGGGACAAACTGTCAGGGAAAGACTAAGGAAAAGTGAACAACTTATTGGAATATCTAGAACAAGATGACACATGGAAAGGCAATCAGAAAGATGGCACACAGACAGCAATACCAATAATAATAATCAAAAGAGTAAATTTAACGTAGGACCTCATCCCACTAGAGAGAGTGCTATGAATGAAAGCAACAGGGTACACAATGTGCATGATTATAACCATTCAGGGAACAGATACCGAAATGGGAACAATAACAGAAATAATCGCAATAACACATTTGACAATACAAGTATGACAAAGAGCAAAAACTAATATGCTCCCGGGGAGAGACTCAGTCCTCTGAAGTGGTAGAAAATGAGCGACCACAAATCTGTTCTAGCTGAATTAAGTATGATTATGGACATAGTTTAACAGATACTCTATTACATGGAGGAAATACACAAATAAAAGAATATCTGAAACCAAAATTGACATGCGTTGTAAATAACATGACTGTGGAAATTATTTTAGACTCTGGTGCTGACAATCAGTAGTAGATCACTATTTTATTACAGCAAAATAATTTGTTAAATGTCCGCCCCTCGTGGTCTCGCGGTAGCGTTCTCGCTTCCCGAGCACAGGGTCCCAGGTTCGATTCCCGGCGAGGTCAGGGAATTTTTCTGCCTCGAGATGACTGGGTGTTGTTGTGTCGTCTTCATCATCATCATTCATCCCCATTACGGTCGGAGGAAGGCAACGGCAAACCACCTCCATTAGGACCTTGCCTAGTAAGGCGGTGCGGGTCTCCCGCATCGTCCCCCTACACTCTGTAAAGAAGCATGGGACTTCATTTCATTTCAATTTGTTAAATGCATTACTTCAGCTACTAGTCGCAGGAATAAAGATAACTGGGGCAGCAGGTATGACAAGAAAACCTGTAGATGCAGGATTGTTTATCGAATTTACATTAAATGAATACAAATTTCACCAAGCAATGTTTGTAGTTCAAGGTTTAAATATACCCACGATTTTAGGCGTTACCATGTGGGCAACACGATGACATGGCAGTCATTCATTTTGAGCAAAGCAACAAAGGCATATCAGGATTCGCTTTATTGGCAGGAGCTACGTTAGAACAGAATAACAGGCACCAGTTAGGGACAGACGTACTACAAGTGAATGAGGCAGACATAGCTGATAACATTAACAAACCACAGAATCTAAGCCTTAAGAAAAAAGAAGAAATGATTTCTTTATTATGCTTTATTATGTAGACCTGTTAAAGTATTTTCAACATGCCCAGATGCTATTAAAGACTTTGTTTATAGGCTGAAGATTAAACCACACAATCCATTTTATGTCGGACACTATTCCATACCAGTATTGATGAAGCTATTAATACAAAAAGAAATTGAAAGAATGTTGCAATGGAATCTTACAGATATGTCTGGTAGCTGTTATAACAATCCATTAGTTGTTGTTAAAAAACAAGATGATGCACACATAGTGTTGGATGCACAAACTATTAATAGAATAGCAGAGCCAAAGAGAGACAGACCCCCTATAATAGAGGAACTGTTTGCAAAGTTTAAAGGAGTAAAATGCATCAGCACAATGCATCTGATAGAGGTTATTGGGATATTGCCCTGTACCAAGATATGTAGACGTATATGACATTCCTATCTGAAGGAAGGTCATACAAATTCCACATGCTGCCATTTGGTCTAAACGTATCAGTCTCAGTTTTTATAAGAGCTTTGGACAAAGCATTGAAAAATGAGTTAAGACATACATGTTGATGATATAGTTGTAACAGCCACAGCATGGGAAGAACTTATGAATTATGTTCCTAAGGTGACACCATTACATTGTCAAAATCGCAATTTGGTAGAACAAGGTGAATTTTTTCGGACCCATTCTAAATACTATGGGTATTCAGCCAGAACCACAAAGATTAGATGCGATCATGAAGTGAACAAAATCTACTAACAAAGAATAACTAAAACCATTTTTAGGTGTGGTAGGATTATAAGAGGGAGACCAAGAGATCAATACACTAAGCAGATTCAGAAGGATGTAGGTTGCGGTAGGTACTGGGAGATGAAGAAGCTTGCACAGGATAGAGTAGCATAGAGAGCTGCATCAAACCAGTCTCAGGACTGAAGACCACAACAACAACAAGGATTATAAAGAAAATTCATTGCCAATTCAGTGCTTAATGTATCAGGTTTGATGAGGTTATTAAAACAGAACACAATGTGGAGATGGGATATATATTGTCATGAAGAATTTTCAAAAATAAAACCAAGCATTGGCAATATGTCATCTATTGGTTCACCCAAATTTTGCTATTCCTATTCTAATGGTGGTGGATGCAGCAGATAATGGCTTGGGGTGTCACATATTCCAAGAGTATGTGATTGATCACACATTAGACCAAAAACCAATAGCTTTTGCAGTGGGATCCCCACACAACATGAACGAAATTATAGCATTATGGAATAGGATACATTATAAATAATGTGGACATTCAAGAAATTTAAATACCTACTAGTGGATATGAGACATAATACATACAGACCACAGTGCATTAACATTTCTGTTAAAGAGAAAACTTCAACACAGTAGGCTAACATGATGAATTCTCTTTCTATGGGAATTTCGTTTTACTACTAAATACATAAAGGAGAAAAATAATTTAATACCCAATGCACTCTCTCGACTACCTATAGGAAATGGACAAAGTTGCTGTTTATTTTCTAAAAGGTAATATAGATGAGAAAGACATAAAAAAGTTAATGTAAAAAAAATTAGGATGTGAACAATGTAAGGACAGTCACTTATGGTTATATACTGATGCATTACAGCAAAATCATACTGATATAAAGGGTAACTGGAAATTGTACAAAAAATATTGTTTCATAGGATACACATCTCACATAGATGGTTACTATGCATCCCACATAATAATATTAATTAATTACTTGGCATGTACACATATGATACCCCCATTTCGACCCAAAATGTATAATGTATATGAACAAGTTTTACTACTTTAAGAATATGAATCGCCTAATTAGAAAAATTCTGAGATCCTACGACATTTGTCAGAAAGTTAAGGTACAATCTGTTGAGGTCCACAAGGCAATGTATCCCATCACTCCATGTAATTTATAGGGCTTAACGTCTGTGGACTTTGTCAGTCCTCTGCCTAGAGGCTGAGAAAGAATGATGTTCATATTTGTGGTATTGGAATACTGGGCTGAACTAATAAAGTTATACCCGTAAAGAAAGCCAACATCTCACAATGTTGTAATGAAACTAAGAGATCATTTCAAAGATGTTGGTAAACAAAAAACTTACAATTGGATAATGAAACACAGTTTTTAGACAGGCAGATTAAAGAATTTTTGGCGTGATAAGGCGTGAACCAATACTAATTTCTAAACATCCACAGCAAAGTAACTCAACAGCAAGGGCCATATGCAAGTTGGGTCGGCTTTGTCAGATGTATTGTGTTTGTAGACATTCAGAATGAACAGATATGGTAAGAGAATTTGAAAAAGTACTAAATTAGTTTCCACACTCAGTCACCAATGTTTCCTCAATGGAAATAGTAGAAGAACAAATAGAAGGAGAATCCCTTGTTAAGTGACTCAAATGGCCACAGGAGGATGTTGGTACACAGGAGTCACTGAGCAATAATATGAATGATTTACTGATGAGAGAGGCTGAGAAAAGGTAAAAGAGATGGGAGAAAGGTAGACCCAACAGTACAAGGTGGACAGATGGTTTTAGTTGGGAATCACAAAAAGAGTGAAAATGTGAAAAAAAATACATGCTAATTTCGCCCATTATGTAAGGGCCATCAGGAAGAGAGAGTCTGTGATGTCAGTATGAGTGTAGGGCGATGAAGTAGTTGTAGGTTTTGAAAGGAGGCTCTGAAAAATAGGCAGCACAAGGTGTGTGGTTACAATATTAAAGGTGTTAATGTGGATGTTTGGTAGCAACTTTCAAATGTTTTGTTGTATTGTGTTGGGGAATGAAGAAATCGAATTGACTTTAAAGTCTGGTTTAAAAGGGTAAATGAATCCAAAAGATATTGATTGGGTATAGGTTGAAGTATACATGGAGAGTGCAAAATTTGGCAAAGAGGCTGTTCATGGTGTGGAAAATGTTTGAATCGGTCATCCTTGACTGAATAGTACTAAAGATGTCTGTATTATAGGTCCTGGTTACATGGAATGCGAAATAGATAGTAAGAATTGTGAGTGAATAAAACTTTAACTTATCTATAGTCTCTGATCTATATAAATCTTTACCTAAATGGCCACAAAATATGGAATATTAAACTGGACCAATGATTGGCTCACTGGAAAATATAAAATTTTGCGTAATTTTGAAGTTTGCAAAATTTTGTGATTTAGAAGAGACTCGTTCTCGATGTTGAGGGAGTATTTCTGTCTATTTTATGGAAATGTAGATGTAGCTTGAATAATTATCGTGGGGACAGGGATTACACCTTGAATATTTTAATGAAATAGTATGGGCTGTACGAGTTTTTGTTTGGTGAGGGTAGCTGTACTGAGTTATTAAGTCGAATCCACTCCTATTCTACAGAAATAAGCAATTGTCTCTGAAACCTTTGAATACGCTGGTGTATGATGTGGTATAATAGTCTCAAGTTTCATTATTCTCTCATTTCTCTCCAATAATCCAACTAGGTAATTGTGTCATACTTTCCATCAGCATTCCATAGAAGGGTAGCAATCTTTGTGGTCTGTATTCTATCCTTATTTGATCCTTACTCTCCTAGTTTTTCCTTTTTCTTTCTTTCCTCTATTCACATGTAATAATTCCATCACATGAACCCTTCTTTATATCTGGTCTATAAAATGTGTTTAACAAGATTAGCCCAAGGTAGTGCATCCCCAGCAGTGGAAATGTTAGTTGGTAACTACTGGGTATTAGTCAACGCTGTAATAAGATTTGAAGGAAATTTTTTCATCAGTTATGTGCAATGATGAATTTGAACAATATACTACCAAACATCACAGTATATGGGTTTGACATGTTTCATAGGATAAACAAGCAATCTGTTCTGTTCTATCCATTACATACCTGCTATTTAACTGTAATATGTGACAGTAGGTGGACTTAAAGACTGATATACATATAGTTGTATGTGGAAGATACATACTAAAAATGGTTATAAACAGATGTAATAAATAGTCAGAAAGATGCAGACTATAGTCCAACAGTTGTAGTGTGAATAATTAAAATGGTAAAATTCTTCCAACTCCATGTATGTGGTGGTGGTACTGCAAACATATGAACTTGTTAATTTCTTGAATTCAAAAATTATGAAGACTGTTTTTATGTAAGAAATATAGTTAAAGCTATTTTCACATTGGTTTATTATTGGAAGAAACTACTTACTAGTCAAGTGCTTGTTCATTTATAAGGTGCAGCAAGTTGTGAGGTTATGAGATTTTCCAGATTTTTGCAGTCAAAGTTTGGAAATAAAACAAATATGTTGAGTCAGAGCGAAATCTCTACTAATTTTGGATATAAATGAACAAGCTTTATTAGTAGAATTACATGCATTTTTTATTATCCAGAATGATTGTTCAGAATATGAAGTCCTGTTTTGTGTATTTTATTATTTGCCTGAGATATTCTGCCTGGACTCCATGCTGATCGAAGAGAGTTGAAGAGGTAGTTGGAGCCTTGACAGGAAAAGTAGTCAAAAGTGGCAAAGGGTCTTCTGCACCTGCCTCACTGACCAGAAGGTTCTATAAATAATGTATATATGTACAGGGCTATTACAAATGATTGAAGCGATTTCATAAATTCACTGTAGCTCCATTCATTGACATATGGTCACGACACACTACAGATACGTAGAAAAACTCATAAAGTTTTGTTCGGCTGAAGCCGCACTTCAGGTTTCTGCCGCCAGAGCGCTCGAGAGCGCAGTGAGACAAAATGGCGACAGGAGCCGAGAAAGCGTATGTCGTGCTTGAAATGCACTCACATCAGTCAGTCATAACAGTGCAACGACACTTCAGGACGAAGTTCAACAAAGATCCACCAACTGCTAACTCCATTCGGCGATGGTATGCGCAATTTAAAGCTTCTGGATGCCTCTGTAAGGGGAAATCAACGGGTCGGCCTGCAGTGAGCGAAGAAACGGTTGAACGCGTGCGGGCAAGTTTCACGCGTAGCTGCGGAAGTCGACGAATAAAGCAAGCAGGGAGCTAAATGTACCACAGCCGACGGTTTGGAAAATCTTACGGAAAAGGCTAAAGCAGAAGCATTTCTTAAACAGGAGATTGGAAAACCGATGGATCGGTCGTGGTGGAGATCATGATCAACCCCATGCGATTTCTTTCTGTGGGGTTATGTGAAAGATTCAGTGTTTAAACCTCCTCTACCAAGAAACGTGCCAGAACTGTGAGCTCGCATCAACGATGCTTTCGAACTCATTGATGGGGACATGCTGCACCGAGTGTGGGAGGAACTTGATTATCCGCTTGATGTCTGCCGAATCACTAAAGGGACACATATCGAACATTTGTGAATGCCTAAAAAAACTTTTTGAGTTTTTGTATGTGTGTGCAAAGCATTGTGAAAATATCTCAAATAATAAAGTTATTGTAGAGCTGTGAAATCGCTTCAATCATTTGTAATAACCCTGTACATATCGAAAAAAACTTTCTTATTCGTTGTACAAAAGGTATCATGTCCCAAGATACTTATCATCTAATACATGTTATGTTTAAAGACGTAATAAAAGCCTTAGAAAATCATAGTTGCCAATTCATGGTTTTTATTACCAATGACGTTATTCTACAGATAAGAAGAGTATTTAATAAGTCAGAGGTTCACAGGCCACTTCAGGCTGAAGGTCACAATGAGACAAATTGAAATGTAGATGAACCCTTGCAATGTGAACACTTGACATCGCATGGGAACATAGAAAATTCAGCTGCCACTGAGCTACTTCACTGTTACAATGTATATGTGACAACAAGGGTATGAAGTAGTACTTCGCACCTGGAAACTACAGGCAATTCATGTGAGTTTGAGCTGTCTGGTTTAATGATGACTGTTATAGTGTTTTATGATCGACACAGTCAGAGGCTTTTGTAAGCTTTGTAGATATTTCCACTCATTCATTCCTATCATTAATTTGTTAACGATGTTCTAAATGTGATCCATGTTTGCATCTGCTGTACATCTAAATTTCTGGGACCTAACTGGCTTTTACATTAGTTTATAATTTACATGGTCCAGTTGCATTAATGTGACCACCGTCTATGTCTGACATCAATGTGCAGTAACCATCCACAGACAGCCATTGCAGTGGGTGTATGAAAAGCAAGCTGTGGGAGGCAGAAAACAGTGCAGTCATTGTCATAATGCAGAAATGGAACTATTTATCTGACGTCCAAAAGGGCATGATCATTGACTTTCAGGCCTTGGGTGGAAGCATTTCCGAAACAGCAAACTGTACAAACTATTTACATGGCACCAGGATTAAAGTTTACTGTGCTTGGCAAGATGGCGCTATCCAAAAGTAGTGCTGAGGAAACTGTGGTGCACCACAATCCATAGGTAACAGGGGTGAACGATGGCTGGGGAGTTGTGTATAGGCAAATAGTTATGCAACTGTTGAGCAACTGACCGCCGAAATCATCCTAGGGGCTATTAACAGTGTCTCCTCAATGACCATTCAGCAAATGTTGCTGGACCTCCATGGCAGGTACTGGTTCATGCACAAATGGTGACTGCTCTTCATCAGTGACAAAGGTTGGAATTTGTGTGTCAGTAGCACAATTGGACAGCCACTGAGTGGCGAGAGGTGGCCTTTTCAGATGAGTGACGTTTTATTCTCCATCAGGCAGATGGCCATTGGCGTGGAAGGTATGAAACGCCTGAAAACAAACACCCTGCAACAATGGACAAAAGGATGTAAGCCGAAGGAGCAGCATTATGGCCTGGGGAATCTTTTCTTGGCATTTCTGGGTGATCTAGTCATTCTGGAAGGTACAATGGAGCAACACAAATATGCATCTTTCCTTGGGGGCCATATTCACCCACATACACAGCTTGTTTCTCCTTGGTACAATGGCATCTACCGGCAGGACAATGCAACGTGTCATACAGCTTGTGGTGTATGTGTGTGGTCTGAAGAGCATCAGGATGAGTTTACTGTACTCCTTCAGTTACAACAATCAGAACTAAGATATGTTTACTTTGTGTGGGTCCCTCTCATTCAGTTGAAGAGTTACTATGTAAAGTAACCAAGTATGTATGATTATCTATAAGGGTAATTTGGTATTTAATTTATTTTTATAGTATTTTACCATCCTCCAGTTTCCTTCTTTTTCGAAACAGATAATCTTTGACGACTTGTTAATAATGTGAAAACTGTAATGATAGCATTTGTGTGACCCGAGGTTGTAATAAGTTATGATTTTGCACCAACTAAACTAACAAATGAAGAAGCAAACTGCTATTTTCTTGAATTTTCTGTTTCCTCTGTCAGTACTACATGCTTAGGGTCCAAGCCTGAGAAGTAATAATCAAGTATCGAACCAACAAGGGTTTAGTAAGCTATTTCATTCATGAGGGTACTATGTTGCCTGAAAATTCTTCCACAGAATCTCGTTTCACCATCTCCCTTGCATGTGATTAGTTTTATTTGGATCCTCCACTATTAATTGCTCCATATGCATAGTCCCAGATCGTTAATATATTTGCGCTTCACTGATTCTTCAGCAACAATTTAATAAAACAATAACGGGTCTTTCCAGTGATTTATTCACAGTACATTACATTGCCTTATGGTGAGTGTCAGCTGCAATTTCTTGTACCTGGCTTCAGCTGTCTGCAAGTCTGTATGCATTTCGCTACAATTTTCATGGTGTCACATCACATCACAGCTACATATGAGCAGTAGCATCTGTTAATAGCCTTAAGGAGATTATGAAGTTATAGACTAAGATGTTTATAGGTATTTGGTGCAGTAATGTTCCCATTACACTCTATTACGGTATGCCTAAAGCTAACTTTATGTCTGAAGATTTCTTTGCATTTATTATGACATGGGTTCTATTATTTACAAGTGCTTTAATAGAGCCATAATACTCGTATTGTATTCTGTATGCTAGTATTTTGTTTATTAGGCAACAGCAAAGAACCTACTGGAAATCAAGAAATGTGACTTAATGTGACAGCAGTACCAGCTATAGATTAAGAGATGTGATTTAAAAGGGCAAGATTTATAATGCTGGGAATCACCTGCAGTTGATAGGAATCACCATACCACTCACAGGCCCTAGACAACTGGACTAGTCATATTCAAGGTCACCCCACCTCCTCCCATCCCTCCCTTATCCGCGCCTCCTCTAGACCAATAAGATTCAGCACTGCATCCTTCCTCCTGCTTTTACAACTGGGGCACCAAGGTAGGTGACCATTCTGAAACTGTGCACCGTAGAGAGTTGATCAAGGTGTAGCTATTTGTTAACAACACATTAATGTTATTGTCACTACACTGAGTCATGTCACTCGATATCTAGCGTGGGGATATTTATTAATAAGAAATTAAAGTTAATGTTTTGCGATCTTTGTTACTTGAAACACCATCAGGAACCACACCCAGGCAGGTACGTAAGTACTCACATTATTTCATATTTGATTGTTACACTACGTTTATAGAGTGTTTGTGTGAATCTGAGTTGACATCAGCTGTTCCTGACAGATGAAAATTAGGGCTGGACCAGGACTTGAGCCTGGATTTCCCACTTATCGTGAGGGGTCGTCTTAATTACTTCGGCTATCCAAGCGTTGCTCCAGGACCGACACAAACCTCCCACCGTATACAACAGAGTCCACAACCTTCACACTGGCACAGTTTGGGATTCCCACACAGGGACAGAAATATTTTACCAACATTTTAGCCCATCGAGGCATGGATACATAATTCATGTTTCCTGTAGCATTGTAGCTTATTGACACTGCTAGAGTCAGGATGAGTGTTCCTGTGGGCGCTGTGTGGTGCTACGAAGTGCTTTGAACATCACCACCAATGAAGAACTTGCAGTCAGCCAACCAATGAAGAGTCCTAGGTGGCGTTCCAAGTGGCAGGCACCTAGGCATCAGTCTTCTAGTCGATATTACTTCTGTGTCGTAGTTGGTGCTGAAAGTTACATTAAGTTGTCGACAGCTAGTTGTACCGGAAAACATTCAGTGTCGATGGAAGTACGCCTGAGTCGGGCCTTTGGTTATATCCAGCCACGAATGACACAATTTGGCAACAGTGTAACATTTTTTACCTACAAATTCAGTACAATACATTTATTTAAGGTGCACTTGTGTCAACTAATCTTTCACTTGTCTATCTAGATTCCTACAGCGACAGATCCTTTTGTCATCTTCCACATTAACAGTGAGGACGTAACATTTGGTTCCTTGGAACATAATGGTTACTGACTCGCAACATAACAGTTAAGAAGTCTGTGTTTATACAGTGTTTGTGTCTTCATATCATGTGAAATATATGAGTATAAGGGTTGTGGACTCTGTGACATATGAAATTTTAGAATGGCTGTGCAGTCATGCTTGGACGATGAGTCACGATAAGTGGGAAATCTGGTTTCAAGTCCTGGCCCAGTACAAATCCACATCTGTCACAAACAGCTGACGTCAATACATATTCACAAAAAGGAATCAATTTCGTAATATTTTCTATATTTCCCACGGTTTTACACATGTGTCCACTTTTTTCAGTTACACATGTTTTTCATATCTTCTGTAGTTTTCCAACTATATGAGTTTCATTCCACTCCTGTCGATATTACATTACTGTCATGTCACATCATATGACATTGCATCATGTTTTATCATGTCAACATCATGATGCTCTCAGCCAATCATAGTGTCACCTGTGTTGATGAGGAATATCACACTGCATCTGATGAACTTTTGCTAAATGACACCTACATGGCATGTGTGTGATGCCATCGTAGTTTATCTCCTAAAACTAGCACATTGTTAGAAATAATGATGTCATGGTAAATTTATATCATAACAAAATTCTGAGGTATACTGATTTCCAAGACAAGCATGAGGTATTTTAGAAGAAATTGGTACGGATGCAGCGAGAACATAAAAAAATCCATCTGCAGCAGAACTGGTTGACACTGAAATTGACCGGATCAGAATGGATATGTGCGACTACATAATGATAGGGAGAAACGTTTACATCTTCCTCCACTAAAAAGTATCTGGTTCTTAAGCTTTGATTTATAACAATGTAAGTGTAATCCTCGCCTGGCTTTTAAGCACTGACCTATAACAATGGAAACGGACTGTTAGAGTTTGTTCTGTGTAAGTGCTGATGATGCGGAAGAGTATTTCAAAAATCAGTATGGGATGTATATGAAGTGGAACACTAGTTTTAATGGAACATTTGTTAATGATGGATGGGAGTACCACACATAGCCTCACTGTATTAAAAATAGCCTTGACAGACGTTTGGAAATTAAGTTCCATGCTTCTCACACCAATGCACCGCTGTATTGCTGGGTATTTTACTTTCTTCCTAAGCAAATTACATTTCGAAATCAGCAGCTAGTCCACACGCAGGTACATGGCATGAGAAACTATAGTTTTAATGGCACATTTGTTAATGGTGGACAGGAGCAACACCCACTGCTTCATGTCATTTAAATAGCACTGACAGATGTTTAGTAGGTACATGCAGGTATATGGCATGGGAAATTATAGTTTTAATGGCACACATACTGTTGGTAGGAGTGAGCACCACACACAGCTTAGCTTTACTTAAAATGCCCTCACAGATGTTTGGTAACTATGTCATAGATAATAGACAACTATGTCATCGACATCTGATCCCATTGCTTCACTGGATAGACTGTATTTTCGTCGTAAGCAGATTACATCTCCAAACCAGAATGGGGTCTATATGCATGCATATGGTATGGGAACCTCTAGTTTTAATGGAACATTTATTTATGGTGGGAAGGAGTACATTGTACTTAAGTCGCACTGGGAGCCCTTTGCAAACAAGCGACTTTTTTTGTATGCAAAACCTGCTGGAATAGGTATACCATACTGCAATGAACTGATCTTAGAATGACTGAATGACTGAAATCATGAACAGCACATCTCCATCTTAGTGCCCCCACTTTCGAGCTCTTAATTTTAATGTAGCAACACCAAGCACAATGAATATAGAAGCACTGACACTTCCTCTGTCGCAGACGGGAATGCCGATTCAGAATGTGTCGTACTTAGGCGCTAAGTGCCTCTCGAGATATGTGTCACTTTGCCACACACCTTCCCCCACTCTATATGAACGAGTCCCACTATTGTACCTTACTATATATTCTCAATTTCCATTATAACTTTGAGGTCATTGTCAGCTACAATACTGATATTAACACGCATAGACCCGTTTGTGGTTAAATGACACATAGTAGTGAACAGTAACATCGATTCGACATGTCAACGCTATTTAGTTGCTGTCTACCAATCCTGTGAGCCAACATTTGCTCGCATTATATGATTGATATGCGAAGCAGAAGCATGTGGGTGCTGCTAGGATTGTATAGGTTGGCACACTCCATTCGAACATGTAACAGTAAAAAAATCACTGGGAAATACGACTTGCTTCTTCTGGAAACATAAAGCTGGATCAAGGTATTTATGGAAGTATATAGACAACCGTTTTTACACTCAATCAGAGTGTGTGATTTGGAAGCGAGGGTAATCGATAATACTGGTGTGATGTGGCCTACATCAAGCTTTGTATAGCAGCTTGAAACATATTTGTTACGTATGTAAAATCTTCGCAGGTGATAGGGTTGTTTTCGAGTGGGCACAGAGATCTATGGGGGTGTTAGTAGTTGATACGCCTGCTAAACCCGCAGGGCAGAACATGTGATTAGGATTGTGGAAAAGGCCAAATAAGGTGGCGGTCAGTTTCACTTCAAAATTGTAATTTATTGTAATTTAATAACACATTTAAACCAAATGGCAAATAGCCGAACCTTTACAAGTACGAGTTTCAAAATCCAATTCTTTCATGGCTGAAGGCCTATGAACAAGAAATCTTAAAAATCAACAAGATAAATTTCAAGTGACTGAAGACACACAGTTAAAATTGAAAATAAAATAATTAAAATATATATGTATATGTCACAGCTAGGCTGAAAGCCTCAGGGCAAAGGTGGATAGAACAAACATAAACAAGGTGCAATACCAATGGCTGAAAGCCACAATTAAATTTCAAAATTTTACAATATATTACCATAATCTTTTAAGGCAGAAGGCCACAATGTTTTCGCTTAAGTGGAAATTTTAAGAATAAGGCTTTAAGCGACTGAAGGCCCACAGTTGATTTTCCAAAAATTCAAAAAATAACTTAAAACCTTTACGTTTTAAGTGGCCAAAAGTACACTAAATGAAAAGGCAATGCAACGACAATAATTAAATTTAGGAATAAGGTTTTAAGCAGCTGAAGGCCCACAATCGATTTTCCAAAAATTCAAAATACCTTAAACCTCTAAGTTTGAAGTGGCTGACAGCGCACTAAATGAGAAGATAGCACAACAACAGTAACTTTCAGCAAAATATCCACTTGCCAGAATTAAAACTTACTTATACGGGCTGCACGCCCTTGATTTACATAAAACACAATAAAAAAATTTTCCTTTAAAGCATTGGCTATAATAGATTATCAACACACCATTAAACACACATGAAAAGAACAGTGCAAAGAACAGCACTCACACGCCTCGAGGGGGTGGGGGGGGGGGAGGGGGGGCTGCCATCGAAACATAGGTGAGACAGGTGGTGGGCCCAACTACACTTGATCTGTCGGTAACCCAACCAAGAGACAGTCACGGACCAACCAACCAAACGACTTGCTAGCCACCAATCGGTACATGAAAACTCAATGACCAAACTGTTAGAGATGTGATTATTCACAATGAAATATGTATTAATCTGTCAAAACTACACACCATGTTGGATAGCGACAACAGGTGAGGAATGGACACTGCCTGAAATTATGTGAGTGGCCAGGGACACTAACGGCCACAAGGAAGAAAGTTCCGTTGGTACATTTGAATTTGAAATAAGGTATTATAGTTAAGTCCACAAAAAAAGAACACTGCCGGAATTTACGTCAGTGGCCAGGGCAGGTAACCAGAACACTAACGGCCACAAGGCAGAAAATTCCGCTGGTGCACTTGAATTGTAGTGAACCAATATAGTTAATTCCACTGCATGGTGGCTCGATTTCACTACTACAAACACTCGGTGTTGCTCACAGGAAAAGCTCCCCAACAGCAAACCACCGAAACAAATGACAGAACATAAACGGCCCTGACTTGGGTACTTAAGACACCACTCAAGCTCGTAGCGATCGGACAGCTCCACATACACACCGACACTGCGCAGGGACCGCCGGCGGACCCCGCCGACTGCGCCGCACGGAGATATTCTCCCTGGTCCACCCCAACTGACCGACTGCCCACAGACCCCCTAGCCGGAAACTATGCACAAGACCAAAGATGGTGGACGGTGCAAATATCGATACACGTCGCTGCTGCCACACGTAGAAGGAGGGAGAACCACGGCATACCCACAACAATGGCGGGAAACCAAACACAGATAGACAGCCAAGTTCAAGGAAACGCACAGTTCGGAGTGAGCACGGCTCAGTTGACATGCGTGTAACTCAATTTGTTGCACATTAATACGATTAGAAATCCAATACAATGTCGTCGGAAGTATTAAATGCAGCAAAATACCCAGCAGTAAGCATCTGCAGTGAGCTGAAGAAGAAAGAATATGTCGGGCTCAAATTCATTTGCTAGGATTTTTAATGGTCGTGTAATTGAGTTTGTGGCACAACTTGACTAGAAGAAAGGATCGGTTGGTAGGACATGTCCTGAGGCATCAAGGGATCACCAATTTAGTACTGGAGGGCAGTGTGGAGGGTAAAAATCGTAGAGGGAGACCAAGAGATGAATACACTAAGCAGATTCAGAAGGATGTAGGCTGCAGTAGGTACTGGGAGATGAAGAAGCTTGCACAGGATAGAGTAGCATGGAGAGCTGCATCAAACCAGTCTCAGGACTGAAGACCACAACAACAACTATATGCCCACTGAGAAGCGACGGGAGTGACCGCAAATTCTATCGGTATGTCACTTAGACACTGTGGCGTTACAATTCGACTCGAGGTGTAAGAGGAACTAAGATGACTGCTGTTGCCAGAGGAAACATTGGCAACGATTTGGTCTGGCTTGCACCTGTTGGTTAGTTGGCCCTCGATGCAAGATAATTGGATAAGCTAATAAGCACTACCCATGTCGATATACTCTGCTGTAGAAGGAATACAGTATCATGGCTGGTCCACTATCAAGTAGGCTATGCTCTAATAGTAAATGTGCAGCAATGAGGCTTCCTTGGCCCTTACAAAACCTATCTCTGCATAGCGATCATTGCTGAGATTTATGTACATACAAAGGCATGCAGACATTCATTTTTTTAATCGATCATTACGCATGTGATTGGAAAAGGAACGAAGAAATCGATAATACTGCTATGACATATTCCACACCGTGTATTGGTTTCTGGAATGTGTATTTAGAATTAGGGTCCTGTCTATCGCAGGCTTGCGACACGGTAAGCTATAACGATTTGCGGCGGACTGAGGATTGATGGGTATTGGAGTTGAATGTGGGTAAATGTAGCTACTGAATCTAAAGTAGCCGAAGAAACCTGCTATTGTTCTATTACGTCATTATTACAAACTAACAGCAGTACAAATGGTGAAAAATATCTGTATGCGAGCATTCGCGTGGTGGTGAATTTCTCCCAGAACATTAGTGTGCTACTTTTTCTCATTGTTACAGCCAGTGACGGATGGAGGACTTGACAGCCTTCTACCTAATGAAACAGTGCTGTTACAACGCGAAGGGATTTCGAGAGAATTAGCACGGATCTGTGACTTCGCTGCGGTAAATATCACTATATATCGAAGATTGGAAGATTCGTACGAATTTGGGGGGTAAGCGATATTCGGGCGAAAGGGAGGCTGAGGTGATCTCTTTACCACTTCTTCTAGTCACTGAAAACAAACAAACATATTGTTGCAGAAGAAGTTGCGTAGCATCGTGGTGTAGTGGTTATGATATTACAGAGTTGCATGGAGGGTTGTGAGTTCAAAACTCACCTGGACTGTACGATTTTAATTTCTATATTTGGGTCGGGTACATTCCAGAAGTGTCCCCAAATGTAAAGAATCATTGTACTGGAATGTTCTGTAGCTGTATATATACTGTATGTGTTCTGGCTAGAGGCAGTTCGCTCCGCGCTCTTGTATGTGCAAGTGCTGAATAAACCTTTGTTAAGTGAAGTTAGTGTTCGTCATTCATCTAATTACACCTTCTTCTACGTGACATTATTCTGGTGGAGACGCTGGGTATTGGAACTTGCGATAGTGCACATTATCGACGACACAGTGGCTCCCATCAGGCCACGATAGAGCCGCCGTTTTCGTGGCGAGAAACCCGAGTTCGAGCCATTTTCAACAGATGGCAATCTATCGGAGACAGAAGATGTAGAGGAAGTTACGATGACAGCAGCTGTGTGCCACCACATGAGACATCCTTCCGGGGTCTCTGGTGACGATGGCCAAGATCCAAACAAGTGGCTGAAGGTGAGACCAGGTGATCAAGGGAAGGCAGGATTCGGTTACGATTGTGGACGGGGTCGTAATCAGTTGCTATTGGTTGCCTTTTATAGTTACACACTTTTATTTTTAAAACAGTAATTCCTGACTGAACTATAATAAAAGAAAATACCACACGTTATTAATGAAGGAATAAACAAATGTGTAAGTAAAAGTGTTTTCAGTGCATTACAATTTAACAAATCACCATAAAATACAGATACAGATAATGTTAAAAAAAAAAAAAAACAAGCCACTGTGATCACGGCTGAAGGCCTTACACGCCAACAATGGCAATAAATTAAGAATGTTTAAGAACTTGTTGCAAAGGTATCAGACGCCAGGAATTGCAATAAATAAGGTTTTAAGGCTTACTACTAAAATACAAATACCAAATAGGATTTTAAAGCAAATGACCACAATCGAAGCTGAGGGCCTTACACGCCAGGAACAGCAATAATATAAAAAAATTTGAAACCTGCTGTAAAACAACAAATACAATAGCAAAAGTTAATTAAAGAAACAAATAACTTACCCAGACGGTGCTCCAGGAATCGACCTCTGAGAAGGTCCGGCAACAAACACTTTCGCGAGCGATGAGATAGGCAGCCAAGAGTTGCATTCACTTCACAAGATGGTAACTCAGAGTAGAGGCAGTGTAATGAATGACTAATGATAATCGTGCTGAAGCTACCTGACGTCCGATAAACTAAATGCAACGATGGAACAATACGCCAAAGCCGGAACCGCCTGCACTACGTCCCAAGAATACTGTGTTTAGAGCGTCCGGAACGAGAAAGGAACCACTATCAGATTTCCGTCCGATTCCACGATCCCGAAAATCTGAACAAACAAGTCATAGTACAGAACACCAGACAACTAAGTAACTAAAACCCCACTTGATTTGCGTGCGAGGCAAAACCGAAATATAATCAACCAGAATCAGCAACCACACGTCATTGCGGAAACAATCGCAAAGCGAGCCAAAACCATGTACCAAATGAGTGACATCAAATTCATTAGGCACACAAACGCACACTGAACTCACTGTGACAACTCTGACAACGGTTGGCACAATGAAACCAATCACTTCACTATTTTATTAATTCACAGTTGAGTAACCACACCGTCTGATCACTGAGCCTAGTGCCAAGGGCGTACCCAGGATCTGAACCGGGTGGGGGGGGGGGGGGGGGGGGCGGTCGTACTAGTCTCAGGAAACATGGACTCGAGACAACATACAGCACTTCTTATTAAATAAAACAGTAAACCAGTGAAAAACTGCTTTTAATAAACATTTTAAATACAAGAATGCACTTGTACAATCCGAGAAAACATGCAACATTTCTTATTAAATAAAATAGTAAACTACTGAAAAATGCGAATAACTTCTGGGGGGGGGGAGCTGCCCCCCCCCCCCCCGCCCCTCGCTGGGTACGCACATGCCAAGTGCTTTTAACACAGTAAGGTCTTCAAGTACTAAGCGGTATGCAGATCCACCAAATTGCACATGACAGTGCAATGATAATCTGTCACAACATTACATACGTACTACGGGGCCCACACGGGTGACTGACTCCGGTCTACTTGGATCGAAATGCACTCATCCTAAAGCTTGCTCGACCCGGTTACGATGAGGTCGTGCACCCTCGTGACCACAGCCCGTCCATCTGGCAGTCCACGCGTGTCGCCAGCAGTCCCGGCGTGTTCTGGCACTGCGCAGACCTGGCTCCTCCTGAGTCCCCAACCGAACTGGCACACTCACATGACTCGGACAAACAACGACGTCGCGCCAAAGATAGGGCAACAGTTACTACATATCGATAACCACCGCTGCTGCCACTAGCCGACAGGCACCGCTTGCGAAAGCGAGTGGCGCCAGTCAACATGAGAAAAGACAAACAACCGCAACCATGCCAGCTAAACGATACCGTCTGGCCTCCAGCAGACGTGTCCTGGATCTTATACGGTTGTCTGATGTTACTTATCAAGTTAAAGATTTCGACCCAGAGACAAGACGACGAAAGATCAGAGATACGGTCCACGTCCTTCGAATGAAGCCCTTTAAGGATCCTGCAACCCAGGGTAAATTCGAAGCTCCAGCGACAAGCAACAAGCGGAAAGGTGACGAAGAGTGTAGCGGCAAAAGAAGTTCTAAGAAGATCACCGCCTGGGCGAGAATCAATCATCGGGAGTCGGAGTATGCAGGACCGATGATTCGTTCTCTGACTAGGACGACGTAACACCGAGACGCTGTTCACTTAAGGAGGGATCAATGTCGCAGAAGAAGTTGAGTAGCACCGTGGTGTGGAGGTTATGATACTAAACTGTTGCGGGGAGGATTGTCAGTTCCAAACTCACCTGGATTGTACAATTTTAATTTCTGTATTCGGTTCCAGTACATTCTAGAAGTATCCACAAATGTAAATCATTGTACTGGAATGTTCTGTAGCTGTATACAGGGTGTTTCAAAAATGACCGGTATATTTGAAACAGCAATAAAAACTAAACGAGCAGCGATAGAAATACACCGTTTGTTGCAATATGCTTGGGACAACAGTACATTTTCAGGTGGACAAACTTTCGAAATTACAGTAGTTACAATTTTCAACAACAGATGGCGCTGCAAGTGATGTGAAAGATATAGAAGACAACGCAGTCTGTGGGTGCGCCATTCTGTACGTCGTCTTTCTGCTGTAAGCGTGTGCTGTTCACAACGTACAAGTGTGCTGTGGACAACATGGTTTATTCCTTAGAACAGAGGATTTTTCTGGTGTTGGAATTCCACCGCCTAGAACACAGTGTTGTTGCAACAAGACGAAGTTTTCAACGGAGGTTTAATGTAACCAAAGGACCGAACAGCGATACAATAAAGGATCTGTTTGAAAAATTTCAACGGACTGGGAACGTGACGGATGAACGTGCTGGAAAGGTAGGGCGACCGCATACGGCAACCACAGAGGGCAACGTGCAGCTAGTGCAGCAGGTGATCCAACAGCGGCCTCGGGTTTCCGCTCGCCGTGTTGCAGCTGCGGTCCAAATGACGCCAACATCCACGTATCGTCTCATGCGCCAGAGTTTACACCTCTACCCATACAAAATTCAAACGTGGCAACCCCTCAGCGCCGCTACCATTGCTGCACGAGAGACATTCGCTAACGATATAGTGCACAGGATTGATGACGGCGATATGCATGTGGGCAGCATTTGGTTTACTGACGAAGCTTATTTTTACCTGGACGGCTTCGTCAATAAACAGAACTGGCGCATATGGGGAACCGAAAAGCCCCATGTTGCAGTCCCATCGTCCCTGCATCCTCAAAAAGTACTGGTCTGGGCCGCCATTTCTTCCAAAGGAATCATTGGCCCATTTTTCAGATCCGAAACGATTACTGCATCTCGCTATCTAGACATTCTTCGTGGATTTGTGGCGGTACAAACTGCCTTAGACGACACTGCGAACACCTCGTGGTTTATGCAAGATGGTGCCCGGCCACATCGCAAGGCCGACGTCTTTAATTTCCTGAATGAATATTTCGATGATCGTGTGATTGCTTTGGCCTATCCGAAACATACAGGAGGCGGCGTGGATTGGCCTCCCTATTCGCCAGACATGAACCCCTGTGACTTCTTTCTGTGGGGACACGTGAAAGACCAGGTGTACCGCCAGAATCCAGAAACAATTGAACAGCTGAAGCAGTACATCTCATCTGCATGTGAAGCCATTCCGCCAGACACGTTGTCAAAGGTTTCGGGTAATTTCATTCAGAGACTACGCCATATTATTGCTACGCATGGTGGATATGTGGAAAATATCGTACTATAGAGTTTCCCAGACCGCAGCGCCATCTGTTGTTGACAATTGTAACTACTGTAATTTCGAAAGTTTGTCTGCCTGAAAATGTACTGTTGTCCCAAGCATATTGCAACAAACGGTGTATTTCTATCGCTGCTCGTTTAGTTTGTATTGCCGTTTCAAATATACCGCTCATTTTTGAAACACCCTGTATATACTGTATGTGTTCTGGCAGGAGGCAGTTCGCTCCGCGCTTTGTATGTGCAAGTGCTGAATAAACCTTCGTTAAGTGAAGTTAGTGTTCGTCATTCATCTAATTATACCTTCTTCTACGTGACAAAATTACTTCCTCCCACATATGTCTCGTGAAGTGATTGCAATGAGAAAGTTAGTGGTTATGCCTCAACTGACCGAGGAAGTACAAAAATGTTCACGGAAAGACGGTAATACTCCTACGTAAATGCCATAGGTACGAGATAAGAAGTGCAGGGCACCCTTCAAACTAATGGAAGAGTGTTGTCAGGACGTGATGGGATTTCGATGGAATTAGCAGGGATCTGTGACTTGCTCGTCAGAATCATGTGGATTTAAATGCTGTATATCAAAGACCGGAAGGTTCACGAGAATATGACGCGTAGGCGGTACTCTTTCAAAGGGGAGTTCAGAGGTGAGCTCTATACCGCTTCTTCTAAAGCCCGGTCCACACGCAACGATCTGTCTGCGCAGACATCGGCGCAGATGTCTGCACATGCAAAAGATCGCTGCAAATGTGGTGTGTTCACACGACACAAATCCCAATCTACTACTCGCCCGCCATCTGTCGGTGTAGAAAAGAAATATCAGTGGCAAGCGACTACGCTCCCCGAAAACGTCAAAATTTAATTCAGTTATTTTGAAAAATAGAAATGGAGGAAGTTCTGTTGTGGTCTGTGTTCGCAACTTGTGTTGCAAAAAACATTCAGACCAACCGCAGGAAACAGAGAAAGCGGTCAAAATGGTGCAGACAGTGGCTGCTAAAGCGAAAGCAGTTTTGTCACGTAAATTTACTGCGAGAGTTGCAGGGCGAACCTGTTTTGTTTTACATAACCTCGTGTTCCATTTCCTCGCACATTGGCACTCCAATTTCATCTTCAATTGTACTCCTGCTTGGTTTTGGCGTTTCTTGATCACTAAGAAAGCCAAGTAGATCAAAATACCATAACGTTGGCTGGTATACTTGATCTACTCCTACACCAGATCTTCTAGATTTCTGAACTTTGGATAACTCTTTTCGGTAAACAGTTCGCTGGCAGACTAATTTACTTGACTTGCCTTCATGAACTCATCCTTCAGGAAAGCGTAAATAGCTTCACATGTGTTGGGTATTATTTCACTCAATGCTTGTTTCGATATTGAAGATGAAAATTCCAAATCATTGTAGCTCCTTCCTGTTGCTAGGAATCTTAATGTTACTGCCAGGCGTTCACGAGGAGAAATTTCCCTTCTCACACAAGTATTTTTCTCATAATATGAGGGGTTACATGCTTTAAGAGATAATTATAAGTTTCGACATCCATCCGCAAATAATTTCGCCAGTTCGCAACGAAATTATTTTTTTATTACCGTTTCTCTGTTTGCCGAGGCGCCAACTGCCCGCAATTTTTCAATTAGAGCATTGTATGCTGCTGTCTTTTTGTCTCGGTCACTATATTCTTTACTTTTAATCTTCCACAAACATGGGTGGTTTCTGTATATTTCAATGAATTCACTTACAAACTCTCGAGAACACTGACGAGTATCAGCCATTTTAATGCCCTGTGCACACAAATACAAACACTAGACTGAGCAAACAGCTGTTTCGAGCCAGATTTGCGACGATCTCCTGTCCACACGCTCCAACTTGTCTGCGCAGATGTGGTTTGAACCGACAGATTTGAGAGGTTTCGCTCAAACCTCCAACTCCAACTTCCAGGTTTGCACACACCTCAGGTTGGTGCAAATCTTCTGTTCACACGCAACGATCTGTCTGCGCAGATGTGATGTGCGCAGACATTTGCGCAGATAGATCGTTGCGTGTGGACGGGCCTTAAGTGTTATGCACAAACATATTATAGTCTCTCGCATATGTCGCGCGAAATGACTGCAACATGAAAATTACAGGCTAATACATAGATTGTTGAGAGACAATCAGTAGCACAAGATACGTCTTTTGTTTTTTCGATAACATTCCTCCGTGAGTGGCGCGTGGCCATAAATGGATGAAATGAAATGAAACGAGCGTATGGCGTTGTTGGCCGGGAGACCCCATCCGGGGAAGTTCGGCCGCCAAATGCAAGTCTTACTTCATTTGACGCCACATAGGGCGACTTGCGTGTCGGTGATGAGGATGAAAGGATGATGAGGACAACACAACACCCAGTCCACGAGCGGAGAAAGTCTCCAACCTAGTCGGGAATCGAACCCGGGTATACTTGCAAAAGGAGGCAATCATGTTACCACCCAGCTAAGCAGGCGGACCCCATAAATGGAGGAACTGATTTCTTAATAGGTGGATTAAATTTACATCTACATCTATAGGCACGCTTCACAAACCATTGTATGGTTCATGGTGAAGAGTGACATGTACCATTACTAGTCATTTCCTTTCCTATTCCACTCGCAAACAGAGCGAGGGAAAGAAAAACTTTGTATATGCCTCCATATGAACGCTAATTCATCGCGACATAACGGAGCTCAACCCCATTGAAACAGGAGAGTGTTTGATGTCCTGGAGCCGCGCGGTGTGACCGCGGGGGTTGAGGCGCCATGTCACGGATCGCGCGGCCCCTAACACGGGAGGTTCGAGTCCTCCGTCGAGCATGGGTGTGTGTTATTCTTAGCATAATTTAGATTTAGTTTAAGTAGTGTGTGAGTCTAGGGACCGATGACCTCAGTAGTTTGGTCCCTTAGGATTTCACACACATTTGAACATTTGATGTCCTGGAGGAGCAGTTTGGGGACCGCATTCTGGCTCTGGGGTACCGAGAGACCACTGGCATGGGCCTCAGTTAGCCGCCATATTTTCCGGATCTGAACACATGTGACTCTTTTTTGTGGGGCTGTATTGAAGACAAGGTCTACAGCGATAACCCCAAAACCATTGCCGAGCTGGAAACAGCCATTCAGGAGGTCATCGGGAGCATCGATGTTTCGACACTTTAGCGGGTCATGCAGAATTTCGCTATTCGTCTGCGCCACATCATCGACAATGACGGCAGGCATATCGAGCATGTCCTAACCTAATTTTGAATATCTGTAGTGACGTTTACATGTTAAATAATGTGTGCGCATGCCGTAATTTGTAACGAATTTACGGTTTTTTATATAGTTCAATAATTGTCACCTTGTACCTGGCAAGTGTTACCTGAGTGCAGGAAAAACATTAACCGTGATGCAAAGGAACTCTCCTGATCAATTTACTAACTTATTCAATCAATTTTATATCAATTACGTGCCGCCAGTTGGGTGGAGGCGAGATTGCCACAGACATGATTCACGAGCTAGTACCATAACCAGGCGTTTTTCGTTGCGACGAGATCTTTAACGAAATTTTATCAGGGAGAAACGACCATCGTAATAAAATCGGCTTTTTTACCAAATTTATAAACTAATACATAGTATTATCCTGATGTTTACAACTCCTCTGTGGTTGTGTTTCTTTACCTTAAGATACTTTGTAGGTGGCGAGAGCTCGAAAGTGAGGAGGCATCCAGTGACAGAGGTAGAACATGATCTTAGCACTTCATCACGAGTCAAAAAGAATTTAGTGTTCTAATCCTGTGATCTAAGATGCAACAGATATTAAGCTGATATGAACATATTTTTTTACCAAATGAGAGAATAGTTAGAGGAAATATAGCCTCTGCCACTCCCTTGTTTCACAGATTTTTACACTTAGAATCAATAAGTAACGCCACTATTGCGACGTGAAAACGCATGTACGCTCCGATTACTTCTGTTTTCGCAAATAACACTCATAGAAGGGAGGAATCTACATTTTGCATAAGATATTCGAGGAGTATGGACAACAATATCGCCGTCTCGTGCTCGGTGAAGTGGATTTTTTAAACTGGGGTGTATATGTCGCAGGTGGTAATGCAGTTAGAAATCTACCTCCAAGCTGTGCCTGCTTGTTGCAGTGCGCTAGGAATTAGCGACGCCAGGCTGCGGACACCAGCAGGCTTCCTAACGAGGACTCGGCCGACCGGAAGCCAGGACTTATCTGTCGCGACCTGCGAGTACAAAGAAAGGCTCTCGCTGGTCGGCTCTTCAAGTACACAATACACTCAGTAGGTGGCGCTGGACTAGCCTTGCGGTGACTGGGTAGTATTGTGAT
The DNA here is from genome assembly GCF_023864345.2 of Schistocerca serialis cubense. NCBI lineage: Eukaryota > Metazoa > Arthropoda > Insecta > Orthoptera > Acrididae > Schistocerca > Schistocerca serialis. Next base: position 344,210,670 of record NC_064646.1, read on the forward strand.
GCCATGTTCAAGTAAGGTAATGAGCACTACACTGTGGTATGATGTATTTCCGACCTTTGTAAGCTAGGACGCTACATGTGAATTTGCTTTCAATTCACCAATGCTGTTGCTATGCTGCTCCTGTGTATAGGGACCAAATGATTTATAGCAGCACCTACGACAGTGGGCCTTATGTGCCTCCAAAAAATAGCTTTTCACCTGTATTTGTAGATAGACAGGAGGTTTTCCCCTGCATTTCTGTGATTGTTTGCTGTCCTATTATTGCTATTCGTCTTTCGCACTAGGACTATTGGCCCTACTGACAGGAGCAATTTTCTAGTGCTAGACTAATGGCGAAAATAGTGTCTCTACATGCAGCAGCTATTTACGAGATTGGATACAGCTACCCTCTAGCGCTTGATCAATAGCAACTACCCCTCCTCAGCTCCCGTGTTTCACAGCCAGAGGAAAAAAATTTAATTTTCCCACTGATTTTTTAAATATCCTATCAATTTTTGAAGTTCCTGCCAATAGGAGGAGGGAAGAGTTAGACTGCACCAAAATTCTGGGTCGGTTGTCTTGCATTGTGACGTCACACACTGTGTCCGTAATCCAGAAATGATGAGATAAAGAGTGTACCCTACATCCTTCCACACCAGCAATTTGCAAGTTGAACTTTTATAAATAATGAATACATTATTATTATTATTATTATTATGTTTTATAGAAAGCAATGTAATTAGTTTTCGAATTTAACACAAAAATTTGAATTTACCACGAAAATTTAAATTTCCCACTGTTTTTGAATTTCCCACCGTTTTTCAATTCCCCACCAATAAGAGGTGGCAAGGGGACAGGGTATGGATTGGGGATTATCCAGAGGAGAAGGGAGTAGTTAATTAATCAATGAATTAAATTGTCAATTAATCTGATATCAGAGTGTTGCAGAATCGGCGAGGGGGATGGGATAGTGGGCAAGGGGGGTGATGAGGGAAAGGCTGGGGAGGTCTAAGGATTTCCCAGAGGGGTAGGGCGTACTTAATTGATTAATTTAATTAATTAATTTGAATCAAAGTTGTGACATTGTCATATATGCACCAAAGGGTGGTGGCAAGGGTGAGGGAAGCGTTTGCCATCTTGAATAAATTAAACGTGACTCCATATTGGCTTTGCTGTAATACTTGCGTACCTAATAAATGTAAAATCCCTTCCATCTCTTCTCGATTCCTGCAACCATGGCTAGTGTATACCTCCTCCAATGTCATGTGGCCATGATGTCTGAAACTCTTTCCCACTGAGCATCCTTCTATCTATATTCGCCTCTGTATCTCACATGTGTGCTCTATCACACCTATAACTGTGGACAACACATAGGTTGTCTGCTGGAAAACAAAATTCACATATGTGATAAATGTAGAATCCCAGCCATAGGATATAACAAATCCAGGAATTGTATGGAACCGCACATGCGCTTCCTGTATTCATAGCTATCTGCCTGACGATGGAATGATGCCCTGTGAAGCTGTGCATGGTGTCCTACCTGCCTCAGCTCACAACATGTAAGTTCTACAACACAGTGAGGTCGTTAAATTGATATGCTATCATGGCTTAGTACATGGAGTTTCAACACCATATCCTCTTGATTTCCGCAATTGTCTCTAGTCTGTAGCTGGTGATGTGGAGGCTGCCAGTATCCCAGCCTTTGAAAAAAGGCAAACCTGTACAAAGCAGATCTCACAGGGACCAGTTCATCTTGGTAGCTCTCAGTAGGTCAGTTACTCCTAGAAAGCTGCAGTGTTTACATTGGGGAAGGTGAGTAATTGTATATTATAATCATTTATCTGCCAGATGGGGTATTGTCTATCCACACTTCACCGATTACATAAATATTTATCTGGGACATTGCTTTTAATGTTTCAGCAACTGATGGATGCTTTGAGGGGTGTTATTAAAGGACCTAGTGTTGGAGGAATGGGTCAATGTCCAACTTCAGGGTGAAGAGAGTGATTAAAGTAATTTCAGGAGTGAAGGGGGGAGAACTGCGGCGCCTGACTTTGAAAACGACCACAACCCCAAATCCAAACAAAGTTTATCTGACCATGAAGAGGGTACTTCTCAACTGATACCTGACACTGGTATATTGCCTTCAACCAGGGCTATTCTCAGCCCTCCAGTCATCATGTCCCTTCCAAGTGAAGATCGTGAATAACCTACGCTTTAAAAAGCAAAAGCCCGCATCTCGTGGTCATGCGGTAGCGTTCTCGCTTCCCACGCCCGGGTTCCCGGGTTCGATTCCCGGCGGGGTCAGGGATTTTCTCTGCCTCGTGATGGCTGGGTGTTGTGTGATGTCCTTAGGTTAGTTAGGTTTAAGTAGTTCTAAGTTCTAGGGGACTGATGACCATTGATGTTAAGTCCCATAGTGCTCAGAGCCATAAAAAGCAAAAGGTCGTCCAAGAGCTACTTTGGGAAGAATAGATTCAAATGGTCCCACCTACGAATATTCGCACCAGAGTTCATAACATAATAATGATAGATTCAAATGGTCCCACCTACGAATATTCGCACCAGAGTTCATAACATAATAATGCATCTTCCAGTGACCATGGGGCCTGCAAGGAAGCTTTGGCAGCATAGTACACCTAAATCAGCGTGGGAACTGAAAAAAATGGTGGAAGATGTCCAACTTAGAACAAATGAAAAGCGTTCATCTATCAGAGAGAAGCTTCCTGAAGAAAACAGAGCTGACTAAAGAGATGTGACCATTGAAGAACTGAAGACTTTTTATGGCTTTTTGATGTTTTCCGCTACGTTTAATCTAATAATGAAGACGTAGATGTTCTATTCTCCACGGATGGGACAAAAATTGACATCTTTCAGAGTCTAGCGTCACTGAGTCTGTCCTTCAGTTTGACACTGAATCTGTCCTTCAGTTTGAAAACGCAGGTGATAAAGAGGAAAGGAAAAAGACTGACCCATCACCTCCAGTTGCCTGGTTATTCGAGAGTTTCATAAGAAAAACTGCCAGAACTGTTATTCACTCGTAGAGTATGCTTGCATTGAAGACACGCTGGTGAGAGTCAGAGACAAGTGTTGGTTTAAAACGTATACACCCAACAAAGCTCGTAAGTGTGGGTTGAATATTATGGTCCGAAATGACACTAAGATGCTTTATTTCCTCAATAGGTATATTTACCCGGGGAAAGATAGCCATGGACTCTCTCGACAGATGAGAAAAAACTTACAAAGTCAATTCAGGCTGTTCTACGTACGACGTTCAAAAACCATTTTTGCTACAAACCGGAATGTGACAACTGATAATTGGTTTTCTACGATCGACGTGATGAACGAGTTAATGAAGAATGGCCTCACCTTCATGGAAACTCTACGCAAAAATAAAAGGGAGGTATCAACAGCTTTCCTCCTAGCATGAGGCAGAAAAGAAATGTACATCTTTTACAGTTTTGCTGAAGGTGTCGCTCTGGTATCATTTGTACCAAAGAGAAATAAAGCAGTCCTGCTAGTATCATCGCTGCACCCTAGCGAGAATACAGATGCATTTGCCAACAAGCCAGAGATTGCATAACACTAAGGGAGACGTTGATGCCCTTGGCTAAAAGTGTGCCGTGTACTTACGTGCCACTGGACCAACTGGTGACTAATTGCTATCTTCTTTATCGTGGTCGGGATCAGCATGGTCAAGAGGTTCTCAGCTTTCCCAGCCAAACCGATGCAAAGCAGAATTATGTATGTGAAGTCCCTTGCCATGGAACTGGTGGAGATAGCCTTTTGAATGAGACTTCAGAGTACCCACATATCACGTGAGGTGTGGCTGACAATAAGCTGTACCTTGAAAGAACCTTTACATGTGATTGAGGCAAGTTAATGAGATGTGGAATATGTCCAAGGCGAAGTGATCGTAAAACATAAGTCCTTAATACTTACTGTGTGTCCATCTCCGCTCAGTTTACAGTTCATACTTGTGAAAACTGCTGTGAATGAGGTAGTGTGGAAACTGAGTTGACATTATAGCTATATAACCATAGACATGTATGTAACAGATTAACACTTCTTAAAATGAGATTAACACTTCGTTAGTCAGATACTGATGCTCAGTCATAGCACATTATTACAATTAGTCTTTATCAAACGATTATTGTTGGAAGAATGGTTTTCTTAGATTAATTTTTATTTCAACTTACTTCCCGTTTTCATAAGTAAGAGTGCTTCCTGTTAGATGTTTTTGTATTAATCTAAAGTAAAATGAATAAAACTACTGTTATGTACCACTAAAACACAAATTTATTTTATTCCAGTACATTTACACTGTTTTCTGTGTTGGTGCGTGTGCAGTACCCATGTCACCAGTTACGTAACTAAGATAGTACCTCAGCAGTTATGGACTAATGTATGCCTCCTCTGACGTCCTGCAATCATGCTCTCTGAGCGACAGTGACTACTGTCTGAGAAGTCAAGTGTCTCTGTGTGGTGTGTGTATGTCAACTGTCTAATTGGATGGGGGGGTGGGGAAGGGGGAGGGGGGAGGGAAGGCGAAGAAACATAAAGGCCTCAGCATACATATTCATCGGCTCCAAGTAACTGCGTGAAATCTTCCTTCTCATAAGAGATTCCCTGCTCGTTGTAACGGTCCATAATTCATGTTGCTGACATGAAGTGTGAACCTGCCCCATGCAGATAACTCTTAGAAGACCATCGCCCAGTCTCCTCACCCATGTGTGGTGACAGAGATACTTGCTTGCATACACTACGAAGCAGTCACTGAACGCAGTATGAAAGCGACCTTAAAATTTCTAAAATTATTTTTATTACACAGCTCAAGTATGTTGCTGGCCGCGGTTGTGAGCTGCTGGAGTTGCCCATACGATCTTATTAACAAACATACGCAGATCTTTTGTGTTAAAAAATGCATTATGTAATAACAAATATGTTTCTACAAGTACTCATTATAATAAAATAAGAGATTCCCTGCTCGTTGTAACGGTCCATAATTCATGTTGCTGACATGAAGTGTGAACCTGCCCCATGCAGATAACTCTTAGAAGACCATCGCCCAGTCTCCTCATCCATGTGTGGTGACAGAGATACTTGCTTGCATACACTACGAAGCAGTCACTGAACGCAGTATGAAAGCGACCTTAAAATTTCTAAAATTATTTTTATTACACAGCTCAAGTATGTTGCTGGCCGCGGTTGTGAGCTGCTGGAGTTGCCCATACGATCTTATTAACAAACATACGCAGATCTTTTGTGTTAAAAAATGCATTATGTAATAACAAATATGTTTCTACAAGTACTCATTATAATAAAATAAGAGATTCCCTGCTCGTTGTAACGGTCCATAATTCATGTTGCTGACATGAAGTGTGAACCTGCCCCATGCAGATAACTCTTAGAAGACCATCGCCCAGTCTCCTCATCCATGTGTGGTGACAGAGATACTTGCTTGCATACACTACGAAGCAGTCACTGAACGCAGTATGAAAGCGACCTTAAAATTTCTAAAATTATTTTTATTACACAGCTCAAGTATGTTGCTGGCCGCGGTTGTGAGCTGCTGGTGTTGCCCATACGATCTTATTAACAAACATACGCAGATCTTTTGTGTTAAAAAATGCATTATGTAATAACAAATATGTTTCTACAAGTACTCATTATAATAAAATCGTTAGATTGAAAGAGTTGAACGCTAACATTTATCGTGAATTCTCCTTTCCTGCTTCCCAAACAACGTTAGAACTCCGACTATGTCTCGTGCACAGCAGCGTCGTTGGAGATCAGTCACAAATGGGCTGATATAAGATTCAGGTTTCGTATATGCGTGAAAATAAGTCACTACGCTTTCAACTACCTAGTTTCAACTACTTTTCAAGGTCATACAACTCTATACATTCCATACGTGTAGATAATGGTGAACAGACTTTTAGGATTTTGGTAGGGCAGTGAATAAGAAAGCAAAAGATATTTTCGTACAAAAAATTTATCAAACCTTTCCTATATGTTTACACACAGAAAATAATTCTATTTTTATTTGATCTACTTTCAATAACATATGCTTAATTTTAACTCATAATTTAAATACACATCTGAGTCAGCTATTTCTTTCTCAAGCCAGTAATTTGACAAACAAAAACAAGGAATATTCTCGAATTCTAGTATATACGTAATATTCTTCCTCTACAATATTTGTTTTATGGTTTTAAGAATTAGCTCCATTCTTTCCTGCATATGTTTTAGGTGAGAGCATTCAGGCATTTTAATTTTACGTTTTATCTCCTGCAAAACACTATCGTCTTTCTGCCTTCATTTCTTCCTGGGTGCACTCTGGCAATTCCTCTACTTCACATTCATGCGGAATTTCTTAGAAATTCAAGTTTACAATTTTTGTAAAAGAGTGTGCGTTAAATGTTATTATTCCACTTGTTTTAAATTCCACAAATTTCTCTTCTGTTGCTAGGTGAATAACACCCAATCCACCATAGTTAGATCGAAGGCGAGTACACCGTTCGCTTGTTACACATTTTTGCGAGCTTCAAACAGGTACAACTTATTTTCAGTTATCTGGGTTGTTACTATTTTATTTTTGTAATTTCTTGCGTGTTTGAGTGCCTACTAGACACAACCGTTTATTTTAATAACAGTGTAGTGTACAGTATCGCCGTTGCTATCGACCCTCGTATCGTACAGGCTTTTGTTTGTTTGGTTAGAACAGCTCAGTGTCGGTTAGACCGTCAGTGAGAGAGCACTTCGATTTCCTGCTGCTAATAAGGCGAGTACACCGTTCGCTTGTAGGGTAAACATAGTCATGTGTAGGGACTGTGGTTGTTGTGAGCGGACGCAAGGAGAATTGGCCACTCTTCGGGGGCAGGTGGAGGCTTTGTCTGTTAGGCTCATCGAGCTCGAGGCGCAGGCGTCGGCTCGTAGTGGCGTTGGGGCAACTGTGGTGAGACCTATGCCTACTTCGGTGGCCTTGGAATCGCATGGAACCCCTGATGTCGCTGCGTCTTCCGGCAGTGAGCATCTTACCGGTCAGCCATCACTCCAGGGTGAATGGCGGACAGTGGTGGGCTCGCGCGTGCCTGGCCGAAAGGCGAAGGTGGGATCTGGCCGCGTGGCAGCTGCCTTACCCCTTTCCAACAGGTACGGGGTGCTTCCTAGTGGTGATGACATCGTTTCCGAGCCACCACAGGATGCCTCGCCTGTTGGGCCAGTGGCCGATTCTCCGGCAAGGTCCCGACAGTCACAGAGGGCGGGCCTATTAGTTATAGGGAGCTCCAACGTTAGGCGGGTTATGGAGCCCCTTAGGAAAATAGCGGGTAGGTCGGGGAAGAATGCCAGTGTGCACTCGGTGTGCTTGCCAGGGGGTCTCGTCCGTAATGTGGAGGAGGCCCTTCCGGCAGCTATTGAACGCACTGGGTGTGACCGGCTGCAGATAGTAGCACATGTCGGAACGAATGACGCCTGCCGCTTGGGTTCTGAGGCCATCCTTGGTTCCTTCCGGCGGCTGGCTGATTTGGTGAAGACAACCAGCATCGCACGCGGAGTGCAAGCTGAGCTTAATATCTGCAGCATAGTGCCCAGAGTCGATCGCGGTCCTCTGGTTTGGAGCCGTGTGGAGGGTCTAAACCAGAGGCTCAGACGACTCTGCGACTATAATGGTTGCAAATTCATCGACCTCCGTTATTGGGTGGAGAACTGTAGGGCCCCCCTAGACAGGTCAGGCGTGCACTACACGCCGGAAGCAGCTACTAGGGTAGCAGAGTACGTGTGGCGTGCACACGGGGGTTTTTTAGGTTAGAGGGACCCCCCCTTGGGCGAAACGATAAAATACCTGACGGCTTACCAGAGAGGACATTATCATCGTTGATAAAGAACGTCCGTCCTCAGAGACCAAAAACAGGAAAAGTCAACGTAATATTGGTAAACTGCAGGAGTGTCCAGGGCAAGGTTCCTGAATTAGTATCTCTTATTGAAGGAAATAGTGCGCATATAGTATTAGGAACGGAAAGTTGGTTAAAACCGGAAGTGAACAGTAACGAAATCCTAGACACAGAATGGAATATATACCGCAAGGATAGGATAAACGCCAATGGTGGAGGAGTATTTATAGCAGTAAAGAATTCAATAATATCCAGTGAAGTTATTAGCGAATGCGAATGTGAAATAATCTGGGTTAAGTTAAGTATCAAAGGTGGGTCAGATATGATAGTCGGATGCTTCTATAGACCACCTGCATCAGCAACCGTAGTAGTTGAGCGCCTCAGAGAGAACCTGCAGAACGTCGTGAAGAAGTTTCGTGATCATACTATTGTAATAGGGGGAGACTTCAATCTACCAGGTATAGAATGGGATAGTCACACAATCAGAACTGGAGCCAGGGACAGAGACTCTTGTGACATTATCCTGACTGCCTTGTCCGAGAATTACTTCGAGCAGATAGTTAGAGAACCAACTCGTGAAGCTAACGTTTTAGACCTCATAGCAACAAATAGACCGGAACTTTTCGACTCCGTGAATGTAGAAGAGGGTATCAGTGATCATAAGTCAGTGGTTGCATCAATGACTACAAGTGTAATAAGAAATGCCAAGAAAGGAAGGAAAATATATTTGCTTAACAAGAGTGATAGGGCACAAATCGCAGAATATCTGAGTGACCACCATCAAACGTTCATTTCTGAGGAAGAGGATGTGGAACAAAAATGGAAAAAATTCAGAAACATCGTCCAGTACGCCTTAGATAAGTTCGTACCGACTAAGGTCCAAAGCGAGGGGAAAGATCCACCGTGGTATAACAATCATGTACGAAAGGTACTACGGAAACAAAGAAAGCTTCATCATAGGTTTAAGAGTAGTCGAATCATAGCTGATAAGGAAAAGCTGAACGAAGCGAAAAAGAGCGTAAAGAGAGCAATGAGAGAAGCATTCAACGAATTCGAACATAAAACATTGGCAAACAATCTAAACAAGAACCCTAAAAAGTTTTGGTCATATGTAAAATCGGTAAGCGGATCTAAATCTCCTATTCAGTCACTCGTTGACCACGATGGCACCGAAACAGAGGACGACCGAAGAAAGGCAGAAATACTGAATTCAGTGTTCCGAAACTGTTTCACTGCGGAAAATCGTAACACGGTCCCTGACTTCAGCCGTCGCACGGACGCCAAAATGGAAAATATTGAAATAAACGATATCGGAATTGAAAAACAACTGCTATCACTTAGTAGCGGAAAAGCATCCGGACCAGACGAGATACCCTTAAGATTCTACAGTGATTATGCTAAAGAACTTGCCCCCTTTCTATCAGCAATTTATCGTAGATCGCTGGAAGAACGTAAAGTACCTAGCGACTGGAAGAAAGCGCAGGTCGTTCCCATTTTCAAGAAGGGTCATAAATCAGATGCGAATAATTATAGGCCTATTTCGCTTACGTCAATCTGTTGTAGAATAATGGAACATGTTTTGTGTTCTCGTATTATGACGTTCTTAGATAATACAAATCTCCTTCATCATAACCAACATGGATTCCGCAAACAGAGATCATGTGAAACTCAGCTCGCCCTATTTGCCCAAGAAATTCACAGTGCCGTAGACACTGGCGAGCAGATTGATGCCGTATTCCTGGACTTCAGGAAGGCATTTGATACGGTTCCGCACTTACGTTTAGTGAAAAAAATACGAGCTTACGGAATATCGGACCAGGTTTGTGATTGGATTCAGGATTTCCTAGAAGAAAGAACACAACATGTCATTCTTAACGGTTCAAAATCTGCAGATGTAGAGGTAATTTCGGGAGTACCGCAGGGAAGCGTGATAGGACCTTTATTGTTTACAATATACATAAATGACTTAGTTGACAACATCGGTAGCTCCGTGAGGCTATTTGCTACAAGAAAGTAGCAACATCAGAAGACTCGTACGTACTCCAGGAGGACCTGCAGAGGATTAATGCATGGTGCGACAGCTGGCAGCTTTCCCTAAACGTAGATAAATGTAATATAATGCGCATACATAGGGGCAGAAATCCATTCCAGTACGATTATGCCATAGGTGGTAAATCATTGAAAGCGGTAACGACCGTAAAATACTTAGGAGTTACTATCCGGAGCGATCTGAAGTGGAATGATCACATAAAACAAATAGTGGGAAAAGCAGGCGCCAGGTTGAGATTCATAGGAAGAATTCTAAGAAAATGTGACTCATCGACGAAAGAAGTAGCTTACAAAACGCTTGTTCGTCCGATTCTTGAGTATTGCTCATCAGTATGGGACGCTTACCAGGTTGGATTAATAGAAGATCCAGCGAAAAGCAGCGCGATTCGTCATGGGGACATTTAGTCAGCGCGAGAGCGTTACGGAGATGCTGAACAAGCTCCAGTGGCGGACACTTCAAGAAAGGCGTTACGCAATACGGAGAGGTTTATTATCGAAATTACGAGAGAGCACATTCCGGGAAGAGATGGGCAACATATTACTACCGCCCACATATATCTCGCGTAATGATCACAACGAAAAGATCCGAGAAATTAGAGCAAATACGGAGACTTACAAGCAGTCGTTCTTCCCACGCACAATTCGTGAATGGAACAGGGAAGGGGGGATCAGATAGTGGTACAATAAGTACCCTCCGCCACACACCGTAAGGTGGCTCGCGGAGTATAGATGTAGATGTAGATGTAGATGTAGATGTAGAATATAACAATTCCTTTTAAGCAGAGCCAAATGAGAATGAAAGTTAACAAAAAAATGTTAATCCTTTAACGTAGAAAATTCTCAATTCCACTGATTTCGACTAGACTCCGATATGTGACCATTTCCATAGCTGTTAACTGCAAATGAAGGTGTTTTATATTCCCCAGTCATATCATATTTCGCCATACACTGTGTTTAACCCCCAATGTAAACCTTGCTTGCACATCTCCAATAGCTTCTTCGTTTTCAAACTGCAGTTTATATTCGTCCTTTGTGGCAGTTGTCTTCGCCATATACTCCAGTTTTCTTTTCTGATTTTGATCTCTTCCATTTTCAGTATTTTTTACTTACACACAACAAATTGACTGCATTTAAAGGCATAATTTCTTTAATAGTGAATGGCTTAAGTCTGTGCAATATATTTATTATTTTTCTTAGGACTTGTGGAACAACATTTTTTGTGGGTTATAGCCGTAGTTCTGTGATATCGTTATCTGAAGATATTGTGGAGAAAAAAATGTTGTGGCATGAGAGAAATATGTTTATCCAGCTTTAATACAGTATTTCTGTGCTGTATATGTTTGACGATCTTCAAAATAGGAATCTCCTGTTCAGTTTTGTGTCACTTAGAATGTCTCATTCCGCCAGCGATCTATGATATGACTGTTCTCATAAGGGCAGTAACGTCTTTTGTGCGCAATATTTTTGAAACTTATAGGTATTTCACCAGATCAATTTACACTTCCTCAGTTATACGATTTTAATTGTTAGTATCCATGATCTCTTGCCTCATTATCCATCATTTTGGTGTTCCTGCGAAAATTGACATTCTTTGTTTTGGCACCAGCGTAGCGAATGATTGAATGAATCTAATTACTGACTTTACTTTCGAATTCGTTGAATGCTTCACATGTGATATCTCTGTATTCATTTTGGCTTTGTCCAATTTTTTTGTCAACAACGATTTGGGTACCCTTCAATATGTGGTAATTTTTGCTTTTGGAACAATATTCTAACATGACTGTTGAACAATGCTGGATCAATCCTATAGCACAAAGATGTGATCAAAACATACCTCCCTAACCCGTGTTAGATCAAGGATTGCTTGAAATTGTGGATGCAGGAGAACGTCTCCAATTGTGATTTTTATGTCGCAAAAACTTCAACAACAATCATTTGCAATGCCTACATCAACAAACACAACAAAGTGTTAAAATCTTACAAGACGAATCTGCCAGTCCATCTGGCACCTCAGAAGATTGTTTTCTCAAAAAGAATGGCTCTATATCAAACGAATTATAATTTAAAAAGCTGTCATTTTCTTTTATATATGTTTAGAAATAAAACTGTATTTTCTTTACATTATGAGTGAGGTAGTTTGTAGAAGATGGAGAAAAATTGTGTTGTTATTGTACTTAGTAAATAAAAATAGATCGTTTTATAGGCCTCCATTAATTGTTGAATACTTTTTAATATGTTAACAGACGTGCTCTCATTGCCATGTATCTTTGCACGGGAATGTTTCCGCTGTTGGCTGTTCTCTCTGTTTCAGATCAAGTGAAATAAACTTCCTTCAAGAATAGTTGCGAAGGATATAGTGTTGACACATGCTTGTGTGTTTATACTTTTCAGCAGTGATATACAATGTGGTCATGTGTTTACATCTTTTCAGAAATGTGAGATAACAAACTTTCATGTTCTAATTGTATCATTGATTATACTTCTCATGCACATTGTAATCTCTTTGTAGACTAAGGATATTCGGGTTTCTTCCCAAATCTTGTAGTGAGCGAGGTGTCTAAGTAATAATAATGCAGTGTACTTGTTCAGAGGAGTGAGATTCGTACCCCCATTTAGAAAACCTGACTTGGATTTTCCATGGTTTTCCCAAGTTGCCATGGCGAAGGCTCCAATGGTTCCATTGATGCCATGGCCTCTCCTCACCTAATGCTGTCCTACTTTGTGTATCTTTTATGTATGTGTACATCTTTTCTGTAATGGTGTCTAACATGTCTGATACTGTTCCGCTGATGGTCTAACAATGAATGAATAAATAGACACATAATAATTATCCAATATCAAAGTGTCACTTCACCAATACTGCATCTTTGATGTATCGAGTGTTTCAACAGAGTTAAATAAGCAACTCAAGTATTGGAAATTTGTTTTTGTCATTCGGAAATGGTTTACGAACGAGGTACGGTCTTCAGTTGTTAATTCTTTATATAAACGCATTTGTAGCCCTCATTCTACTCCTGCGCAAAATCCATTTTCGTATCCGACATTTGCGTTTTGTTTTCCCTGTATTCAACTCTTGGCTCAGTTCTATTGGCACAGTCTGTGCAACCGCACATTTGTCCCGAATCAACAATTGGCGCTGAGGCTGACGACATACTGAGGGGCTGTGCAACTATGTAGAACTTGTGGCGTCCAGTATGAAAGTAAAAAGCGTGCCGCTGCAATGTCACGAGCAGTGGTATCACATTAGTTGCGTCTGTGAGCCTGGTTATATTGGAATCCATATTTCTTGGCCGGTGTCGATTCAAACTTGACAGAAGCTCACGTGAAAGCATTCCACAATGTGTTTCAAATTGAGGCATACACACAGGCTGTCAACGAAACGGAACTGGACGGGTCAGAAAGGTACGTAAACGTCAGAGTTTATCAATAAGAAAGTTTTAACATTGACGGTGCTGGGTTTGGAATGGTGTCGTCGTTTGCTATCATCGAAAGTTAACGTATTTTCGTCGCACACTCATTTTTCAGTACCTGATTTCATGTTTTTGCATCTTCATAGTTATTATTTTGTTCTGTTTTTGTAATGCAATTCATGATGACACAGCTGTTTTTCCCTGAGTTTTTTGCCACAAGAGGGCCAGGAATCTAAAAGTGAAAAATTATTTAGCTTTTAAAATGGTCCAAGAAAAGTATACATCTTGCATAAACAATAACATTTACTACCTGAACAGTTCTCATCACGAAACCATTTTTTAATATGAAATGATGAAGTGAACTCAATTGAGGGAGAAAATCTTAGTTTTTTATGTTATTCGGTAATTAGAACGAAAAAAATAGACCAGATACAGCAAAAGTGCTATATGTACTGCCTTATAAACATTGTCTGATGTGTCAACATATATAGCGAAGAAATAAATTTTAGCATTTGAAATATTTCGACGATACTAGATTTCCATACAAACTTGATTAAGAACATTCATTATGAAGTTTGCTTTGATCATCAACGAAAAATAATTTTATAGCGAGATCATCTGCTAGAACTACATTGACATCTAATGTGGACTGGCCTTAATACTTTATACTTTTAATTTCCTTTGTAGAACTCCTATTTGCTCGGTTTGTACAGTTTTTTGTGTAACTTGGAGTTAGTCTGTGCGTGCAATACTTGTTTTCTATTTTTTTTTATCAGCTCTTTTTTTCCTAACATCCAGTGACATAGGTTTAGACTTTAAAGGTGGATTTTTATAGTTATTTATTCACGGTACTGTTTATGCGCCTGGCTAGAACTTCTAAGAACATGTTCCATTTATGGTTGATCTCAGTTGTAGCAATTACGGACTCCCAAGATTTATGCCTTAAATTATGTCTTAGCACACCAGTGTTTTCAGGAAGTATTATGTTGTGCTCATATATTTTCTTGATTTCAACTTGCTGTTACATTTTAGCAATAATGTCTGACCAAATGATCTGAGAGGTTTCCATTTATAGTGTCTGCTGAGATTATATGATTATAATTCGTTATGATATTATGTATTAAATTGTTGTGTGTGTTAACTATTCTGGTGGGTGTTCGTCTGAGCAGATCTTTGTCCCCCATAAGATGGAATACAGTCTGTGAAACTTTCGGTTTCCTTACAGTCAGATAAAGTGTTGATGCTTAGATTTTCATCAAGTGATTTTAGTAAATTATAAAAAGTACATATATATATATAAATTGAAGAGCATCACTGCTGTCAGCTGCAGTGGGACATTATGTGGAAGTGAAAATACGAACTGGACCAGGACTCGAGCCCAGTACTTCCTGCTTACTAGGCTGGTACGTTAATCACTGATCATACGGCACACAGCATTATCGCAACTGCATGGACTATCTCGGCATGCCTCATGGCCAATCCAAATTCCCACCGAACGCCGCCTATCTACAGGATTCGTGCCAGTATATGTTCAGTTGCGATAACGCTGTGTCCTGTATGCTGCAGTGGTTAACACACTTACCTAATAAGCAGGAGATCCCAGATTCGAATTCCGAACTGGTACACATCTCGGTCCGCGCCCACCAAACCCGCTCTTGGGGGTTTCATCTACGGTCTGGGGTACCAAGCGTTCCCCCTGCAGTCCGCGCCCGCTCACCACGACCTGTTGGAGCGTTGCCGCTCTGTTTTTCGTCCGCTGCGGCTCTGGATGTTCCCTCTGCGGTCTGCGCCCACCAGCTCTCGCTCTCGCTCTGTACCTAACGAACCTGCCCTGGTTCGTTGTGGATGCAGGCTAAGCACTTGGTGCTACTCCTGCTAGTACTTTGGGTTAGGGATTTTTATGCCTGTCTTCATGGTCTGTCCATGCTGGACGCTCTTGGCGTCCTGAGTGTGTTCCTGTGAGTTACTCACGTAACAGGTCAGGCCAACGTGTTGTTGGCCTGTGGTGTATTTGTTGGCCCAGGTCCTTTATGAGCCGGTTTTGCGAGGTTTCGGCCTTCGCATAGAACAGCCTGGCTGACTGTTGGAATCTATTTTTAAGGAGCGGAATGCCTGTTTGCTCGTGTAGTTGAGCCGTGGAGTACCGCCTTGGTAGGCGCAGAGCAAGCTTCAGCGCTCGATTCTGCACCCTCTGTAGTGCACCAATGTGTACATCAGCTGCATTTCCCCACACCACTGCCGCGTACTCCAGCACTGGTCTTATAAGTACCAGGTAGAGTGTAATGCCATGGTGTGGGGGAAGGGTCGATGTGGGGTTTAACAGAAGGTACAGGACTCTTAGTCGTCCTATAGCTCTGTCCCGGAATTCCTGGACATGTGGTCGCCAAGTGAGCCTTTGATCGAGGGTGACCCCGAGGTATTTTCCGGTCTTGCTCCATGGGATGGGGCCTCCCATAATGCTGACCAGTTGGAGATCGGGTGGCAGTGCTCTTCTCGTGAAGATCACTGCCTGGCTCTTTGCTGCATTGTACTTGAGCCGCCACTTTGCCGTTCGGCTCTGCTGGGATAGTATGGGTGGCCGCAGTTGTGGTCGGGGGTGCCTGTGTGGCAGAGTTTGGCTCTGCAGGCGTTTCTGGTGGTGGGTTGGCGCGGGTTGGGCGCTCTGTGCGCTGTTCACGCCTTCCTGTCTCCGCCTGAGTGGCGGCTCGCTGGGCTGGGGGGGGGTGGCCTCGGCTGCTTCAGGTGTTGTGGTCGCGTTTGCTACCTGACGGATTTGTTGGTTTGCCTTGGTTCCCCTGGTGGCCGAGGCGAAGCTGATACCTTGCTGTACCTTACGCGATGTCACCGCTTTCCCTCCTTTTCCTGTGTTCCGTCTGAAAGCAGGACAGCCCCTGTAGCTAGCCACGTGGGGCTCGCTGCGGTTACAGCACTGCGGTTTCTCCTCCAGTGGTTTTTTGCATTCTCTGCTCTGATGTGCTCACGCGCATTTTACGCAGCGGGGCGGCATGGAGCAGTAACAGGACACATGGTCCATGCCCTGGCATGAAAAGCATTGCGCTCTTCTGCCTTTTGCTCTGAGTGGTTCCACCTCTACCCCCACTCGAGCAACCTCCTTAAGTTCGAAGATTTTTCTTGCTTCTATGTTGTCTGGCAATACAACCAGGAACAGGGGCATGTCTCTCCTGGTCCTGGGTGATTTCATGAGGGTGACTGACTGGGCACTGTAACCCAGCGTGTGCAGCTCCTCTTTGAGATGGTCTGGCTCCATCCTAATAGGAAGGCGCCGGAAAACCACCTTTAGGAGTTTAATGGGTTCTGCATTATGCTTGTAACAGCATAACCCGTCTTTCTGGAGTATAAGCATGGCCTTCCTGTATTCGACCATGTTTGAGAGCGAGATCCTGTATAGATCGTTCCCTTGCCATCTTATTTTTGAAGAGGATGTCACCTCTTTGAACTTCTCTGGCAAGGACCTGAAGGTGTCCTTCCAGAGTAGGACGATTGGCGGGGGGTCAGGTAACTTTTTGGCTTGTGGTGCCTGCTGCTCCGCTTCCATGGTATCTTCTTCAGGTGGCTCTGAAAAAGAGTTGTGCGTCCCTATTGGCTGCACCAGTTAGAGCTTTTTTGCCCGCGCCGTGTGCCGCCGTTTTGGGAGGACAAATCCCTCTGCGTCTTCGTGGGCGGCCTCGTTGTCGTCAGTGGCGCCCTCTGGCGTGTGCGACTTCTTCTTCTGTTGTAGCCTGTTAACAGAAGATGCGCAAGCGGACGACTCATCGTCGTCAATCGCATCTGCAGGTCTCTTTCGAGACGGTAGCGAGTGTTCCATGGTCTCTCCCTCCCGGATCAATTGTTCTAGGTTGGCCTCTGGAATGACCTCACTCGGTTGAGGCGTAGCTGGCAGAACAGCAGCCTCTTGATTGGCCTGTACCGTTGGGGGGGCCAGCAGGACATTAGCTGTTTGAGAAGCCAAGCATGGTGGTGCTGCTCCCTTCGGGGCCGCCTCCGGCAGTGCAGTGTCCTCTTGCGTGGACACGCCTGGCAGGGCTCCCGGCGGTACCTTGGCCTCTTCATTGGCTGCGCCTGGCAGTGCGGCGGCGAGATCGTACTGCATGAACCTTATGTAAGCCTTTTCCGCGGCCTCGCGTACTGAGGCGGTGGCGGCTTTGGCCAGGCGGTTCATTACCACGAAAAGGTCGACTGCTGTGAGTGGGCGATACCCTGGAGGAGCGGCCGCGGGGGTCGGGGCATTGGAGGCCGCCGCCAGAGCGTGCTCTGACGCAGCGACCACCGCCGCGGCGTTCGCAGCGATGTTATTGGCTTCCATGAGGAAGACAGGAACTCTTATGGGTAGGTACTAAACTAGACAGCGCGGACTGGTCCCACGCGAAGGGGGTCCTGACTCACGGCGTGCCCTAACGGTCCCTAGGCGCGGCACAACTCGATTCCTGAATCGATTTGATTCGCAGCCGATAGCGTGGAGTACACGACAATTTCGCCGCTGACGCACCCGCAAGCGAGTAGTCAGCAGTGAAGAATCGCTGAAGCCTCCGTTACACACTCGCCAGTGACCAGGTGCCTTGAGAAAGGCGCGCGAACAAAGACGCGCGGGAACAAAGGCGCCAGCGAGACAAAGCGGAGCGGTGAGCCAGAGCGTCCTCTCGCTACGGCGGCTCAGCGCGATCTGTGGCGCGCGTGACCGATCCCACTTCTGGGTGTTCCATCTTCGGGCGCGGACCGCAGAGGGAACACCTAGAACCGCAGCGGACGGAAAACGGAGCAGCAACGCTCCAGCAGGTCGCAGGGAATGGGCGCGGACCACAGAGGAAGCGCCTGCAGCCGTTGGTGGAGGGGGAAGGCCATAGGCATAAATACTTACGAGCTACTTGACCGAAATATCGTGCAAGTACGACGCTGATATCCGGCAGAACACCCGACAACCCAAGATGTCATTAGATCGCTGGGAAAGCCTGAAGAGTTACATACATAATGTTTCACAGCTGCGGATTCTGCATCGTGTCTGTTCTTTCGGACATGCCACCATATATATATATATATATATATATATTCCACGTGGGAAAAATATATCTAAAAACAAAGATGATGTAATTTACCAAACGAAAGCGCTAGCATGTTGATAGACAAACAAACAAACACATACATACACACAAAATTCAAGCTTTCGCAACCAAAGGTTGCTTCATCAGGGAAGAGGGAAGGAGAGGGAAAGACGAAAGGATGTAGGTTTTAAGGGAGAGGGTAAGAAGTCATTCCAATCCCGGGAGCGGAAAGACTTACCTTAGGGGGAAAAAAGGACAGGTATTCACTCGCACACACACATATCCATCCGCACGTACACAGACACGTGAAGTGCTTCTGTTGTGCGCTTTTCACAGAATGGATTGGTGGTCAGGGGCTCATAATTTTAGGCAATCAACAGATTGTAATAATACTTAGTAAATTTTTTGTGCAATTATACACTTTTTAAATGGAACAACGGCTATTGATATTAACGGACTAAATGTTGGATTAATTAAAATATCAGTGGTGTTTGTTGCAGGATTCTAGTGCGAGTCGTTTACGAGGTACAGTATTTTGAAAAGTTCCCACACCGACACTTGGTTGTCCCATTCAACCTGCCTAGTTGCTGGGTACATTGTTGTTATGTTTGCTTACAGTGTGCGTATGTGTTCCTTGATTCCACAGCGACTTGCCAGTCAGTAAGTGTGTAACAATCCAAGCAATGGATCGTAAGTGGACGATAGGATCTACCGATGCAGAAAAAGGCGATATGCTCATTGTGTATGGAGAGTGTAGGAAGAGTGCAGTCCATTCTTTTCTGGCGTATGCGGCTCGATATCGCAACAGACGTCACCCATCCCGGCAGTTATATATCAACCTCTTCAACCAGTTACGTGGAAGTGATAATGTAATACCTAGACTACGTAACAGAAGGAAACAAGTAACGACAGAACAGGGGGAAATCAATGTTTTGCTGCTGTTGCAGTTGATCCGCACGTTGGCGCCCGCGCAATAACGCTAGGAAGGAGTCAGATAAATGATCTACACGTTCTCCATCGACATGGGTTCCATAGCTATTTCTCTCTCCCTCAAGAACTGGATGGAAACAATTATGAAAATTGTGTTAACTTCTGTTCATGGGCATTAAGACAGTATACACCAGAAGTATCATGTATCATGTTTAGTAATGAAATCACATTTACCAATCATGGTTAGGTGAACCGCCGAAACATGCACTATTGGTCTGTTCGCAATCCCTGTTGGTTTCGTCAGGTGGATCGTCAACATCCATGAAGTGTAAACACGGGGTGTGAGATAGTATACCATTGGCTCATAGGACCGTTCCTCATAGTTGGAACACTGAACATGCGCAAGTATTGTAGCCACCTTACAGACCATCTCCCACACATGCTAGAAGATGTTCCTCCGCAGACTAGGAGGAACATGTGGTACCAACATGACAGCTGTCCAGCCCATAGTGCATGAAGTACTATAGCATGTCTTCACCACGAATTGTTCCCAGATCATTAGATTGGATGCAGAGGAATTCTACCTTGTCCGCTCCATTCCCCAGATTTGACGCCTGTAGATTTTCTTCTGTGGGTAATGCTGAAAGACGCTGTCTACAAGGACATACCAACGACACTTGACTATATGCGAAGATGTATTACTGCAGCCTGCTCGGGCACCTCTGCTGAAATCGTAAGACACGTGCAGCAGTCGTTCCATACCACACTGGAAGCATGTATCGCCGCTTTCGGTGATCTTTTTGAACACAACTTGTGATGGTCAGTTGTCTCGACATTGGTGATAATTCACATTGCCAGTGTATGTTTGTTTTGTCCTTTAGTGTGCGCTATCACAGGTATTGTACAAGTGTCGGTGTGGGAATTTTTCAAAATACAATATCTCGTAAACGACTCGCTCTAGAATCCTGCAATAAACACCACTGATATTCTAATTTACCCTACTTTTAGTTTGTTAATGTCTGTAGGCAATGTTCCATTTAAAAAGTGTATGTTTGCTCAAAAAATACACTTTATAAGTATTTTTGAATCTGTTGATTGGCTAACAATACGAGTCCCTGAATACCAAGCCATTCTGTGAAAACTGCACATCAATAGCACTTCCCAATACCACAATATCTGAGATGCTAGTTTTAGGTGTCTGTGTGTGTGTGTGTGTGTGTGTGTGTGTGTGTGTGTGTGTGTGTGTGTGAGAGAGAGAGAGAGAGAGAGAGAGAGAGTTTGTGTGTGTGTCTTTATTGTAACAGTAGACTCAAAATTTTATATGTGTGTGTGTGTCTTTACTTTAGCATTAGATTCGCAAAGCCTGTAATAAGGACATATTAACGTTCCTACCCCTCTCCCCCCCCCCCCCCCCATTCCACCACCACCCCTCCGGAAAAAAATTCTGTCACCGCCCCTGCTTTCAATGTATCATAGATAGTTACATTTTGTGTTCAGCTATTAATCATTACAGATCACTAAACTCAGTTCGACGCAATTAAATCTCACATATTAGACGAACAGATGTACGCTGCGTAGCACTATTTGCAGTGTCCAAATTTCAAGTACTACAGAAAGGCAATAATGATCGTTAATGAGTTTTCACGGTAACTGTTCACACTTATTAAATTTCTCTTCACAATCGTCAGATTAAATCTTTGAGTGGCACTCCTTTGGCAGTTCCAGCATCATTTCATGTTTAAAGGTTTCAAAATAGCACAGGTATAGGACTACTGGCTCGCGATATAGAGAAGCACACTGAAATATTATAGAGAAAGGAGTACAGTATTAAAGATTACACATCTGCTGCGGCAGTGGTTCTCAACCTAGGGGTAATTACGCCCCCCCCCCCCCCTCCGCCCCCGCCCGAGCGGTAAAATGAAATTTTCTAAAAGGAAAAAACGAAAGGGTTCAATTGTGTTCAAAATGGCTCTAAGCACTATGGGACTTAACATCTGTGGTCATCAGTCCGCTAGAATTAGAACTACTTAAACCTAACTAACCTAAGGACATCACACACATCCATGCCTGAGGCAGGATTCGAACCTGCAACCGTAGCAGCAGCGTGGTTGCGGACTGAAGCGCTTACAACCGCTCGGTCACAGCGGCCGTCTTCAATTATGTGTTTCGGTCACGAAACTAATCATTTTGAGAAGATCATTACTATTATCACTATTTCGAACCACTGCAAAACTGATCACATAACTTGTCAATAATTACATTTTTTCCAAATACCAGCTGACGTTAATCCAGATTCGCAAAGCGCAAAACAATTTCGTAATATTAACACGTCACTCTTGGTGGTGGGTGTTACAGATTGTGCAACGATTGTATGAATGTTAACCTCACGACACTATCCCAATGGGGCGGAAATCGGTGGAAGTAATGTACGTGCACAGACAAACAAATGATTACAATTTCGGAACATCCGGATGATTTATTCAAAAGAAAGTGCTTCACAAACCGAGCAAGTCAATAACGCGTTTGTCCACCACTGGCACTCATTCAAGCGGTTATTAACCTTGGCACTGACATGTGAGTTGTTGACTGTCCTATTAAGAGATGCTAAATTTTGTCCAATTTGCGCGTCAGATCGTCAGAATTTCGATTTTGTTGGAGGGTCATGTCCATAACGCTCCAAACGTTCTCAATTGGGGAGAGCTGGCCTAGGTAGGGTGCAGCAAGCGCGAAAACAAAGAGTAGAAACTCTCCTCGTGTGCGGGAGGGAATTATTTTGCTGAAATAGAAGCCCACATTAACTTACAATGAAGGGCAACAAAACGGGGCTTAGAATATTGTTGACGCGCAGCTGTGCTACAAAGGTGCCTCATCTGACAGCCAAAGGGGTTCTGCTATAAAAATAAACCGCACTCCAGACCATTACTCCGGGTTGTCGGGGCGTATGGCGGGCAACAGACACGTTAGTGTCCTACAACTGCCCATCGGAGCTCAATTCGAAACGGGACTCATCACATCAGTGAAGACAATCCTACTCCAGTCAATGAGATTTCTGGCCGAAGACGTGTCTGGAGACGCCCCCCAGGCAGCGGTGGGATACGTACCTAACTGTCGCCCGCCCTACAGCCCTACAACCAGAAGTGATGATCTGGTGTGTCACTTCTTTTCATAGTGGGATGCCTTTAGTTGCCTGCCGCGGCACTCTACAGTGCTGTGGTACATCGACGATATTCTACATCCCGCTTTTGTTGCCCTTCATGGGCTTACATTTCTGTAAGACAACGTCAGCCTGCACACCGCGCGAGTTCCTATGTGCTTGCCAAACAGATATCTCCCTAAATGAGAACCTTTGGAATATTTAGGGCAGGAACCCCCAACAATCTCCGGATTTTGATGATCTAAGTCGCCAGTTGCACAGAATTTGGGACGGCACCCTTCAGGAGGACATCCTAGAATTCTGTCAGTCAATGTTAAGCCGAAAAACTGCTTGCATAAGGGCGAGAGGTGGACCAACGCTTTACTGACCTGATCCCTCTTGAATAAATTCTTGAATAAATCATCAAATTGTCCTGAAACAGTAATCATTTATTTGTCTTACATGTATGTCATATCTACGGATTTCCGTTCCATTCGGATAATTTCTTCGTGGTTATCCGAAAGATAATTTAGCATTTTAGGCTTAGAGCCCAAAGCGCTCGATGCCACAGGAGCAGCGAAGGAAAGTATACGGCTTTCAATGTTGGAAGGACTTTGTGAGAAGATTTTTAGACCTAGTTATGTTGAATGATTATGATCTCAGTCTCCACTTGAAAAACAATACAACCAAGCTGCAGTCATTAGAACATAACCGATTCTCTTCGTCAAGATTCACCAATGTGCTGAGATACATGTAACACAAATCTGGATATGTAGAGGATCACCAACGACATTTTGAAACACTGCTGAGTTTTGTTTTATATTGCCTCCGCCCCGTCCCCCCCCCCTCCCCCTCGCTTCCATGAACCATGGACCTTGCCATTGGTGGGGAGGCTTGTATGCCTCAGTAGTACAGATAGCCGAGAAGTAGGTCCATCTACAACAGATGGGTATCTCTCGAAAGGCCAGACAAACTTGTGATTCCTGAGGAGGAGCAGCAGCCTTTTCAGTAGTTGCAGTGGCAACAGTCCGGACGACCGTCTGATCTGGCCTTGTAAGATTAACAGAAGCAGCCTTGCTGTACTGGTACGGCGAATGGCTGAAAGTAAGAGGAAGCTACAGCCTTAATTTTACCGAGGACATGCAGCTCTATTGCATGGTTAAATGATGATGACATCATCTTGGGTAAATTCAGATCACCGAGCGGGGACTACTCAAGAGGATGTCATTATCAGGGGAAACCAAACTGGCATTCTATGGATCCGATCGTGGAATGCCAGATCTCTTAATCGGGCAGGAACGTTAGAAGATTTAAAAAGGGAAATGGATAGATTAAAGTTAGATATGGTGTAAGGAGTATGCTTCGCCGGCGATGGGCGAAGCATGACAGAATCTCTGACCAGAGAGTAGTTTATTGTTAGTCGTTGCTTGTCGCTAGTCTGCGCCAGTCTGCGCGAGTCGACAGTAGTAGTCGGCCGGATACAGTAGCGAGTGGACAGTAGTAGTCGGCCGGATACAGTAGCGAGTGGACAGTAGTAGTCGGCCGGATACAGTAGCGAGTGGACAGTAGTAGTCGGCCGGATACAGTAGCGAGTGGACAGTAGTAGTCGGCCGGATACAGTAGCGAGTGGACAGTAGTAGTCGGCCGGATACAGTAGCGAGTGGACAGTAGTAGTCGGCCGGATACAGTAGCGAGTGGACAGTAGTAGTCGGCCGGATACAGTAGCGAGTGGACAGTAGTAGTCGGCCGGATACAGTAGCGAGTGGACAGTAGTAGTCGGCCGGATACAGTAGCGAGTGGACAGTAGTAGTCGGCCGGATACAGTAGCGAGTGGACAGTAGTAGTCGGCCGGATACAGTAGCGAGTGGACAGTAGTAGTCGGCCGGATACAGTAGCGAGTGGACAGTAGTAGTCGGCCCGGATACAGTAGCGAGTGGACAGTAGTAGTCGGCCGGATACAGTAGCGAGTGGACAGTAGTAGTCGGCCGGATACAGTAGCGAGTGGACAGTAGTAGTCGGCCGGATACAGTAGCGAGTGGACAGTAGTAGTCGGCCGGATACAGTAGCGAGTGGACAGTAGTAGTCGGCCGGATACAGTAGCGAGTGGACAGTAGTAGTCGGCCGGATACAGTAGCGAGTGGACAGTAGTAGTCGGCCGGATACAGTAGCGAGTGGACAGTAGTAGTCGGCCGGATACAGTAGCGAGTGGACAGTAGTAGTCGGCCGGATACAGTAGCGAGTGGACAGTAGTAGTCGGCCGGATACAGTAGCGAGTGGACAGTAGTAGTCGGCCGGATACAGTAGCGAGTGGACAGTAGTAGTCGGCCGGATACAGTAGCGAGTGGACAGTAGTAGTCGGCCGGATACAGTAGCGAGTGGACAGTAGTAGTCGGCCGGATACAGTAGCGAGTGGACAGTAGTAGTCGGCCGGATACAGTAGCGAGTGGACAGTAGTAGTCGGCCGGATACAGTAGCGAGTGGACAGTAGTAGTCGGCCGGATACAGTAGCGAGTGGACAGTAGTAGTCGGCCGGATACAGTAGCGAGTGGACAGTAGTAGTCGGCCGGATACAGTAGCGAGTGGACAGTAGTAGTCGGCCGGATACAGTAGCGAGTGGACAGTAGTAGTCGGCCGGATACAGTAGCGAGTGGACAGTAGTAGTCGGCCGGATACAGTAGCGAGTGGACAGTAGTAGTCGGCCGGATACAGTAGCGAGTGGACAGTAGTAGTCGGCCGGATACAGTAGCGAGTGGACAGTAGTAGTCGGCCGGATACAGTAGCGAGTGGACAGTAGTAGTCGGCCGGATACAGTAGCGAGTGGACAGTAGTAGTCGGCCGGATACAGTAGCGAGTGGACAGTAGTAGTCGGCCGGATACAGTAGCGAGTGGACAGTAGTAGTCGGCCGGATACAGTAGCGAGTGGACAGTAGTAGTCGGCCGGATACAGTAGCGAGTGGACAGTAGTAGTCGGCCGGATACAGTAGCGAGTGGACAGTAGTAGTCGGCCGGATACAGTAGCGAGTGGACAGTAGTAGTCGGCCGGATACAGTAGCGAGTGGACAGTAGTAGTCGGCCGGATACAGTAGCGAGTGGACAGTAGTAGTCGGCCGGATACAGTAGCGAGTGGACAGTAGTAGTCGGCCGGATACAGTAGCGAGTGGACAGTAGTAGTCGGCCGGATACAGTAGCGAGTGGACAGTAGTAGTCGGCCGGATACAGTAGCGAGTGGACAGTAGTAGTCGGCCGGATACAGTAGCGAGTGGACAGTAGTAGTCGGCCGGATACAGTAGCGAGTGGACAGTAGTAGTCGGCCGGATACAGTAGCGAGTGG
The DNA here is from genome assembly GCF_023864345.2 of Schistocerca serialis cubense. Taxonomy (NCBI): domain Eukaryota; kingdom Metazoa; phylum Arthropoda; class Insecta; order Orthoptera; family Acrididae; genus Schistocerca; species Schistocerca serialis. The sequence goes on from NC_064646.1 coordinate 344,236,454, forward strand.
ACAGTAGTAGTCGGCCGGATACAGTAGCGAGTGGACAGTAGTAGTCGGCCGGATACAGTAGCGAGTGGACAGTAGTAGTCGGCCGGATACAGTAGCGAGTGGACAGTAGTAGTCGGCCGGATACAGTAGCGAGTGGACAGTAGTAGTCGGCCGGATACAGTAGCGAGTGGACAGTAGTAGTCGGCCGGATACAGTAGCGAGTGGACAGTAGTAGTCGGCCGGATACAGTAGCGAGTGGACAGTAGTAGTCGGCCGGATACAGTAGCGAGTGGACAGTAGTAGTCGGCCGGATACAGTAGCGAGTGGACAGTAGTAGTCGGCCGGATACAGTAGCGAGTGGACAGTAGTAGTCGGCCGGATACAGTAGCGAGTGGACAGTAGTAGTCGGCCGGATACAGTAGCGAGTGGACAGTAGTAGTCGGCCGGATACAGTAGCGAGTGGACAGTAGTAGTCGGCCGGATACAGTAGCGAGTGGACAGTAGTAGTCGGCCGGATACAGTAGCGAGTGGACAGTAGTAGTCGGCCGGATACAGTAGCGAGTGGACAGTAGTAGTCGGCCGGATACAGTAGCGAGTGGACAGTAGTAGTCGGCCGGATACAGTAGCGAGTGGACAGTAGTAGTCGGCCGGATACAGTAGCGAGTGGACAGTAGTAGTCGGCCGGATACAGTAGCGAGTGGACAGTAGTAGTCGGCCGGATACAGTAGCGAGTGGACAGTAGTAGTCGGCCGGATACAGTAGCGAGTGGACAGTAGTAGTCGGCCGGATACAGTAGCGAGTGGACAGTAGTAGTCGGCCGGATACAGTAGCGAGTGGACAGTAGTAGTCGGCCGGATACAGTAGCGAGTGGACAGTAGTAGTCGGCCGGATACAGTAGCGAGTGGACAGTAGTAGTCGGCCGGATACAGTAGCGAGTGGACAGTAGTAGTCGGCCGGATACAGTAGCGAGTGGACAGTAGTAGTCGGCCGGATACAGTAGCGAGTGGACAGTAGTAGTCGGCCGGATACAGTAGCGAGTGGACAGTAGTAGTCGGCCGGATACAGTAGCGAGTGGACAGTAGTAGTCGGCCGGATACAGTAGCGAGTGGACAGTAGTAGTCGGCCGGATACAGTAGCGAGTGGACAGTAGTAGTCGGCCGGATACAGTAGCGAGTGGACAGTAGTAGTCGGCCGGATACAGTAGCGAGTGGACAGTAGTAGTCGGCCGGATACAGTAGCGAGTGGACAGTAGTAGTCGGCCGGATACAGTAGCGAGTGGACAGTAGTAGTCGGCCGGATACAGTAGCGAGTGGACAGTAGTAGTCGGCCGGATACAGTAGCGAGTGGACAGTAGTAGTCGGCCGGATACAGTAGCGAGTGGACAGTAGTAGTCGGCCGGATACAGTAGCGAGTGGACAGTAGTAGTCGGCCGGATACAGTAGCGAGTGGACAGTAGTAGTCGGCCGGATACAGTAGCGAGTGGACAGTAGTAGTCGGCCGGATACAGTAGCGAGTGGACAGTAGTAGTCGGCCGGATACAGTAGCGAGTGGACAGTAGTAGTCGGCCGGATACAGTAGCGAGTGGACAGTAGTAGTCGGCCGGATACAGTAGCGAGTGGACAGTAGTAGTCGGCCGGATACAGTAGCGAGTGGACAGTAGTAGTCGGCCGGATACAGTAGCGAGTGGACAGTAGTAGTCGGCCGGATACAGTAGCGAGTGGACAGTAGTAGTCGGCCGGATACAGTAGCGAGTGGACAGTAGTAGTCGGCCGGATACAGTAGCGAGTGGACAGTAGTAGTCGGCCGGATACAGTAGCGAGTGGACAGTAGTAGTCGGCCGGATACAGTAGCGAGTGGACAGTAGTAGTCGGCCGGATACAGTAGCGAGTGGACAGTAGTAGTCGGCCGGATACAGTAGCGAGTGGACAGTAGTAGTCGGCCGGATACAGTAGCGAGTGGACAGTAGTAGTCGGCCGGATACAGTAGCGAGTGGACAGTAGTAGTCGGCCGGATACAGTAGCGAGTGGACAGTAGTAGTCGGCCGGATACAGTAGCGAGTGGACAGTAGTAGTCGGCCGGATACAGTAGCGAGTGGACAGTAGTAGTCGGCCGGATACAGTAGCGAGTGGACAGTAGTAGTCGGCCGGATACAGTAGCGAGTGGACAGTAGTAGTCGGCCGGATACAGTAGCGAGTGGACAGTAGTAGTCGGCCGGATACAGTAGCGAGTGGACAGTAGTAGTCGGCCGGATACAGTAGCGAGTGGACAGTAGTAGTCGGCCGGATACAGTAGCGAGTGGACAGTAGTAGTCGGCCGGATACAGTAGCGAGTGGACAGTAGTAGTCGGCCGGATACAGTAGCGAGTGGACAGTAGTAGTCGGCCGGATACAGTAGCGAGTGGACAGTAGTAGTCGGCCGGATACAGTAGCGAGTGGACAGTAGTAGTCGGCCGGATACAGTAGCGAGTGGACAGTAGTAGTCGGCCGGATACAGTAGCGAGTGGACAGTAGTAGTCGGCCGGATACAGTAGCGAGTGGACAGTAGTAGTCGGCCGGATACAGTAGCGAGTGGACAGTAGTAGTCGGCCGGATACAGTAGCGAGTGGACAGTAGTAGTCGGCCGGATACAGTAGCGAGTGGACAGTAGTAGTCGGCCGGATACAGTAGCGAGTGGACAGTAGTAGTCGGCCGGATACAGTAGCGAGTGGACAGTAGTAGTCGGCCGGATACAGTAGCGAGTGGACAGTAGTAGTCGGCCGGATACAGTAGCGAGTGGACAGTAGTAGTCGGATACAGTAGCGAGTGGACAGTAGTAGTCGGCCGGATACAGTAGCGAGTGGACAGTAGTAGTCGGCCGGATACAGTAGCGAGTGGACAGTAGTAGTCGGCCGGATACAGTAGCGAGTGGACAGTAGTAGTCGGCCGGATACAGTAGCGAGTGGACAGTAGTAGTCGGCCGGATACAGTAGCGAGTGGACAGTAGTAGTCGGCCGGATACAGTAGCGAGTGGACAGTAGTAGTCGGCCGATACAGTAGCGAGTGACAGTAGT